>NW_004524827.1:1105234-1107370 GCF_000260255.1 Octodon degus | reverse complement strand
GCTACTAAATTATGGAAAGGTAAAAACAATGCTCATGTTCTGCAATCTATTGGAAACCCTAGAAAATATTTTCCATAGTTCTACAGGAAGACCAGCATAAGAATGTGCATTGCTGATTGCTTATAACAAAATATGGAACCACTGAGTGATGATTGATAGGAGAATAAATGAATAAATAATTGTTGATCCTTTCATTCCACTAAATACAGTACTATAGAATAGTTCAAATGAATGAAGTAAATCTGTATTAGGATGGAAACATCACATAATTGAAATTGACCTGAAAAAAGTTACAAAACACTACATATAAAATGAACCACTTACATAAAGCTTTTAAAAGGAAAAATAATATTATCTTTTAAGTGTATATATACATTAAAAATATTAATGTGAACATGTTAAATATCAAATTCAAGATAGTGGTATTCACTGGGGAAAGAAGGAAGAGGGGACTAGGATCTTGGAGTGGTACACAAAGTACTCCAACTATATCTGTAAAGTTTCACTTACTTTTGAGAAATTAGAACAAACAAAAGTTTGTTAAATGAGCGTTGAATGTATGAATCAAGTAGCCTGATATTTGATTTATTTTCCATTTCATCTAGATGTTTACATTCACAAAGATTACCTGGATAATTTTTTACAACGAGATAACATAACATGTATAAATATTTAAGACTAGATAACATAACATGTATCAGAGGACACTGTCCTTCTATTTGAATGTATTTTAAAGAATGTTTGTAATATGAACAGTGGAAAACAGGCATTTCTCTTGCCAGTAAGATTTTTCACACAAATAACTAGGATATATTACTTTCATGACACAAACCTATGAAAGTTATAACCAGACAATGAACATTACCACAAAGAAGTAGCCCTTCGAGTGGAAGGTAGTGTATTTCTAGGATCATGCAGGCTTCATGGTGAACTCTAGTAGTTTGTGGTAACAATGGATGCTGAGTAATAAATGTGTTAAGAATGTGGAAGAGCTAAACTTCAGAAAATGACAGAATGGAACAGAAAGACAACTTACTTTCAAAAAAGTTAACTATAATCAGAAGCTAGATTTTTCCAGTGATATCTAGTTTTTATAACTACATAGTTATGGTAGTATCTTAATTCCACTTCTACTTAAAATTGCTACAGGAAAAAATTCAAAAAATCTGTAAACAGGAAACTGAATAGATGAATTATAGTCAGTATATCCTTACTATGAAATACTACTTTTAAGTAAAAAAACATCTACTGAGATTCACAGCACATGAATGAATCTCAAAAAAGAATATGCTGAGTAAAATAAGCCAGACATAGAAGAGTTGTACATGGATTTCATATATATGAAGGTTATAGCACCCAAAAGTGAACTATAGTAGCATAAATCAGAATAGTAGCCATGGATTGTGAAGGATTTACAAAAAAAGAACAAAGAAATATTATTCATGTTGATGTGGTAGTGTTTATACACGTTCATACATTTGCTAAAACATATACACTTGTACATATAAACCATATGCATTTATTTGTTCTATGTAAATAAAGCTTATTATTTTAAAAATATGTAGAACATAATAGGACTGGAACTATAGTCTGAAAACTTTCTGGCCAAGAGATTACACGCCAACAACCTACAAATCAAAATAAACCCAGAGATGTTTTGTTTGGATTCAATTTTTTTAATGAATTGCACGTTAAATCTTGAGATCGAGACCCAGAGCTAGCCCAGGTCCAGTGAGTGTGTGGGAGAGCTTCCAGCTACCGTGCCCCAGTGGGACAGACTACTCTTCCCAGCCAAGGCACAGCGTGGGTGAGACCCTCTTCCACCTCCTTGGGACATTCCACACCACACCGCAGCACCTCCCACACCCCGCCCACCGAGTAGAATTTCTGCCGCATTCCGGGAACCCCCAGAACCAGTCCTAGATCAGGTCCAGTGAGTGTGTGGGAGAGCTGCCTCTGCCCCCTATTCCACCTTGTCACTTCCAAGCTCAGCTCAGGCCTGGCATACATGCCTGGGGTGTAACACTGCAGCTGCAATCCCTCCAGAGAGTGTAGAGGATAGAACCACCCAGCTGGTCCAGGAGCAGAACATCTGGCCACAGCGGCATAACAAGTTCACCCTCAAGGGCAGCAGCG
>NW_004524827.1:1104675-1105134 GCF_000260255.1 Octodon degus | reverse complement strand
CTTTTACCATAGCCCCAAGAAAAATGAAATACCTTGGAATTCATATACCTAAAGAAATCAAAGATCTTTTCATGGAAAATTACAGTATTTTGAAAAAAAAGATTGTAGAGGATTTCAGAACATGGAAATATATTCCCTGCTCCTGGATAGGAAGAACAAACATTGTGAAGATGGCCACACTCCCAAAATTGTTGTATAGATTTAATGCAATTCCTATGAGACTATCACCAACATACCTCCCAGACCTAGAGAAATTACTCCTAAAATTTATTTGGAATCAAAAAAGACCTAGAATAGCAAAGGTATTCCTGGCCAACAAAGACAAAGCAGGTGGCATTACAATTCCTGACTTCAAATTATACTGCAAAGCTACTGTAATAAAATCAGCATGGTATTGGCAACAAAATAGACCTGAGGATCAATGGAATAGACTAGTAGATGCAGAGGCCTCTAGGAATG
>NW_004524827.1:1099648-1101082 GCF_000260255.1 Octodon degus | reverse complement strand
TGTAAATAGGATATCATGTCCGCATCTTGTACAGCAATTAACCACTAGGAAGAATGTATGCAATGTGTTAATTATTGAAACTGTCCTACCAATTTTATTTGAAACTGTCTCATTGCTATTTGTTTATGAATAAAATTATGGGAAAAAATATAAAAAATAAAATGTACATGCACTGAAAGTCCCTTCATATAGCATATTGTAGCATATGAATCATCTAATCATTGATGCACTATATAAGAATCTATTATATAAATAAAATACATAATTTATCTTACTTGCTTCTATTAATGAACAAGTAGATTGTCTCCATTGTTTTTACCATTAGAAGCAATGTCAAAACAGATATAGCAGAAGTGCCTTCTTTTACAGTCTCTTTCTTCTCTGCTGCACAAGCGAGATGACGAAGGGAACGTCATTCTTTGGAAAGCGAAATAAGACATACACGTTGTGCTGCCACTATGGCTCTAAGGCCTTCCACCTTCAAAAGTCGACTTGTAGCAAATGTGGCTACCCCACCAAGCATAAGAAAAAGTATAACTGGAGTGCAAAGGCTAAAATGCAAAATACCACCGGAAGTGGTTGAATGAGGCACCTTAAAATTGTATATCTCAGATTCAGACATGGATTCCTTGAAAGAACAACTCCTAATCCCAAGAGAGCAGCTGTTGCAGCATCCAGTTCATCTTGAGAATTTCAGCAATTAATCCAAATAAATGCTTTGGTTTTAAAAGAGAAAAAAAAGAATGTCAAAACAAATGGTCCTTCTACCTACGTACAAGAGTATATCTAGATATATATCTAGAAATGTAACTTCCACTTGTTTACATGTTGCCAAATTTAGTAGATGTCAAATTCTTCTCACAAGTGTATATGATTTACTGTCTGATTTAGTTCTGGAAGCACAATACCTTTTATTCAAAATTTAAAGGAGAGATTTGTTTTTGTTCATAGAGTCCACAGATGGCTGGCTCCAAGGCAGAATGGCAAGGTCGAGGGGCACGGTGGAGGAGGAGCTGCTCCCATCATGGCATGTGAGTCAAGGGAGGAGCCAGGAAGGCAGATAAAACCTTTCAGTTACACCCACAGTAGTTCATCTCTTCCATCCAGCCCCACAGCAAGTCACGATCTAATCACCCTCACAAATTCCTGCCTATGATCCCATAAAAGCAATTACTAGTGAGACTGAGTATTTTTCCTATATTTATTGGCTATTCATGTCCTCATCTCTGACCTCTCTTGTCCCACTCTTCTAATGAGTTCCTTACTATTTTCTTTTTGATTGATGATTTTTTAGTATAGTCTTTAAACTAACACTTGTTTCTTTCTATCTCTCTGTCTGCCTCCCTACCTGCCTGCCTGCCTGCCTGTCTGTCTGTCTGTCTGTCTGTCTGTCTGTCTGTCTGTCTCTCTCTCTCTCTCTCTCTCTCTCTCTCT
>NW_004524827.1:1070803-1099548 GCF_000260255.1 Octodon degus | reverse complement strand
TCTCTCTCTCTCTCTCTCTCTCTCGCTTTCTCTCTGTGTGTGAGTGTGTGTGTATCTCCCTCTCTGTGTCTCTCTATCTTGCACAAATATGCACACACCAATGTGTGTATGTGAGAGAGGCAATTGAATTGAGTTTCTGTGGGCTCTTTAAGGAGATTTTGTAGTCTGTAGGCCTCATAGTCAGAGGGTTTGCTTGCCTCACTTGCCAGGGATGATAGCCAACCCAGCAGATATTGTCTTCAAGGCCACAAGTTCTGATTGGCAGCAGATCTAAAAGAAAAAAAAGCCTCTACACTTAACTCTCCTTCAGCCACACTGAATGTTTTCCAAGTGCTGCATAATATTTTGACTCTGAGTCTCTGTCTGCCCTCTTCCCTGTGCCTGGAGTACTACTCATTCTTCTAACAGTCTATGGCTCCCACAAACCTTTTAGTTTCTCTCCTTTAACACTGACAAAGTTGACTGGCAATCACTTGTCAGTGAGCCTTGTGAGTGAAGGAAAAGATCTTCACTGCCCATGTAGCCAAGAACCTATCAGAAGGCTTGATACAGAGAAATTGCTCCAAAATTCAGTGCTCGTTGGATAGAAAACAAGTGAGTCAGTGAGTAAGATTAAAGTGTGGGACAGACACATTGAGAGTCAAAGATTACTTCACTTGTTCATTCAGCAACAACTTCCTAGCACTTGCAAGGACATCTGTTACAGTATGAGGAATGGGGTAGGGAAGACTGGTACAAATATCCCTCTCATGGAAAAAAATAAGCCAATAAGAAATAATTATTCAATAATTAGCTCGATCAAAATTATAAGCAAAATTCTCCTTTGCAATCCCAGAATCTGCTGTATGGTTTTCTTAGAGTATAACAATAAGTGAATTTGATCAAGTAATGTATTGCTCTCATCAGTTCGGGTCAGAGCAGCACCTACCAGTGAATTCCCAGCAGCATAGCCCAGTTGTATGCCACATCTCTTCTCTAATTGGACAACAAATAAAACTCCAAGGTCATGCACTCCCTTTGCCCTCCTTACTCTGCTCCAACTCCTTTTAGGTACTAAATTTCTCCCACTCTTACTTTTGTCTTTACCCGTATCCCCAAACCTGACCGCTCAATCAACACTTTGTAGATGAAAACAAACACAGTTGCCCCTCTATAACCTGCTCCCACTCAATGGCTACTCAGAGATATATGTGGACTAGGCCCTGTGGCCTGAATAATGAATAGGGGTCAGGCTTTAAGGGTCATAGGCAAGAGCTTTTCAAAGAGAGGGGAAAATTGTGCCAAATCCCTGCAATAAGACAAGGCACGTAGTAATCTAGAAACTGATGGAGAAACAAGAGCATGATAGTAGGGGAAGAGTGATAAAAGATGAAGCTAAAAACATGAGAAACAGAGAGCCACCAGAGGATTTAAAACAAAATAGCAATAGGATTTATGCAAGTGGTTTTTAAAATTTCATAGCATCTGCCATTTCTCACCACAGAGCCAGTGTTGAGTAAAATGTATAATCTCTTGGGCAGTCTGGTTTCTCAGAAGAAAGCTACAGATTAGATAAAGATCTAAGGTCTCATCAAAGGGAAGACTTATCCCAAGGAATGCAGTCTAAACCAGAGTCTTCAAAAGCTGTAAACTATTGCCCAAGCTTTATCACCACTCCCTTGCTGGCCCCGGGGCATTGGCTCTTCCTGAGAATCATTTCTAAACTTTCTCAGTCTCTATACCCAGAGGAATCATTATCCAGGAGTGAAGGCACACACTGTACCAGAGATCCATACACACACTGAAGGAAACACAACTTTAACTGTGCCTTACTGTCTGGGTGTCAGGCACCTACACCTTCATGGGAACGTTCTTCCTTCCCATGGTAAAGGGCAACTACAATCTCTGTTTAAGAGTTTCAGTTCAGCATTACATCACTGACAGCATAATAACCTCCTGGTTGTCTTTGCTATTACTCAAACATCTGTTTTCCTCCTTCTTCCCCTGCCTCATTCTGAGGTCAGAAACCTTCTTTTGTACATGATCCTCTTCCTTAAAAAAATTAATTATCTTATTTATTCTTCAGGAGCCAGAAAGAATTCCAGGGTCTAGCCCTCATCCTTCTGGGATCTGTGTGAACTGTTAAGGCCTCTCAACATCACAAAGCTGTTGGAAGCAATAAAAATTCTCCTCTCCCTCTACGGACAAGAAAGCAAGCCAGAGCTAGATAGACATGGACAGCTTGCCACAGAGTGCCTCGGGTTGAGCACACAAAGAACCAACCTTCTTCTCCAAAGGAGCTGGTGATTTGTCATAAGAAGTGCCAGCGGCTTCTCTGAGACCTCTTCCTCAGAATAACACAGTCCACCTGTTTACCAGTAAAAAGTAATTTTCAAGGAGAGAGAGAGAGAGAGAGAGAGAGAGAGAGAGAGAGAGAGAGAGTCAATTTTAGTTCTCCTAAAATACTGTAAAATGATTATATTTTTATTGAGTGATTTTTGAAGTCAGTACACAACCTCAAGTCTTTCTAGGTCTGATGAAAGCTAGTGTTTTTCAGTGGTACTGGAAGAAAATCAAGAAAGAGGAACTGTGGTAGCAATGGAAGTATTTGTGACTTTATTGTTCTAAAGTCTCTCTCTCTCTCTCTCTCTTTCTCTCTCCCCCAACTCTGCTGAGGAGATCAATAGTGCTAGAAGGATAAATATATAATTCCAGCACCCAAACATAAAGCACCATATTTACTTCTTTCTCACATAAAATAATTGTTTCCAATGCTAATGAAGAGGATTAATTGCAAAGCTTTTTCCTACAAAGAGCAGAAAGAACCACTTACCTTCCAGCATGGAATGTGAGATAGCACAGGACATATTTCTTTTCAAAACATATTAAACCTGTATTTTCCTCTTTCATGAGAGCATTTCTTTATGACCTTCTATATACTCACACATTCTCATAGTTCTCTGTGAAACACATCAGGAAAAAAAGAAGTTATCAAGATTGTATTTTAAAGACACAAAGGGAACAAATCTTAATGTCTAACTATTCTAATGATTGTAATGAGTGATGAAATATATAAAATTGTGATAGTCTGTTTTGTAACTGAGGCAGACAAGTACAAAATATATTTTCTGTACAATATATTTGAATCAGATTTAATCTGAAGGTGTTTTGGGAGTTCATTTCAAATTCCTTAGAATCCCAAGGCAATGTTGCATGAAATAGATATTGCTGTATTTTTATTTATAACATAAAGTATTATATAGTATGAGTACTATGCTGCAGTAGTCAAGCCTAGTATATTCTGATGATTACAGTGTTCATGCTTGTGTATGTGTAATAGCAAGTTTGTATA
This sequence comes from Octodon degus, assembly GCF_000260255.1. Taxonomy (NCBI): domain Eukaryota; kingdom Metazoa; phylum Chordata; class Mammalia; order Rodentia; family Octodontidae; genus Octodon; species Octodon degus. The sequence goes on along the minus strand of NW_004524827.1, from coordinate 1,096,217 downwards.
TTTAAGTGCCTTTGAATATGTATGTGCCTGTACAGCAGCCCCATGTGTTTTTGAGTATGCAAACTTTTGTAATATGAATAAATATCTGTGTGTCAAAAAAAAATAAAGACACAAAGGGAGAATATGTTAACTCTGAAATACTTGGATTTTTCATTTTTTTCCATGTTCCTTCCACATTTTCACTAAGAGAACCAACATATTTCTTTGAGCATCTTTTTATGCCAATGACACTGAAGCACTTCTTTTGACAAATCACTTTCATGTGCCAGCTCCTTGCCTGTGATGATAACACTGGGTTCCAGGATCAAGTCTCACTTTGAACTGTCCTTGAAGGTGAATCTTCTTTACATATCACATTCAGAGGTACAACTAGTTTTGCTGGAAACCTAACAACTAGAGGAGTAGATTGCAACTTACTTATTCAGTGCAATGAAAGGAGGCATTGCTGATAAAAATAAATAAGTTAGGCCTTTGCTTGCATGGGGGTAGAGAACCCAAGAAAAGAAGCAAATGATGATCTGCAGCAACCTGGAACTAACAGTTGCCACTACTTTCCAGATACCTTCCATGTCCTTACAACCTTAAACCTGCTATCTCATTGGATTTTTAGAGCAATCCTGCTGAGGAAGTCCTGCTGAGGAAGTCTGCAAGGCCTGGTAGGTATAACTAAATTATTAGAGCAAAAAAGGATATGAGACTGATCATCCACTGCCTTCTGTCCTCCCTTGTAGCCCACTGAATCACCTTGGAGCCCTTAGCACTCCACAAAACACAGTTTTTAGGGGGTTATATAGGGCAATTTGACTTCTCCCAGTTCACTCTTCTCCTTATGTTGGCCCTCTTGAGTCTGCTCAGCTCTTCCTTCCTTTAATATATAGAGTTGAAAATCATCTAAAGCTAACCACTTCACAAGGTATATTTCTACAATGGAAGGCTATTCATCTTTAAAAGAATGAAATATAATTTGCCACAACATATAAGAACCTAAAGTAATTATGTTCAGTGAAATAAGATATGCATAGAGAGAAAAATACTGTATAATCTCATCTATATGTAGTTGTAAAACATCAAACTCATAGAAGCAGCAAGTAGAATGGTAAATACTAGAGGGTAGGAGCAGGAGTGGATAGGGTAAGGCCAAACATTGGTCAGTGAGTACAAAGACATAGTTAGGAGGCATAAGTTCTTATGTCCTATCACATAGCACTTATATCTATAGCTAAATATGTGCTTTCTACTTCAAAATAGTTACAAAGAGGGGATTTTCAATATTTTGATTACAAACAAATGATAAATGATTGAGAGGATAAACTTATTTACCGTGATTTGATCACAAATACACACACACACACACACACACAAGATTGTCACAACTGGAGATATGCTATGATACTACTGAGCAGAGGTCAGAAACATAAACACTGTAAAGATAGAACCTACAGCAAAGAATTATTTGGTCCAAAATGTTAATAGTGCAAAAGATGACAAAAACTTGTTAATCCTAAAAGATCAACTCAGATACCACAAGTTCCAAAGAGAGTTAATCATATGGACAACTTTCCATAGATTTGATTATTTTGTCTTGGTACTGTACTCACATAGAGAATATTCACAGATTTGACATAGGTGTATTCAGCATGTCCTTATGGGCCAGATTCTGGTGGGCCTTCAAGTATTGACAATCCAAGTGACACCAAAAGAATTACTTATGTATGATATTATGTAACAAATTTGTATTGTTATATGTGTGATATTTTTGGGTTTAGCCTTCAAGCTGAGGAAGTGCTGAAAAATGCATGGCCACATCTATAGTATATTGAGTTAGTATCATTTCAACACCAAAACCCAACATATTTCATTTGGCAGTCCTAAACTTAACCATTTTTTGCACCCCAGACTTCAACTAATTTTGTAAGTGACTTTAAAAAGAAATCTGTAAAGGACCTTTTCATATTTGATGCCAGTCCAAAGATTGTAGGTACTTGAATTCATCAAAATAACCCAATATCACCCAATACTCCATAATAGTAGTAAGTTATCAGTACAACTGGCAATTGTCAGAAGTTGTTGACTTGAGTCTTTTATGGTTCATCATATTAACACCGCTTTACTTTTTTTTTGTTTGTTTGTTTGTTTTTGTTTGTTTGTTTGTTTTTCCAAAGTTTTATTGACAAACAGATAGCAATGAGACAGTTTCAAATCATATCGGAAGTACAGTTTCAACAAATAATACACTGCATATATTCTTCTTAGTGGTTAATTGCTGTACAAGATGCGGACTTGTGATCCCATTTACAAACACCATTAGAACAAATCATTCTATTCATTAAGAGAATGCAACTATATATCTATCCCAACCTCTTTGAATACACAGATACAAAATGGACATTTCTCTTCAGATCGTATAAATCTTTTGCCTTTTACGCTTTACTTTTTATACCTTGTGTTTAAACTTTTCTGCTGGATGGTTAAGATCAAGTTAAAGCAAGACCTATATAACTAAAAATGTAACTTTTGCTATCTGACAAGATATACCTCGAATACCTATCAGTCGAATACCCTCAGGATTTATGCTGGAACCATGTACAGCACTTTGTGGCTCGTTTGTCAGTGTCAGCCATCTGGATGAACCACTGGCATCAAGTATGAAAAAGTCCTTTAAAGACTTCTCCAAATACAGCTTCTCTAACCGTAATGGAACACCCATCTCTGACAAAACAAAACAAAAAAGATGGATATAAATACAGGACCGTTTTATTGTGAAAAAAACATGCATATACAAGATAGGATACATATACAGCTACTTTCTCTTAGTTCAATGAGAAGAAAGGTTTGTACTAATATTGTTTAGACAAGACATCATGTCTGCATCTTGTCCTCTGAATAACTACTATGAAGACAATAATATGCATGGTATTAATTACTGTAACTGTCCTAGTAACCTGTTTTAAAACTATTTCATTGCTATTTTATCTTTTTTCTCATTAAAATGAATAAAAAACAAAAAACATTAAAAAGGAATCTATAAAACTTTAACTCCAGCTTTTTAGATGAAGTAGACTATTTCTTCTCTTTCTTCTTTTTGCTTTCTAAAAAAACATTTTTATTATTTTCTGCTTTTGTATTTAGTTGACATTTTTCATTTCTTCTTAAGATTTAGGAAATCTATGGTTTTCGTTCCCTTTACTTCTTTGTTCTATGGTGACTACTTCATGTGTTTTTGAGTTTTCTTGGTTTTTCTTTGTTTCATTTTGCTTTAATTGCAAAAGGGAGAAATTCAAGGCTGAAGAAGAGCAATGCATTTTATTAAAACCCAGACTGTTAGCATGGTTTGTGTCAAAGCTGCCTCACTAATATCGAGCCTCTTTGAAAGGCAGTTACATAAATTGGTCCCCCAGAAATGAAAAATTTCACACCTATCACCATCCTTTTGCCCGGAACTATGCTATATTGGTTTACAATTAACAGGGATTCTTGCCCACTTAGGTGGTACTCTAAGTGTTATTGCAAAATAAGGAATTTTGTCCTGTTGAGATTTATTTCATTTATTTTACTGCTGCCATGGGAGATTAAAAATTAAATCATAATTCTAAATATTTTCATAAAGGCTAGGTAGGCATGTTTGATTTCTTTATTGCTTCTCTGAATGTCAGAGGCTAGAGTGTTCACAGAGAACTGACAACGAGGAATGATTGTATTTATGAAACAAATGTCATTAAATTTACCTTTGAATAAGATGCAGTCTGGAATTCACCTGGAAAGTTATGTGCAAATTAATTCCTATGGTAATAGTACTTTTCCACTGTTATGTTCTACTTTAAAAACCATGACAAGAAAATGTGCCCAAAACAACTAATGAGTCCCATCACCAAGTTTCTTCTAAACTGGGCACAGATACAAACAAACCTCTGGACCTCAGAACACTCCAGAGTAACTCTGGCTTGCTCGGAGAAGTGATAGTACACAGTGAGGCCCTACTAAGACTATTTTTTTAAAGCCCAAATATCAGGTTACAGTATTTGTCCCCCTCAGAGGGAAAGTAAAAGTCAGCCATGACAGAACCAGGACCAAGGACAGAGCCAAAGAATTCAGCAACACTGGTCACATGCATTGACGATGGAAATCTCAACAGGACATGATTAACATAGAGCATGAAGCCTCAAAGTAGAAGTGAATTTTGGGGATTCTGTGTACTCATCTTTAGAGAAGGAATTCTCTGCACCTTTAATATTCTAATGCACACTGTGACTATTGATAAACTCATCTGACCACTAATTAAAGTATATTTACTTCTCACAGAATACTATAATTTCATGAATCATGATTTGGGAAGTGATGTCTAGAAGTCAGGAAGGAATCTGGTAACATTCTTATAATATCCTTGTGAACAGTATAGAATAATGAGAAGTGCAATGGATACATTCTTGTAGGGCTGCTAAACAAAATACAAAATATTACATGAGGCAAGTTACACTAAAAAAATTGTTCATTGTTTATTTGCAATTCAAAATTTAAATTTAGGCATGTAGTTATTTGTTTTTGCTAAATCCAGAAGCCCTACATTCTTGGTATAATGTTTGAGTCTCCTAACAAATATGTCTTTTATCTGTCTTCACAAGATATATTTACCAGTGAGCTTTCCTTCTACTGTCACGAACCTCCAAGAAGAATATTAGAATCCACATGATAAATGTGGTCAGCCACTAATTCCTATATCTTTTAGTCTGGGGGCTTAAGTCATTCCTTTTATCCTGTGGCAGAAAGGAAAATGTTAACTGTACTCCAAAACACTTCAAATTTCACACTGAACTTTAGAATTACTAAAGAGACAGTACCGTCTCTTGGTTATATCATTTGCTCCCATATGAATCAGCAGATATAAGAAGAGGTCAGTGAGTTTCACATATCTTGACAGAATCTGTTCTATGACTGTACACTTAAGAAAGAAAGCACCTTCCATCAGTTCTGCATTGCCTTCTGTCCTCATCCACTCGTTTATTGAGTAGATAGTCCTGATCACCCAGCAAGCACTATGTATTATGCTAAGTGTTGAATATACAGCAGCTGAACAAGACAAGCAGGATCCCTGCCTGTGCTAAGGTTACATTCTAGTAGAAAAAGAAAAATCAAATAAACTAGGTCATTTCAGTTACTTAGTTAAGCTAGATAAGTCAGATAACTTGCTACAAAAGAAACTAGAAGAGTACAATACAGAGAGTGAATGGACTGGGGAGAATGGTGGCTACAGTAAGATGACTAAAGTAGGCCTCTTTGAGGAAATGACATATAAGCTGTGGCATAAAGAACGAGGACTTTAAAATGTGAAAATTCAAGGAAAAAGTAATCCACACAGAATACCAAAGACAATGCATTTTCCTAGAGTTAGTAACAGAACTGACGGTGAAATGACTTTCTAAAAGTGGAAGCCCAGGAGTGTGTGGGAGAGCTTCTGGCTACCCTGCGCCTGCGGAACCTGTGCAGTCCAAGCCCAGGTGCAGCATGGGTGAAAAAAAAAGTGGAAGCCCAACTTCATGCTCCATTCTTGCTAGCATACTCTTTATATTGACCAGCAGCTAAGAGGCTGAAGTAAAGGAAATTGTGATAAAAATATGTGGTGAAAGAACAAACAGGCAAATGCCACTTGACCTCTATTATATTTTAATATATAAAAAACACAGAGGTGGTAGGTGAACAATATTTTTCACCATATAGCCTTTATTTTCGAGGAAGTTCTTCTCTGTAAACACTACCTATTGTGAACTTTCAGATTCCTTTTTTTCTGGTTTATTCATTGGGCAAAATAGACAGCAGCATTGGGGTGGGGGTGGCTAGCCACAAAGACCAAATGACTTGGCTCTTTGGAGTGAAAATAAATTACACTCAAGCAATTTGGAGACCTTTCCCTCTCTGGAATGAATAACAATAATAGGAACAGCAGCTAATCCTTGAGTTGCTTTCATGCTCATCTATGGTTTGACTTTTTATACTTATTTTAAAATGAGTCTCATATTCTCTACTTTTTGAGATAACAGAATGATCAACTGTTTTCTCAGTTTTGTGTGGTTTACTATAAAGTTACTAAACTGAAAAGGTGGCCAACTGAAAACTTGAGTGTCAAATACCACAAGTAAGAGAGGCACACTGACTTACATATGTTGTCAGTGTGATATTCGTAGTGAATTTAGGCCAGATACCGAAAGATAAACTAAGATTCAGTGTTTTATCTATGTATAAGAAATGCATACAGTTACATTAGCTTTCAGATAAGAAGGGTGTTATTACTGCTCAAAAAAAGTGCTTTTAGGAAGTTTCAAGTAGAAAGGACAGATCAGGAGCTTTTAAAGTCCCTGGCTGGGTATTTTCCAAAAACCTTTTTGGAACTGCAGCAACTTTGTAGATTTACCATTGTCTGACCTTCAAGCTTATGTTCCCAGGAGGCTCACTTTGTCAGCAAACCCAGAATAAATTCAACTTTCCCAGAAGAATCTCACCTTTCACTTAGCAATGTGTTAAAATCATTGTATGTGCCAGACTTTGTGTTATAGGCACTAATATGTAATGGTGAGCAATACAGATATTAACAAGTCTCTTCTGATGAGCCCATTTCATCTTCAATAAGGTTAAGACCTAAGTTTGCCTGATTTCACAGGTCTGTGAGGTTGTGCAATCCTCTGATGCCTGAGTCTGAGCGTTCATGCCGTTCGACTGCAAAATTTTTTAAATTCACCTCCCCAGGAATTTCTGAGACTTTCTAAAGGATACATACGCATCTTTTACATCCATCCTAGTTTTCTGGCACAGCAGATACTCCAAAAATTATTGATATGTACATGAATGAATTTTGATAATCCCTTACTGTTTGATTTACAAAGCTCTTTCATAGTTCTTCCATCTTAATTATTTCCTATATGCTCTATGGAATACATGGTATCATGGGAGATAACTGAGAGTAAGACTCTCTTCCTATCCTTATGTGAATAAAATCTCATTTGCAGAAGCATAAATGTACAATTTGATACTTAGCTAAGAATCTAAAAAAGATAACGAAAATAGAAGCATTCAATAGGGCATGTAGTAGATAGTTAATAACCCTATCCGGGAATAGGAGATCCTCACATAGCAAAGGAAAAGCTAGTGTGAGTTGAACATAGTGCTTAGGAGCCCAAATATAAAACCTTCCTGGAGGAAGAATTCTGGGGAAAATATTTGGATAGGCCAGATGGGGCCAGATAAGGTGTTAGGCCTTGGGGGCCAGGCTCAGAAATTTATATTTCAAAAATAAGTTATTTCAGCAGAGAGAAATTAAATTACTTGAACAGTTCCAATCCTACATTACACTATACTAGATTCCTAAATCAGTCTTGCCCTCCTTTCTTTCTCACTAAATCTATGCAATTCAGCAAGTACTAAATGCGTACCTAATATATGCTTAGGCCTGTGTTAGGTGCTATGGATATAGAAAGAAGCTCAGTGCTTCAGAAGCAATCTGATCAATAATTGCACTGTTCGAGAATACTCACTATGTACCAAATTTCTTGCTAAATATTTTCAATGAATTTAATCCTCTCACCCATTCTAAAAGGTAAGTAGGATTATATTCATTTTGTGAATGAAAAACTAAGATTCAAAGATTAAATTAGTCTAAAAATTTATTAAAGGACTTATCCTAGGTCATCAAGCCTGCAAGTAGCCAGTGGGACCAGAATTAATACTAAGGTCTGCCTGCTACTCTTGCTTTTAACTACTACTCTATTATTTATGGCTTACATGCATAAAACAGGAAATAACATGGGCTAGTATTGGTTGGCACTTCTCATTTCTCATTTCTCTTTGTGAGTTTGTGTGCTTTGTAGGACTAGAGGCAGGTTCATCAGGAGAATGAGATGTGATGCAGACCGTGACCCTGGGATGAAGTTTCTGAGGCCTAAAAGTGGATCACGCTTGAGATGGAGTCACAAAACTTCAATCCTTTCATGCTTTGATTCCTTTGTCCCTCTGCAGTTACTGACCCAGAAACACTCTCTAACAGCCTTCCAGCTCTACTTTTTAACCTTAATCTACACTGAGGTAAAACAGCTATGTCGACTTTCAATGATTCAACTGGAGCCGAGACTAGAGCACATAATACCTACAAGGGATAAGGAGAGAGCATGTCTCTCATCTACATACCTGGCTCTTGATAGGTGATACAGCAAACAAGGTCATATTCACTCTCAAGTCTGGGGCAATTGATGTTGTTAAGTGGCCCCTTAATTTTTAAAAAATTCAATAAAATTAATAAAAATAAATAAATAAAAATTCACACATTCCAGCTCTAAAAAATTAAATATGTTTATTTATAAATTAAATATGCATGCTACAACTATACTCATATATTTCATTATGATAAAAACATGCATAGAAATATAACTTTCAGAGCCAGGGAGATGGCTCAGTGGAATAAGTGCTTCCCTGGCAAGTGCAAAGGCCTGAGTTCAATCCCCAGTTCCACAAAAAAAAGAAAGAAAGAAAGAAAGAAAGAAAGAAAGAAAGAAAGAAAGAAAGATAACTTTCAAAGGATGAAAAAGTAAAATTAGCACTATTTAAAGCAAGTTTTATAAATGGTAAATGGTACAAAAATAGTTTTGTTCTCTCGTTAATTATTCAGCAAATTTTATTGAGAGAAATGTGGCTTAATATTGGCCTTTAATTTTTAAAATTTTATGATGCAGCATTTTGAAGGACTTGATCTAAATTAGGTTATTTTAATGCTAGGTTTTAATGGCTATCTCTATTGGAAAAGAGATACAAAAGGTACAAAAACCCAAATGGAAGTACATCATTGTACTTATTATATTAACATGAATGCACTTGCAAATTTCATCCTCCGACTATTGAAAAGTATTTGTTATAATTTGTTGAGTTAATGTCCTTATTTCCCTATGGCATTCATCTATTCTTATAAACTAATTTAGAGGACATGCTAACATTTTGAACAAATGAGTTCAAAATTTACTAAAATTCTCCATTAGAAATATTTCTTTCCAATATTCAAAATTGTTCAGATGCCAGAGCTCTCTTTTAGGTGAGAAAGCAAGAAAACTATATAAAAGATAGAGACATTTTTAGTATCCATTGTCTCTGTTTGTAAGACAGAGTTCTCACTATGTACCCCAAGCTGGCCTTGAACTCATGGTCTTCCTGTCTGGTGTGCACCACCATACCTGGCTCTTCATTTCAAAAATATATTTTTAAGCAGCTACTTTTCATTCATTGCTAAAATTCACCTTGAAGACATACATATATATATATAATCTCCTGGATATGATTCTATTGCTAACTAGTTAGGCAAGAAAATATCAGCAAATTGGGGATATTTGTCATTGTTTAAGAGGAGTGTAACTCACCTATGTGTTCAACAATTTTTAAAACATTTTCCTCAAGACAGCACAATGAGCTCACTAGTACAAAAGGGTTCCATGGTCATTCTCCATCTCTTGGCAAACTATTCAAAAGATTCTATTATTTGAGATGATGTCTACCATAACCTTCTCCCCTGCACAGATAAACCACAGTGTGTTGCAATGCACTGAAAGCAAAAAATAAGTGAGGTCTTTGCTGAAAACCACTTTGAATAATGAAACATCCACTCTTTTTCAAAGAGATGGAAGACATACATGACAGCTCTAATACAAACATCCAAATCAATGGGCAGTGGCCAAAGACTAAGCAGTAATAAGGCTGAAGTCCATTCTTTTTTTAAATTAATATGGATCATCTTTTATACTATCTGGGGGTTTGTCCATCTCCCACTTTGGAGAATCCTGGCCTAAGTTGAATAACCATCGATTAGATGCAAGCTGTGGGCTTTGAAGCCAAATGAGTAGATGGATGGCAAGCAGTGCACTGACATAAGAGAGTTGAGAAGCTTCTTCACTGCCCTCACCCAAAGAAGAGCAGCCCAAATCTGCTTAGAACTGGTTTAAAGAAGACCAAAGAGGATCATTGGCCAAACTTAATAGTATCATGTGCTAAAACAGTATTTTAATTCTATACTGTAAGATGTACTTGGGAAATATTTCTCAGAAAAATGATAAGTGTAGATATTTTATATAAAATGACACATCTGAAGCAGAATTATTAATGACTATTAATATTTTAACATACTATACAGACTCAAAGCAGTCTCTCACTTATGAACTTCTTTAACCATAACAAAAAGCTTATTATAAGGTAAATAGTTTTAGCCCCACTTTATACCTGAGGATACTGAGGCTTAGAGGTAAAATTTAACTAGTCCAAGGCCACACACCTATGAAATAGCAGAGCCAGGTGGAAGATCCAAATGTTGCTGCTCTTCCTTCTGGCCCCAGCTTTACATGGCACACAGCGATGCCAACCTGGGACCAGCAGCTCAGCTCAAGTACAAATCTAATCAATTCTATTCGAGGTACTCCTCTGCTCTCCCTGAGTTCTTTGCCTTCAAATCCTCAACCAAGGAATATGTCTTGGCTTCATGACTTTTCACACACTACTAAAACCCATGAAAAGTTACATTCCATTGTCTGCATTCCTCAGTCCCCAAAAGGCCAGGAGAAATTCTGGAAGTGTTCTTAGTGTACCAACACCACTTGTAGCATGGTTTGTCTTCATCAACAGTGTATATTGGAAAGGAAAAAAAAACAGTGTATATTGGGCTGGTGAGATAGCTCAGTGGCCTAAAGCGCCTGCTTAGGCAAGCTTAGGCAAGCATGTAAGGACTGCAGCTAGATCTCCAGCACCACATGCTGAGCCAGCCCCACCCCTAGGGTGGGCTGAGCCAGCCACCAAAAAAATGTACATTCAAGTTTATTCCTCCTGCTAGAATACACAGAGTATAAAGTAGATTATAGTTCATTCATTGGCAATATGCAGTGGTTCTTCTAGGATGCCACCTGAAAGCCCCTATATTTGACAGTCAATGTACAGAGTAGGAACTACTGTACAACCTTATCATCTGAGACACATGTGGATAGAATAAAGGAGAAAACATTAAAACTCCTTTGGCTTTGGCACTTTGAAACTTAATGTAGCATCCTTCATAGAACTAATTTGCTCTTCAAGGCAGATTATTAATAGAAAAGAGAAATGAAATATTCCTAAGGGAATAATTTCAGTACAAACGAAGGTCAGTCACTCTTTCCTTTAAAAAGTATTAATATGTTAGTATGGCACAAGCAGAACTGTACACATCTAGTAAGTTTAACAAATGTATAGATATAGATATAGATGTAAATATAAATATAGATATATCAGGAAAGCCAGAGTAATCTTAATGTTAAAGGAAGCTACAGAACATCATAAAAATATGGGTTAACCATACACTATGAACCTTAATAAATTAACAAGTTTTATCTTTGTGCATACACATTTGTGAGTGTGTGTATGTATGTGTGTTACTTGGGATTTAACTCAGGGGTATTTCAGGTTCTTAACCTTTAAAGTGGAAAAAATAAGAATTCCTAGCCCCATTGGATTATCAGGAATAAAACATGAACCAATATATGCAAGATCCTTAGCACATTGCCTGATAATTAGTACATGATCAATAAATGTTAGGTTTTTTAAAAAAATGATTGACCATTGACTATCAATATTATCATCATTATTTTTGTATAATCAAGAGGCCTGAAGATTCATTTCTTCTGTAGTAAATTAAGACAAGCCCACACTGTCATTATGAAATGTTATTTAGCCTGGAGAAGACTTGAGGAATATAGACCAGTAGTCAATGAAAGGATTTGACAAGAAAACGTTGAGTAGTTATTCTCACATAAATGAAATAAAATACTGACCAAGGAAAAATGGACAAATGTGAAGTGGGAGAGACATAGTTGAAAAATAAGAAAGTTTCTCAACTTTCTGGTAAAAAAGCAGATTAGTAAGAAAGTTACTGGGGACTTGATTGTTAAATACCACTTAAAACTTGTGCCCACTTATCAAACAGAACTAAACCTCAGGGCCCAACAATTCTATTTATGAATTGCCAATACATCATGTGCCCACAACTATAATGAGAAATTTTCATTATCACTCTGCAGGAAAATCATACTGGAACCCTGCTTTCTGTTGTTTGACCAAAGCCAGTTCACACAACCACAATGGTAGCTCTGTGCCTCAGCACCATAAAGATCATGATCCCCAGGTCCACCTTCCCAACACAATTATCACTTTCACCTTTAAATGTCACCATCTGAAGAAATTAACAGGCACATTAAATTTTCCACCTGCAAATGAAGAAATCCAATTTTTTTCAAATGACTCAGGTTGCAAAGTAGTCTGAATTTTCCATCCAACAATGAACTCAGAAAAGCCAACACCACACCCACATGAGGTTTTATTGATTTTTTTAACCCCAAACCAATCTGCAAAGTATGTTACTTTCTTAATACAAAAGACTCACAGAATTACCAAAATGAGATAAAATTGTAAACTAAATTGACATTCCTATGTGAAAGAGCCGTGACCCTAGATTTTAAACTCAGTGAAGCTCCTTCTCCATAGGTCAAACGTTTCTTCATATGCTGAGAGGTTTTCAGGCCTCCGAACTGATTTTACTTGCACATTTGAAATAGCCAAGCCCAATATTTATTGCTATTCTTCATCTTCAAAAGAAACGGGGGTTTTATATGTTTTCCCAGCTTTGGGCTGAATGATAAAAACACCCTGTAAATGGGATTCAAGAGGCAATTTTGTTTCAGACAGTCGGTTTTCTGGATGTGAGGCAAGACCATACCTGACAACCAAGAACAGAGATGACACCATCAGAAAGCTCTGCTCTTCATATTACTTCATTTCCTTGTGGAAGGTGGAAACTCTGGTTTTCATCACACACACACACACACACACACACACACACACACACACACACATGCACACACACGTGCTTGTACCCTAGATATTGAGACTGTTTCTAAAGAAGTGACAAGTTCTCTGCTGGCTAATTTTTCCATTCACACCATAGAATTCACTCCCCTGACTTTTCCGTCTTTCTGGAATGGCAGATTGAAGGGTGTTTAGGGTGTTTAAGAAAGCCCTCTGGGATGCTCAGGCCAAGGATGCTTTGGCAGACCGTCTTCTTGATCTATTTTTAGAAAATCTCTGCAGTTGATCTATATCCTAGCTGATATTATGGAAGCTTACCACCTGGGGAATAAACCATTGCAGGTGCTCAGTATAGAATAAACAGGCTGGAATATGGATATGTGTGCTAAACATTACCATTTTCATCTGTATATAGCCAGCTTTTTGCAAATTGACCAACTCTTAGCTTACATGCACATACACACTCACAGACACACAGATTTATCCCACCCATCTTACTCTTTCCCCAGCTCTGCTAGGCTAATTAGGTAAACTGCTTCACATCAAGGTTGATAGTTGTTTCCTGCTTAATGAGCTGATGGCCACCTTCCCAGCTCCCTATATTTTAAAGAGAGATTTGAGAAATAAAACAATATTTTGTTTTTTCTCTAGTGGAAGGCTCAGGTTTGAGGGCTTGTGTGTAGAGAAATTATTTGGCAAAGCAAGAGCTTTTCCCCTTACCCTACAAATCATGAAGCTTGGGTGACTGCCTACTCCCTCGACACAAAGCTGACTTCTGGTCTAAATACACACATATGGTGTCCAGCTGCCTCTCACTTTAGAGTCAGAGACTTGGCCTTTCTCTTGTCTTCCCCAATCTACATTGCATCACCTCCTCATAGATCACTGATAGGAGCCATATGTTCACAATTTACATGCACTGCATTCACAATGGAAAATTTGAGTCAGACTTCTGCAGTAGATATCTAGATGTCATCTTTGTTAAATTTCTCTGGACATAGAGCAAAGCCATTTGGCTGTCATTTGTCTCTCCATATCTTATATAAAATAAAATATTTTTTTACACTTAGGTACATTTCCTATAGATTCTGAAGTCTTCTGTAAACACCCTCAGAAGTATATGATTTCTTTTCATCTATTTAGACTAATATTGCTTTCAGAGGTGAAATGAAACTCTACATTTATAAAATATATTCTAGTCTAGGCTCCCACATAAATATATGAACTAGAAACACAAGTAGTATGTCATTCATTTGCAGAACTTATACTTTAGCCTAGACAGATGTTTCCCCATGGTATGATCTCTATCAGCTTAACACTTCCTTGTATGGTTACCTAATTGTTTCCAATATAGTAAGCTGATCTTTTTGATCATTTTGTTGCAAGCCTGAAGCCTTGGTTTACATATGATACTTTTTATATAGCATATACCACAGTGATAATCAGGCAATGGGAACTCTATAAAGGCAATGGCTAAATCAAATTAATCTTCTGAATCTCTTCTCATAAAATGTTACAGACAACATTTTAAAATAAATAAAATAAAGGCATATGGCTGAGGAGAATAAGTGAGTATATTAGGCGAGTCAAGGGAACTTTTCTGGAGGGGTAAAACTATTCTGTATCTTTATTGTAGTAGTGGCTACATGAACTTACATGTATGCTAAACTCACAGAAAAATCACTCATCAAAGAGCCAATTTTACTACTTTATTACTTTTAGGATACTAAATAAAAATAAAACTGTAAAGTGAATAAATTCACTAAGCATAAAACTTGATCTTGATTTTGAATCACCTTGAATCTTTCAGCTTAGAGTCCAGTTAACACAGAGGTCAAATATAGGATTTTTGTATTTAAATATCTTTCCTCATAGCACAAAGAATCCAAGGCCACTTATGTTGTTTGTTTGTTTGTTTGTTTGTTTTGTGGTACCAGGGGTTGAACTCAGGACCTTGTTCTTGCCAGGCAGGTGCTTATGCCACTGAGCTATATCCCTGGTCCATGGTCACTTCTGTATCACACATTATGTGTAAAATTATATTAATTAAAACTTGAGACCTGGAGAAATAAAACAAAGCCAGAAGGAAGAGTAGTACTTAGACCAGTGGTGGAAACCTATGGCATGCACTTGTTGCTTCTAAACCAAAACCTCAGCATTCAGGTTTAATTGCAGTGTTTGCACTTTGCAGTAACTAATTGTGCTTTGGGTTGTAGTTTGGGCATTTGGCCTCTAAAAGTTTTGCCATCACTGACACAGACATTAAAACCATGGACTTCTAGATAAATAGTTAATAAATTTGGACCTGTGAATTTGGCTGTGAACATCCTGGAAGCCAAAGCAAAATGACCTTATTTCCACATGATCACTTACAAGATTTGTATTATTTGCTGAGGAATAAAAATATACAATTCATCAGAATAAACAAAAATTTTCCTGGCACTTATTTCTACAATTTCTCATGTGGAGCTGTCATAGAAAAGACACTAAATAATAAAGTATATGAGATATTTCAACAACATCCTCACAATGTATTTATCTAGTTCTTGCGTATTCTAAAAACCATTCTGCAAAAACTATCCATGAACTGAGAAAGTTATAAGTTTAAGCAATTTATTTCTCTTCCCTGAGCTTCAGTTTCCCTTTCTGTGCAAATTAGGTGTTAGATGAGTTGACCTTCTAAATTCTTACCTGTTTTGAGATTCTTTGACTCTGAACTAAATTTTTCTACCAACTTACATGATTTTTTCAAATATTTCTTTGTTCTTTGTATACATGGATACAGGCACGCTAGATATATCTTCAGTGGTGTGGGGCATTCATTTTCTCTTTTACATATTCACATGTAGGCAACTTCAAATATAAATATAACAGCTTACAATACAGTGTTATTTAATGATTTTTTTAAATGGTCATCTCTCAGAACCACATAACATCCTCCAAAACAACGCACAAAACCTAAAACTTTCTTCCCAGGCCCTACTCCCTGAAATTGTGCCATTCCTTGGCCAAGCAACAGAAAAAGGCAAGGGAAATTTATATTGACTATGTATTATGTTCTAGATACTTTTATATAATTAGTTCATTTATTCTTTACAATAACCCCACAAATCAGAGATTACAATTCCCACTAAGAATCAGGCCTTTGGTAGGCTTGTACTCTGTTAAAATAGCTAAGCTGAAACTGAGATCTCCAGGATTCCCTTATCTAAAGGCTGATGTGAAGAGGAGCTATAATCTTATCTTAGGTGCTGCTGTAGCTTGGGCATATTTTCTCTCCTCTCTGGCTCTCAGTTTTGGCATTGATTATGTTTGATGTATATTATTGCAACTATTTTTCTTTTGTGTAGTACTCATTATTTTTAAGCTATTGATAACACAACATGGCAGCAAAATTACATCAGTAATGTAATACAACTTTGCCCATTAAATACTGTACTTCACTATACTCTAAGCTGTTCAGAGTGTAGCCTTCTTACACTGAAGTACAACCATGATGCCTCTACTGCTTCAGCTATCAGATAGAAAAAAATATTGTGCTACATTAAGATATTATTTTACAAATATCATTAGCAGCATTACTGAGCTTTCTGTAACTGTGGTTCTACAGAGTTAAATACTTTAAAACAAGAGTAGATTCTTATGAAACCAAAGTTTTGCATTATTTCTCCTGCTTTTGCAAAGGTCTCCGTTTCAGAAGCATGCTTGGGTATCCTGGTTTAATCCATGCACATCCACCAATTACAGATAGTTTGACTCCCAGGTTAACAATGGCAAGGTACTTTTTAAAGATGAAACATATACCAGGCTGTTCAAGTATATACTGTAGGGCATTTTAGCTTTCAGGGAGTTTGGTGTAGAAAGCCTTCAATACCAGTGTTCTATTAAAATGTGGGCATGCTTAAATACACAAGGAGCAAGGAGGTACTGAGATATATTTTTGTTATAAACCCAATTGCTCTAGAAGGTATTTATTGTCCTAATATTTCACTTAATAAAATGGGAATGAAAGTTGGCTATTGGTCTTAAAACTGGACTAATTTCAGCCCTCAAAGATGTTTTTCACATAGAAATAACACCTTTTATTTGTGTAGCTCTTATGTTCAAAGCCCCTTTGCAGTTATGCTACTATTTTCCTCCTAACAGTCCTGTGAGGTAGTGAGAGGAAGGAGTACCACCCTCACTTTAAGATGGGGAAACTGCTGCACAAGCTCTTTTGTGACTTGCTTTTCTGTGGTCATGCAGTTCATTAATATAAGTTTCTGAATGGAGCCTGAGACTACAGTTGGGGACACAGCATTACTGTTATACTATGCCTTTTCCAGACAGCCATAAAATCTGTACAAATAGATATTATAACAACTACTAATCATCTTCCTTCAGCCTTTCTGAATTCTGAGGGACTACATATAAGCTAAAACTTCTAGGATGCCCCTAGAATTTCTTCCTTCAGTGTCTCTGGGCTTGGGGCCAAATGGTTGTTTAGCTCTGTGATGAAGCACACCAGGTTCTCCTGTAAGACACCTCACTTTTCAGGTTGAAGAACTAAAGACTGTGAGAGATTCACGTGGATTCCATTCTCTGCTCATGGGTTCCAGCAGATCCTCATAAGTTCTGGTTTGACCTTCCTGTGCCCCATTTCACATTCATCTTTCCTATCTGACCTGCTGACTGCAGGCCCAGCACCAGATAAACAATAGCATTATGTGGACTCTTTAATCGGCATACAAATTGCGTAAGGTCAGATCCCCACAATGAATCACTTGCTTTACATCACTTCTAATAGTTCTGCTTTGCTGATTGAACACTGGAAAATACAAGCTTAATGAAATAAAATTATTGGCCCAAGGTTGCAAATTTGGGAGGCAATCATATGAATTAAAATGTTTCTCTGACTCCAAAGTCCATGCTTTGGGAAGAAGGAATGCTTTAGTCACTTTCTCATCACTGGAAAACAATTCCTGAAACAAAGAAATTAAAGGAAGAGAGAATAAATTTGGTTCACAGTTTATGGAGGTTCAGTCCATAGGCAGCGGACTCCAAGGCTGGACAGCACGGCAGAGGGGCATCGCAGAGGACAGTTAGCAGAGGAAAGTTAAGGAAGGAGACAAGAAGGCAGACATAAACCATTTCAGGTCACACACCCAGTGACCCACATGTTTCAAACACATCCCACCTCCTAAGGGCAAGTCAGTCAAAAACTCAGTGAACTAATCCACTGATGATTATTGCATATTAATGACATAATCATCTTGAAAAAGCCCCACCTATGAACACATGATGCTTAGTAGGGGCATCTAGTCATAGCATTCTGCCCCTTACTCCCAAAATACTCATGCACAACTCTTTATGTAAAATGCAATAAAACTGTCCCTAAAAGTTGCCAAAATCTTGCTTCAGTATTGCAGAAAGTTCAAGATCTTCAAGTTCAAGATCTCCTCTGATGCTTAAAGCAAACTCTCAGCTACAAATCACTGTGAAAATGAAAAGAAGGTAAAATATACCATTATACACAGGTACAAAGTGAGCATTCCCATTGCAAAAGATAGGAACAATGGGATAGAAGCAAATGAGACCAATGCAAGACTGAAACACATAACAGCAAACATTAAATTGCATAGTTTCATATGTAGCACTGATGCTAAGTTGTAGGGATGAAATGTGAAATCCAAAGGGCTTGAGTGGTCCCACTCCAATGCACTCCTAGTGGTTGTAGCCCTGATGGCCTCTCTCTTGGGCCAGCTTTCCTCCTTCTTTATAGCTTTCTTCAGATGTTCCATGTTTCTGGCCTTTTCAATGTCCTGGGGTCTCCACTACACTTCTGACTTCACTTTCACATCTTCATTCTCATGCCTAACTTCCCACGCTTCCTTCTGAAATCTGTGTGGAAGCCTCCATGATCCCATAACTCTTACATTTTGTATGCATATCAATCTACCACCATGTGGATGAAATCGAGGCATGCCAACCACTACAGTAGTGACCAGGTCCCCATGGAATGTTAGCTAAATTAGATTGAGCACCTGGATGGCTAAGCACAGTGAATTGAAACCTATGAAATCAATTATCTAAGTAGCCATTTTCCTTCTGGAGCAGGGTGACCCTAGGACTTTCTGCTCAAGCAAGTCTTTAGCTTTTGCAACTTAGAGTCTAGAAAGAAACAGATCTGCCTTAGTCCTTCACATCCCCTAAAGGCATTCCTTCTCATTGGCCTGTTGTAAAGTACAGTGTTTCTTTTTAATGCTGATCTTTGCAGCTACCAATCTTTCCTCTGCGTTCATTACACGTGTTTTCTTTCTGGCAAAACTGAAACCTTTTTAAAACACTCAGCTACTCCACTACTCTGGATTCTTGCTGGGCCTGCCCCTGCAGTGTGTTGAGACAGCGACTGAGATGGGGCGTGGTGGCACGTGCCCCTAATGCCAGCAGTTGGGAGGCTGAAAACAGGAAAATCACTACAAATCCAATCTGTGTAGGGAGACCCTGTAGATCCTGTACTAAATACATTTAAAAAAAAAAGACAGAGCTGGCTAAACACCCCCAACAATACTCATGAATGTGGGCCTGCCTTGAACTTTTCTCCAGTGGAATAATTAGTCCACTGCCCTTAATCCAACTTTTCTGGAAAATCTCAGACCAAGCAAAGCTTAGACAAATTTCCCGTCAATACATAACACACAATGCCTACAGTCCAAGGCCCAAAGCAGTCCTTGTTCCCAACTGAAACTTCCTTACCTGAATATTTTTTTTGAACTAGTTATTTTTTTAAAATTAACAATTGTTGTTATACTACATATTTTCATCATCAAATCTGTTTTTCAGATTAACAGATTTAAATATTCAAAATTGGTGAAATATTTAAACATTTATGGTTACTTTCAATAAACTTTAAACCACAGTTGAATACCTCTCATCTCATTCTTCTAAATCTGCACCATTTTTTTTTATTTTACTGAGAAGCAAATAACAATGAGACAGTTTCAAAACTGATTAATTGGACAGTTTCGATAATTGATACATTACATATTGTTGTCCTCATAGTGGTTACTCATAGTACAAGATGCAGACATGATATCCTGTCCAAATACTATTAGTACAAATCTTACTTCTCATTGAATTAAGAGAAAGTAGCTATATATCTAACCTAACTATTTTGTATATACAGATACAAAATGGTCCTTCATTTGTATCCCCTTTTTTGGTTTAGTTTTGTCAGAGATGGGTATTCCATTGCCATTCAAATATTGTAGGTGCATGAATTCAGCAAAATATTCTAATATAGCCCAGTAGTCCATAATAGTTGTGGGTTATCCGTAGGACTGACGTTGTCAGAAGTTATTGACTTGAGCCCTTTATGGCTCAGAATATTAATATGGCTTTACTTTTCATACATCATTATTATACTTTTCTGCTGGATGGCTAAGACCAAGATAAAGCAAGACCTATATAACAAGAAATGTAACTTTTGTATCTAACAACATCAGTCAGATCCCCTCAAGATTTACTGTGAAACCCTGTACCGCAGTTTGTAGATCCTTTGTCAGTGTCAGGCATGTGGATGAGTCATGGTCATTGCTTGACCAATTTGCTCTCTGTGAAAGCCTGAGAGAATGTTGTCTCTCCATGTGACTCTCCTTAGGCACACTCTACATCATCGATCACTTTCCTCTTTGTCCCCATAATCTCCTTGATCAGAAAATGTGGGACATCACTGAGTTTAGGATGCAACAGTACATCTTCTCTTATGTCCTGAGTCCTCACTGACCTCAGAAGGCTAGGGTCCTTCTTTTTCTCTAATTTTTTGTCTACAAGCTTAAGTTGTTGACCTTCCAGAAGAGAAGCTTAGTGATATTATTACCCTATAACATAGATAGTTGAGCTTAACATCACTATCTGTCTGAATATTGAACATCTCAGACATAGCATGGAACAGGTATTTTCCACCAAGTATTGATATGTTAAATTTTAAATCCCTACAGAATGTGAAGAAAAAACTGTTAGAAAGGCTGTGGGGAAAAAGGAACCTTTCTCCACTACTGGTGGCAGTGAAGACTGGTGCAACCATTATGGAAATCAGTGTGGAGACTCCTTAAAAGACTAGGACTGGAAATTCCATTCAAACCAGATATCCCCCTACTGGGAATTTTTCCAGAGGAGGTGAAAATGTTATATCATAGTGATATATGTGCACCTGTTTATAGTAGCACAATTTGTGATCATCAAATCTTGGAAACAATCAAGATGCCCGTCACCTGAGAAATGCATGAAAAAGATGTGGTAGTTTTGTATAATGGAGTATTACTCAGCCATAAAGAATGATAAATTTGAAGTCTTTATATTTAAGTGGATGCCACTCGAAGATATACTCATAAATGAAATAAACCGTACACACATGTTTAAATATCATATAGTCTCCTTAGCATAAGAACTCAATAGAAGAAATAAAAAGAGAAAGGTATAACACAATTTAAAAGAAAGTGAGAGCTTAAGGATTAAACAATGAAGAGAGGGCAAGGAGAAAAGCTAGGAAACATGACAGTGGTAAAACCATACATTTATAAGCACAAGATGGGTAAGGCAATGATCCTGAGACACATCAGCAGGTTTTTGAAACTAGCAGTTAGGATTCTCACCCTGACTAACTATATATACTGGTACCTGAACTAAGCAACTGCATTGAAGATAGAAATGTGTAATACTAGGTTCATGCTTGGAATGTCTGTCATTCTGGTCTTCTAAATACATACTGCTTGGGGCTGGTAAGATGGCTCAGTGGTCTAAAGCACCTACTTGAAACAAGCTTAGCAAAGCACAGGGACCGCGGTTCAAACCCCCAGCACCACACGCCAGCCAGCCCCACCCTCTGGTGGGCTGAGCTGGCCACACACACACACACACACACACACACACACACACAAATAGATAAATAAACAAACTTTTAAAAAATAAAAATAAACATAAATACATACTGCTTGTCATGTCATATCAATTACTGCTATACTCTCTTTCAAGTAAATGTTTGTTTTTTAAAAAGAGGGTAATAAATGAAAACAAGAGACAAGAAACAACAACATCATAGGACTGTCCTGGTACAGTGTTGTATATGGATAGATTTCTGACCTGAATCTTTATTGGGTGCATTTCTATCTCTGGTCTTCTGAGCTCTAACAAGACTCTCCCACCAATCTCAAAACGTTCTTAGGCTGCTTCTTCTGAAGCCAGCATATCCAAAATTTTCTTTTTCTTTTTTTTTTCTCCGAATGCCTTCAGGGCAGGTTTGACTGGCTTGAGTTGTGGGGATCAAACCACAGCAACCTGAGCCTGACTGCTTTGTTGAAGCAGCCACTTAAAGAACTGAGCTAAGGGGAAAGCCCCCTCCAAAATTTTCTAAACCTATCCCATGAACCATTTCTAAGGAACCATTTTGTCAGCTAGTGACCTAGTGTCATAGCAATAACTGTACTTCTTTGGTACCAAAATCTTGTTTTCTCCTTACTGAGACACAATAACCAATATCCATAACGTAATGGAGGAGAGGTTTGCTTTGGTTCACAGTGGTAGAGGTTTCAGTCCATAGTCAGCTAGCTGAAGGTATGACAGCATGTCAGAGTGGCATCACAGAAGAGAGTTAGCAGACAGAATTCAAGGGAGGAGCCAAGAAGGACATGATAATCCCTTCCAGTTCACACCTCAAGTGACCCACCTCTTTCAACCAGATCCCACCTCCTCAAAGCAAGTTATCCGTAAATTCATTGATGAACTAATCCACTGATGATTATCATGTTTTCATGAGCCAGTTGCCTCCTAGAGGCTCCACCTCTGAGCACATAAGGCTTTGAGGAAGAAAACATCTAGGTACAAACCATAATGCAAGGGCTAGACTCACAGCTTCATGAGCACTTTACCACTGAGATAACAATTCTAGCTAAAGTCCATGTTTAACTGACTAGGTAAAAATTTCCTGTCACATAAAATGTAATGAGAAGTAGCATCAAATTTCCCAGGGAAGTAGTAAGTAGTTGTACACACCATTCTTTAGCACCCCATCTTGCCTTATTTTCTGCCATAGAATTGATAACTACTTAAATAGTATATATTGAATTTGCTATTGTACTTTGCTCAGTGCCTGTCAACTCCATTAAAATATAAGCTCCATAAGGTCACAAGTGTATGCCTGTTCTGTTCACTGATATATTCTTCAGCATACAAAGAAGCATTGCTCATAGGAGATGCTCAATATTTGTTGTTGAATGAAGTGAAGTAATCATAATAGCCAATAGGTACAACAATTTAATGTAGTAAATAATACTAAATGCATTCAAATTTAGTCAAGGAAAATTACAATAAATGTTCTGACTTTCAGTCTCAAATGCCAAAGGTGACAACAAAATCCTTTGACAGTGTCAAGAACTCAGACTAGTGAAATACAAAACCAAAAATCATAGCACAAAAATTCACATAAGTGTATTGTTCACATTTGCCTGCTATCTGTGATGTTAACTCATTTGTATAATACAGTTACATAAAATAAATCTACTGTAAGTCTTATTTTCTTGACTTCTGGCTTTTATATTCTTGGAAAACATCACCCACGTCTGATCTCAGAAGCTAAGCAGGGTCGGGCCTAGGTTAATACTTGGATGGGAGAAAGCAACACCCAGACAACATAGGAAGCATCCCAGACACACAGAGTTGTACACAATCACAGCTAGAAATATTTAAGGATGATTTTTACATTTACAAATGAGGACAATGAAACCCAGAGAAAATGAATTGTCTAAGGTCACACACCTGCATCTGGGGCTCTTGCTACTTAAAATAAAAATCTCTACTGTGACCTTGAGAAAATTATTTTGCCTCTCTGTGCACTAAAAACAGAATAATAGTGTCTACCTCAGAAGTGACATGAGAATTAAATGAAATAATACATAAAAAGGACTGAAAATAGTGCCCGACACTAGTAAATGTCAACAAATGTTGGTCACCTCTCCCTTCCACGTGTACACCATAACCCATCAGTACAAATATATGCAACTCAGACTATCTTAATCTGCTTTTCTATTTATTTCAAATATCTTTTATGATAAAAGTTTCTGAAACCCTTTAAGAATCTAAGAACCCTCAATAAAATGCAAACTTCAAGAACAGGGACACTTATTTGCTAAACAAATAGATTCATTATTTGATTTCTTTAGCTAACATATTCCACTGGCACACTTAAAATTGGAATTTACTATCATTTTAGTATGAAGAAAAATGGCAGCATTCTAGGCACACTTGAATTCATTTCAAACCATCTGGAAAGTTCCTGACATTCCTTGTTGTAACATTCCTGACATTTCCTTTCAGGAAAGTTCCTGAAAGTTCCTTATTTCCCCCGATATAAGTTTGATGGTCCCCGTGTTGTCTGTCCTCTAAAACTAAATTAAAAGAAAACTCAATCACTTTGCAGGGGCATCTACTCTGCAAAGACTTTTAGTAGAATCCATACCAAACTTGGCATTTTGATAGGAGCTTCTTGAAGACACAAACAATTTGAGTAATTACAGATTAACTGGCAATTGGCTTGACAGAAGCACTCTATTACCAGCTGCATTTTCAAATCTCATACTGTAGATAACTACATCTACCACCTCTTAAAGATAACTCTGTTAGAATCAATTTGAAGATGTTACTAGAATACTAAATACAATTTCCAGCTAGAGTGAAAAAATCTGACCAGAAAGCCAGAGAATGAGCAGATATCTGTCTTCTACCCTAAGGGAAAAATTGAACTTATGTTTTCAACTACATTCATTTATTACTTGGAGACCAAGATATGTTCTGAGAAATGCAACATGAGGCAAATTTGTTATACAATAGAGTCTTGGATCACCAAAATGGCTACAATGTCATTAGGCAATATAATCTTATAGAACTACCACTGTAAACATGATCTGAAATTGACCAAAATATCATTGTATGGTGAATGCCCATATTTGCATCCATTACTTATTAATAGCCTTTCCAATGATGTTGTCTTTCTCTATTTCTATCAAATGCCAGTACATAGCACACCATCTACATTTTTAGTTCTTATTTCCTAACAGACAAGAAGAACAAAAATTCTAAAAAGTAACTAGTATATTCCATCTGCAGTGCAAAAAAAGAAAAGGAGACTTAAGTAAAATTTCTAACCTATTCTCTGACCAAGCACTAAAACTACCACTAGATACTCCCAAAACAGACCACTACTGTTTCTCATAATTTTTCTTTGGAATTAAGATTTGCCCCTTCTCAAACTTCCAAGAAGATCAAAGGCAAGTAATGAAACCACCTAATTACATTTCGTCTATAGCCCAGCCCTTATGAATTAAGTACATTTAGTGTTCAAAAGTTTCTCTTAAAACCAGTCTTTATGTGACAAAAAAAAAAGATAGAAACCTTTGATCATAAAGTGAAACTTAAGAAATTAGAGTCTTGGGCCGGGGAGATGGCTCAGTAGAATAAGGGCTTCCCTGGCAAGGGCCCGAGTTCAATCCCCAGTTCTGCCAAAAAGAAGAAGAAGAAGAAGAAGAAGAAGAAGAAGAAG
>NW_004524827.1:1027991-1070623 GCF_000260255.1 Octodon degus | reverse complement strand
CCTTGGTACCAGGGGAGGAGGAGGAGGAGGAGGAGGAGGACGAGGAGGAGGACGAGGAGGAAGAGGAGGAGGAGGGGGAGGAGGAGGAGGAACAGGAACAGGAGGAGGAGGAAGAGGAAGAAGAAGAAGAAGAAGAAGAAGAAGAAGAAGAAGAAGAAGAAGAAGAAGAAGAAGAAGAAGAAGAAGAAGAAGAAGAAGAAGAAGAAGAAATTAGAGTCTTGAAGAGTTGGACTGGAATGAAATATCAATCATTTACTATCTGAAGACCCCTAAACAAACAACTTATTGTCCATAAATTTCAGTTTCCCCATCTATGTAGTATGGAGACAATTATAGTACTACATCATGAGATTGTTGTATTAAATGACATAATGTAGGTGTTACAATGGCTTCCACCTACTTTAAAATATTTCAGCAGCTAGGTATGATACCGTACTCTGGGAGCCTGAAAGAGGAAGATTACAAGATCAAGCACAGCCTTGGCAACTTAGTGACTCAGCAAGAATATATCGGGAAGAATAAAATGTTAAGCAATGGGCTGGGGATATGGTTCAGTTTGAAGGCCTTGAATTCAATCCCAGATGCTGAAAAATACTTTTTCAGAATAGCCCTATGATATTGTGTCTGTGCCACTATAATTTTACTTTATTTTAAATTAGTCAACTGCTCCCATCAGGATGCACAGAGAGACAGCTTGCGTACTTTGCACAGAATGGGCCACATGATGACCACCAGTTCTTCGACTACCTGTATTTCAGACACAGAACACTTCTTGTTCTCTGGTTAGTATAAAAAGTATTAAAAATTCATTTTCTTTGCCTATTCTGCTAACTTGCATGACAAATATTAAAAGTGAGCTTTCACTGGTTTTTAAAAATATCTAAGATGGCACAACCACTATGGAAAACACTATGGAGAATCCTCAAAGAAAAACAAAAAACTAAGACTAGAGATTCCATTCAACCCAGATATTCCCCTTCTTGATATCCTCCTGAAAGAATTAAAAGCATCATACCACAAATATATATATATATATATATATATATATATATATATCCCTGTTTATAGCTGCAGAGTTTGTAACAGTCAAATTTTAGAAACAGCCCAAATGCCATCAACTGATGAATGGAAAAAAGTGATTTTTACAGTGGAGTACTGCACTACCATGAATAAGGATAAGCTTGAGCTATTTCTACCTAAATGGATGCACCATGAGGCCATTCTCTTAATGAACTTAATCAGACACACATGTGTAAATACCACATTATCTCTCTGGTGTAAGAGCTCAGAAGTGTAACTAAGGACCAGAATGTTTAATAAGTAATATGAAATAGGAAGAAAATATTCAAATTGGAAGGGGAACAAGGAACTTGAGAAGGGGAAAGTGACATAAAAATGAGAAAAGAATGAAAAAGTTAAAACAATACTTTTGTAAATTAGGAGGGGAGGAAAGTTTGATGGAATACTAAAAAAAGGAAGACTAGGGGAATGGAAAAAAACTGAAAGAGTTGTACCATGTAAAGGTACAAATTCTCTGTGATGAAATATATATATATATATATATATATATATATATCCAGTAAAATCTGATTAGAAAAAAGAAATAATAATAATAATAATAATTTCAGAGGTCTTCAATTAAAGCACTTAATTTTTTTTTTGTGGAACCAGGGATTGAGCTCAGGCTCTTGCACTTGCCAGGGAAGTGCTTATTCCACTAAGCCATCTCCCCATCCCCAAAGCACTTGATTTTTAATGAATAAAAAATTCTAAGATGTTTTAGAAGTTGTCTCATCCTTGTACAAAAATTACATAGGAATCTAAAGAACCTTGTAGCATGTATCTACCCTTGGGAGAAGCATGTAATGCTATGCACATGAACACTGCCAATCTGGTGTGAGGAGAATGAGTATTGACCTATTCTGCCATTTTTCTCAAGCAACAGACCAAAAGTTACCCTTCATTTGCCCAACTCAGATATTTCCAGTTGCCATTTGGGACACCCATAAAGCCCTGTTCTACCCATTGGTTTTATTTTTTATTTTTTATTTTATTTATTTATTTATTTATTTATTTATTTATTTTTGGTGGAACCAGGGATTGAGCTCAGGCTCTTGCACTTGCCAGGGAAGTGCTTATTCCACTAAGCCATCTCCCCAGCCCCTACCCACTGGTTTTAAAAATTGACCTGGTTGTCTGATATACACTGTAGGAGAAAAAAAAAAACTATGCTTCTGGTAGTAACAACTCCAAAAATAGAGGAGTAAGTCTATGTCCCTCCTTAAAAACAACTAATGAGTTCATTTTTTAAAAAAAATGTCATGTTCCTCTAAAGAATTCTTGAATTAAAACTTAGAAAACCCATCAATGTGAAGGACCACCTGAATAACATTCCTTGAAAAAGGAGCAATTGCTTCTATTTTGGCTGAGTCTGACCTTGTTTCCATGTATTGATAGGTACAGAGCTGGTTAGGACTTTTCCTTATCCCTTCAATTGGCTTTAGCCAGTGCATGCTGCTCTAGCCAAGGTGCTGGTAGTAGTCTTTGAAGATGGCAGGCATGTTTCCCTGGAAACCCCCACCTGCTGCTCCCTAATATAAGCTGGGATGAGATGAGAAGGGATGAAGGACCAATGCTACACTCTGTCAGCTGGTATCGAGCCTTGAGGTAGAGGCTATGACTTCCTGGGACTTGAAAGATTACACATCAGAGCTGAAGCTCTGACCCCAAAACATTTGATAGTATCTCAATAGTGTAATGCAGATTACTCTTTCTGCATAACCTTTTGTCTGTATATATGACCTTGTAGAGGTCATTTGGGGCCCTACCTAACCCAATTCACAGCACTCACCTACTTCCTGCCATTTTCACATCATTCATCCTCAAGCCACTCCTTTCTTCATGAATGAATAAAGTCTGAGTTTGGCCTTGATTTGAAGCCTTTGCTCTGGATAGCCATCGCTGTGGCTGGACTTAAGACCCCTTGCCTCCCCATAACTACAAATATGCATTAGTGTTTTTATTCTTGCCATGGGTTGTACTAAGTGTGGTAGATTGGAATTAACATGGTGGTATTAAAATAATTTATCCATGATATTACAAATATAGACTTCCTGGACTGACATGAGAAGCAGGAAGGGCTCCTTATACATCAACAGCAAGTTTTCCTCTTGAAGGAAAATATGAAGTGGTTGCTTTGTAGTAAGAAAACACAATGCTCTCTTGAATTGCCCATCCACTACACCCAGCATGCTCTTGAACTTTAAAAGATCTTGTCCCCACATGGAGCTCCTTTCCCAACCTCTTCTTTTTCAGAATGCCTGATTTGTCTATTGCATGTCCTAACTACTTTCTTTTAACTCAAACTGCTCTTGCTATCACCTGTGCCTTTATATGGTTTTGTGTAGGAAACTGCTTCAAAACTGGAAATCATGAAAGGTAACCTTTGCTATGACAGAATAAGCCAATACCCATTCTCTGCACACCAGAGTGGCAGAGGTTATGTAAATTATAGCCCTAATCTTTGACATGTCTTGCCAAAGCCATATGTACCTTATTGTCAAAGAATTGGATCTTCACCTGTTCTGTTATCTTGCTCAAGAATCAGAGCATGTATCTTAGCTACTTGACAGACTGAGATAGGAATATTCCTTGAACCCAGCATCTGGGGCCAGCATGAGCAATACAGTGAGACTATCTGCATAGGGAGGAATCCAAGAATGCACACACATGCTCTATGAAAGATGCATACTCAAAAAAAAGCTTTATCTTTAAAGGCTTGGGATATAGCTCAGCAGCATAAGTGCCCACCTGGCAAGCACAAGGTTGCAAGTTGGATCCCTGGTACCAGAGAGAGAGAGAGAGAGAGAGAGAGAGAGAGAGAGAGAGAGAGAGAGGCAAAGAGACAGAGACACAGAGAAACACACAGAGAGAGACACAGAGAGAGACAGAGACAGAGACAGAGAGACTCAGAAGCCTGAGAAGGGATAGAGACATAGTTCAGAAAGAGCATTTGCCTAGCATTTAGAAGGCCCTGGATTAAATCTCCAATATCGAAGGAAGGGGTGGTGGAAAGGAGTGAAGAAAGGACATGAAAAATATACTTTTTACTTCCAGCTACCATTCAGGGTTCACAAAAGTAGAAAGTGAAAGCTAATATAAAGTTGTAAATATCCCAGCAAACCACTGAAGGAGCACCACAACACAGAACCAATATGAAAAGACTGGAAATGTAGTCCTTATTTTGTTTTCTTTGCTTCTTCCTTTTATCTTTTGTTTGCTTTAGGCATTTAAGATAGCTTTCTCAGACCACCAGCTGGCCACTATGCTAATGGAAAAAACTCCAGAATGGGTGGTCCAGACTACTGACAGGATCTTACCTAAGAAGGATAGCCCAATATCCAATTGGGAGGTAGCACTGGCATAGATCTATTGAAAAGTGTAACCAAGAACCCTCCAGAGAAGGAAGAAAAGGGCAATTTCAAAGTCTGCATGTAATGGCAAGGTAAAATGAAATCAAGTCAAACCAAGGGAGCTGGACCCAGAAGAAAATGTCTCTCCAGAGGGATCCCACTCATGCTGGTGACTCCAGAGATGGAAAGGCATAGCAGACTTTGGCCTGTGGAACCAATAGGATGAGCAACTCCAGCAAGATGCACCAGAGCAGGAGCATGTCTGAGGAAACATGTAGAAGTTCCCAGAGAGCCCCATGCATGCTGCTCCAGAACTCCCAGGCCAAGAAGATGAAGAAAAGGTCTACTTGGGGATGGAGAAACTCAGCCCCATGGAAGATGAACCAAGAGTCCCATGGCCAGAGAGGCCACAAACCTTGGTATCATCTGACAAGTGGCCCACAGTCTGTGTACTGCAATTGAGCAACTGAGGTAGTCCTGAAATTCTATACAACACTTTCAAGTGATGGTGTAATAATACCTACCTCTCTGAACCTGCAAAAAAAAAAAATGGGTAGGCCATCTGCAGAAACTCTTCCTTAGGATGCATTGGCATTGAATTTATCAGACTATACTCAAAGACCTAAAGGAAACCATAGACAAAAATTCAAAGAAACCAGAACAATGTCTCAACAAACACAGAATATCAAAAAGAGAAAAAACTGTTTAGAAAACAGAAATTGAAATTTTACTAGAGGTGTTCAACAGTTGATTAAGCAGGCACAATAAAAACTCAGCAAATTTATGGAGGTCAATTTTATAGATAGGTCAATTGAGAGTATTCAATCAGATAAGTAGAAAGAAAAATGAAAAGAGTTTAAGAGGCCTGTGAAACACCATCAAGAATATTGGAAGAAATAAAGACAAAAACTACCCAAATTGTTATACCAACACCATTTACTTTTTTATTATCTCCCTTAAAAATGCATTGAAACTTCCATTTTTGTGTAAACTAACTTATAATGTGATTATAATTATTATACTAAAATGCTATGTTTGGTTATTTTTATTTTTAATTTTCTTTGCAAAACATTGTTGCATGTTACATTCTACAGGACTATTGATATAGAGATGATATAGGACCTCCAAAGACTATATGGGAAATATAACAACCCCATCATACTCGATGTCTGATACACAGTTTGTTTTCTCCAAAACCAAAGAATGAATTCTAAGGAACACTGGAGGTTAAGAGCAGGAAGTATTTATTGAGTTAAAAATAGCTTCTGTCTAAGAGAAAAAGAAGGGACCTTGGAAAAGGTGTTACCCAGGGGCCACTTTTTAAGGAATTTTTATAAAGCAAAATCATGAGGCAGATATAAGTTAGGACAAAACTATGGTCAACAATTAAGATTACAGGTACAATAATGGTAAAATTGATCCAATAGGGAAGCAAGTCACATAGCAAGTTTACACAGAAGGAACAAGGACTTTTCCTGTAAGGGATAGGTCAGAAACTCTTCCTGGTCCCCATGCAGGTGACTGATGCCTTTTTAGACTATCCATTATTATTATTTATTTCTAGAGGAAGTATGTAGTTGTAGTCATTCCATCTTTATCTTGAAGTCTGGCCTTCAACAAATGCACCTCCACCACAGTTGCAATACATTCTCATCTTCTACACCAATTCCCTCCAGGGCTTAGCTCTCTCTGATTGCCTATAATATTTCTGACTAACTTAGCTGTCTATGATAATGACTACTAAAAGTCACGCTAAGCAGTATGTTAAGATGATAGGCTATCACTTACAGGGCAAATAAAATATGACACTGACGCCTAATACTTAATCTTGATTAATGAAAGGGTTATCTTTTCCTTTGTCATACTTTATACTTTCAAATACCCCAATATCAAAAAAAGATTATAATATTTAGTATTAAGACCTATGCTGTCATTTCCAGACTGGTGTAAGTGGACTTCTAGATAGAAAAACTGAGGCTTGGAGACCAAAGCTAAGAAAGACAACAGAGCTAATAAGGTAGCAAATAATTTAGCTCTTGACTTCCAAAGTCAGTCAGAACAGAGAACACATGGAATCTCTCTGAATGGGCCTTGCAACTTTGCTGAGTTAAGGGCATTGATGGAACTCCAAGAATAGGAGTCAACCAATGTGTAGTGTGCTAAAAATAGGACCACTAAAGAGAAAAACATCTCCATGTCTCCAATGAAGCAATAGGCCAAGCAAGAGTGTTACCTATCCTGGAAAATAACACTACTGGTAGAAGGAAAAACTAGGAGCTGAGATGCTCCTCACACAGCCCCAAAAGTAACCCTTGAGGATCCTTACTTGACCTTGACAAATATACATAGGTATACTTATTCTCATTACATAGGTCTTACTTTGACTTTGTCTTAAGTATCCAGCAGGAAAGCATAACCCAAAAAAGTAATTAATAATAATATAAAAATAGCTAAACAGGATATTAAAAAGGCCTTCAAACACTACACCAGCTGCCAACAGTCTCCAGCCACACAGGCCCTTAACCAATCCCTTAACCAGTCCTTTAACCTATCAGGCACTTGACTAAGATCCCCACTTACCTGTATGAGGGGTATGAGGAAAGGTTGGCGTAAGAGACAGAGACAAGTTTAGTAATGCATGACAGAGGGGCTATGAAGTCAATGCCTCGGGATAGGCAAAGACAATGACACTCAGAGTTAGCCACTATTTATTGGATGCACACAGTAATCAGAGGAAGTATCAGATGATTTAGAGGGTGTCAGTGATCTTAAACTGATGAGATTATGCTAATGAGGATCAGTTTGCATAACTCAAAGGGCAGAGGTCGTCCTTTGCTAATGTAATCTTGCCCTGGAGCATCACAACATCACAGACCATTAAGGCCTGTGGTCCCTAACCACAATTTAAATTTGTGGACCCCAACTTCACCCCCTTTTGTTTTTGTAATTGCGGCAGTTTAAACAGCATACAGGCTATGATGGCCATCATAGCAACAAATATATTATTAGAAGTTTATGGAAGACCATATCACCAGCATGTGAGACTCCTGTGCTATCTTTAGTTGTCCTCATGACATAGGTTTTGCATCCTGCATGTAACTCAGAACTTAGTGTTGGGCTCTCCTCCAAGGTCACCCTCAAGAATGCTCACTGGAGGACCAGGCAGGAACATGCTCCACCATAGGGCTGGGATGTTCCTCTCTCTATGGTTGTATGTTCCCAGAAGGCAGCCATAATGGTGTTCCATTGTCTTAATACACAAGCATACACTCAGCCCCGTATTATTAACTGTACTGGGCCATCCCACCTTCCTGTTTGGATGTCCTTTCATAAGATTTGAGCCCTAGGCATGCTCATTGATTTGTCCTTTTGCCAATAAAGTTCTGATGTAAAATATATAGTTGCTGAAGCTGGGATTTAAAAGTTTAAGGTAAATATAGCAAGATCTGATTACACATGTGAAGGTAACCATAGTCACATGTTTTGTTCTTATGATTGTGTTTTAAAATGATTTTTAAAAAAACTAGAACATGTATAATCAAAGCATGAGCACTACAACAGATAGGCAGGTTGGGAGAAAGAGCCAATTCTAGAAACTGTTCCTAAGGGACTGTAATATCAATTGTAACCCACTAACTCTTACACTCCACTATTGATGGAATCTGATACTTTGTCATAAGTCTATTTGGCTTTTTGTTTGTTTGTTTGTGTTTTTGTTTTGCGGTAATGGGGATTGAACTCAGGACCTTGCTCTTGCCAGGCAAGTGCTTATTCTACTGAGCTATCTCCCAGCCCCAGTCTCTCTAGTTTTAGCTAAAGAATTTAAAAGGTTTTGTTAAATTTTTGTAGATTTTATTGAGTTTTTTGTGAGTTGTTTTGTTTTGTTACCTATAACAGTGGTTAGCTACTGGTGTAGCTGAAAACTACCATAAGGGGTCAGCAATTGGACCCTCTCTTTATATCTAACTTATTATAATGACATTGTTTTATACATCTTTTGGTTATACTTTTCTGATGGTTGTTCAAAACCACATTAAAGTGAAACATATGTAATCAAAATTAACCTCTTGCTCTCTGTCAAAATCAGTTAAGTCTCCTCAGACATTTCTTTAGAATAATGTTTACAACTTCTTTGTTCCTTTGTTCATGTCAGCTGTCAGGATAGCTCATGGTCCTGCTTGACCATGCTGCTTTTTATGAAAGCATTGGATATGTTTCCCTCATGGAGACCCTCATTGGTCACACATTTACTGATCTCAAGTAATCCTCTGGGTCCAGCAATCATCTTGGTTAGGACATTTTATGGCTCACCAAAGTTACAGGAGCTCAGAAATGTTTTCATGTCCAAGGTCCTTGTGGATCTTGGAGAGCCAGGACCAAAATATTGGCTTTCCTCTTGGCCTAGTGGGATTTTTTGTTTTGTTATGTTTTGTTTTGGGGGCATTTGTTTGTTTGTTTTTGTTTTGTTTTTTGTTTTTTGTTTTTGCAGTACCAGGGATTGAATTTGGGACCTTCTGTTGGCCAGGCAGCACTTCAGCCACTGAGGTGTATCCCTAGCCCATGTCCAGTGTTCTTTGTAGTCCTGATCTCTAAACTTTAGTTGTTGAACACTGAGAGGAAAAATCAGTGACATCACCACTGTAATGGGAGCGATAAGTTAAAGTATTATAATTTTATCTGAATATCAAGCATTTTAAAAATAAAATATAAGGGCTGGCCAAATAGCTCAGTGGATTAAAACACCTGCAAGCAGGCGCAGGGGTCCAAGGTTCGATCTCTGGGCCTGCCCTGCCTGCCCTGCCCCCAGGGCACACTGAGATGGCAATTGAGACTGGGCCTGGTGGTGTGCACCTGTAATCCCAGATCTTGGGAGGCTATACACTGGAGAATCACTATGAGTCCGATCTAGTCGTGAGACCCTGAACACCTTGTAGACCCTTCCTTAAAATACAAAATAATAGAATAAAATAAAATAAAATATAAGCTGAGCATGGTAGCACACACCTGTAACGCCAGAACTCAGGAGGCTGAGGCAGTAGGATCATTGCTAGTATGAGACCAGCTCAAGGCCAGCCTAAACAGCATAGTGAAACCCTGTCTCAAACACACACACACACACACACACACACACACACACACACACACCCTTTGATGCCCACTTTTGGATTGGGTCTTTAAATTTTGGGGCCCTAATGTTTTTTTTAGTTCTTTATAAGTTCTAGATAGAAGACCCTTGTCTAAGTGCTTATTAGTTAAGATTGTTTCCAAATTTGTGGGTTGTCTTTTCACTCTGTTGGTGATTTCTTTTTTCTTCTTTATGAGCATAATATATTTATTGGGAGAAAGAAATCTTCTGTCCAAGAAAGGGACAGAAGAGGGGGGAGCCAAGCTGATTGTCCCCTATTGATGATTTCTTTTGATGTGCAAAAACTTCTCAATAAGAGGAGGTCCCAGTTGTTAATTCTTTCAAATATTTCCCATGCAGTTTGACTTTTGTTCATGAAATGTTTGCCTACCCCTATGTCTTCAAGATTTCCTCCTATTTTCTCTTCCAGGTGATTTAGTGTCTCTGTTTCAATGTTTAGATCTTTAATCCATTTTGACTTTAGTTTAGTGCATGGTGATATACCCATGATCATGTATTTTTAAAGCATTTGACTAGTGATTTCATGTTGCCTTGACATGTACCTCCTATCACAATAGCTGGAGCAGAAAAGAAAGGCAGATATCTGAATCTAAAAGAGAAACATTATCACCATAAACAATTCTAGTTTTATATCTTAGGAGATCTGTACACACAGAAGTCACAAATATATTTAATATGCCATGAAATTAGCAATAACAAACATCATAGCTATATGGAAATATTTGTCTCTTAATTTAGTTTTGTATCAGGATCATCCTTTATTGTTTTACTCACAGAAAGCTTAACTTCTTGATGATGACCAGCATAAACATTATAATACTATGTTTAGCAATATTTATTGGGATGTGTCTACCATAAGGCCATAGAAATAATTAGGGCACTATTCATGAACAAAGGATAGAATAAGAGATTTCTAGGATGGGCTGGGGAGATAGCACAGTGGCCTAAGCACCTGCCTGGCAAGCTCAAGGACTGGGGTTCAATCTCCAGTTCCACATGCCATGCCAGCCCTGGAAACACAGGTGCACCAGGCATGGTGGCACACATCTGTAATCCCAGTAATGAGGAGGCTGAGACAGGAGGATCACTATGAGTCCAAGATTAATAAATAAATAAAAGATTTTTAAAGACATTTTCAGGAAGCTGCTCCTCTATTCACCAAGGGTAGTACTGTCCAACAGTTTTCCTAAGCCTAAACGTTCCCCACTTAATTATTTTAATAAATTTTGATAGCCTATGAGAATCAAATTATACACATACAACAATAGATATTACATTTGTAAGATAAATCTTGATATCATTTTGATTAGTTGGCAACCTGGGTGGAGGCATGTCCCTAGTTCTAAAACACCTACACACTGACTTAAATCATAGACAAATATTTTGAAAATCCAAAAACTTAAAAGGAAGAAAAAAATGTTGAGCTCAAATAAAACAACTGTAAGTATGGTAACTAGTTACAGATTGGACAGTCAGACAAATGCCATATTTATAAGATCAAAGTGTACTCATGTGTTTGACCAACTTGAATTGTAATAATTTTGCATATTTTAAATGTATAACTATAAATAGATTATTCAAAACTTTTTGTATGTCAATTAATAGAAATATCTTCCAATAAAAATTAAAAGGAATAAGAACCTTTTACTCATAATCAAATTTTTTTGTTTTGTTTTAATAATTTTGGCAACTTCATGGCCTCTTTTTTCATTTAGCTTCTGGATCAATCACCTTTATAACTTCTGTCACCTAGTTATACCTTCTTTTTATTCCAGAAGCATTTGTGGGATCCCCTAAGACTTAGTTTGAGCTAGCATTAAACATTTAGAAGAATTCTTTTTATGTCTTGACAAGGTTTTAGATAAATTTTAAGATTTTCGGGGGACTTCACCATTTTAAGGATCTCTTTGTAATTTTTATTTGTACTTTTTTGTGTGTGTGGTACTGGAGATTAAACTCAGGACCTTGTGCTTGCCAGGGAAATGCTTATTCTACTGAGCTATCTCCCAGGCCCTTTATATGTATTTTTAAAGGCCAATGGAACCATGAAAATTTTGGCCACTTGTGAATGAGGTATCTGTGTATGGATTGCTGCCTGCATAGCTGGGACTACAGGGGTGAACCACAATGCCCAGCATGGCAAGAGAAATCAGAGCAGTGGAAGTGGCCTCTCTACTACATGGTTTTGCCACTGGCCCACCAGCATTGTAACCATTAGACAATAGAAGTGGCAGCTGGGTGCACAGGGAGGGCAGGGACTAGGAAGACAGGAACTGTGGGGCTGCAAAAAAGGCACAGCCACCAAGAGCCCCAAGCAGCCCATACTAAGGCATGCAGCCAGTGTTCAGCCCACACCTCCAGCCACAATTGACATGATGTTTTCAAAGAGCAGATTTTTGGGCTTGTTGCACCTCCACCAGCAACTCAAATTCACAAACTTAGCATTGCTAGCACATATACCAGCCTCTAAAAGTTCTGGAGGTGCAAGCAATGAAGTTTCTCTGTCAATCTCATTCAACTCTGGTGCTCCTTTAGGAGCAGTTTTGCAGTGGGTGTTTCTTTTTTCTTTACATTTTTCTCCCTTGTCTTGCTCTGAAAAAGGTACTTCTGGGGGACTAGTATTTACTGGACCTAAAAAGATTTTATTAGGACACAAATTGAAAAGATCTCAGAAGAAACAGTTTCTCCTCTACTGTGAGCTCTCTTTGATTTTTCTCCAAACTTACCCCAATTTTCACATTCAAGCTTCCTACCTATAGAAAACATAGATTATATTTAATAATTTATTGCAACATTTTTGTCATTTTTCAGATGCTGACTCAAATTGCAGCCTGCCTCAACAGCATACACAACAACCGTACATATCTTTGTTGTACTACTAACAAATTCTTCCCCATTATCTCATCTAACTGGAAACTTTATACAGCACCATGTACCTTCTCACTTTCACTGGGACTTCTCTGAATTCATCCCATGGAGTCTTCTCTCCATTTCTCACACATACTCTTCTTTCCACTCAGGTGGATTTTCCCTCTCAGACCTAATTAGGATTCCCTATTCAGGTGCCAAATTTCAGAGACCTGGCCAAGATCCCCAATATGAGAGTGATGGTGAAAGGATGAAAAAAAAAGACAGAGACAAATTTAGTGAGGCATGACATAGGTGCGGAGAGATCAATACCACAGGACAAAGACAATGATGCTCTGATCTAACCACTATTTATTGGGTGCACCCAATAATCAGAGGAAGTATCAGATAATTTAGAGGGTGGCAGTGATCTTAAACTAATGAGGATCTTATGTTGAAGAAGATCAGTTTGGACAACTTAGAGGGCAGATGCAACCCTTTACTAATGTAAACTTGTCCTGCAGCATCCCAGCATCACAGACTATTGAGGCCACCATTAAGGTTTCTAGGCCCTAGCTTCAATTTATAATTTGCGGTCCTCAATATTAACATGCAGCCCAAAAATCTAAGCTCCAAGTTCCACTAGCTTCTCCCAAATATGTCTATCATCTGGCCATAGTGTAATTTCATAATGTTATTTTAATACATTAAAGTATCCTCCAGGTCAAAATGTGTCTTCTTTTATGTAGGTCTGTGTGTGAAATAAAGATGCCAAATAAATATTTTAGCACTAGACATTATTACTTTTGTGATACAAACTAGTTTTCTGTTATCTCAGGCTTTATGTTTGTTATCTAGATCCAGTCACTACAAGATCTCTGATCTACAAAGTAGAGGCCAAATTCCAGGTTTGAAACCCTTTAAAAAGAGTTTTAATGGTACAATATTCACATAAAGCATAGACGACATTGATTTAGTCATTGACAATTATTATAAATAAAATAGAAATTAGATTTCTTATTAACAAAATAAGGAAAAGACACTCCAGCTCTACTACACTCCAGTTATTGTACTTGTGTAAACAATGTAAGATAGCTGGGAATGGAGGTACATGCCTATCGTCTCAGCACTTGGGAGGCTGAGGCAAGAGGATGGTTGGGAGTTGAAGACAAGCATGGACTACAAAGTGAGCTCAAGACCAGCCTGAACTGCATAGTCAGATCCTGTCTCAAAAAGACACAAAAAATATTGACAGATAATGGTTAATATTTTGGTTCCCATCTTATGGAACATATTTATAAAATTTTATCTTTCAGGATTCTCTAGCTGATAATCAAACTAATGCTTACCTGTTCTATTATTAAAACAAAGTGCTACATATATGTTCTATATAGTCAGTGTTTCTATCACCCTCAAATATTTACAACAACAGGTATAAACCACATCCAATCTATCAAGTTTCTTAGTAGAAGTGGATAACAATGATCATTATAATTGCCATAACTGCACTCCACCTCAGTGGGCCTACCAGAAAGGAGCCCTGGGACAGGCCGCAAGTGGGACACAGAAGTCCACTTAGACAGGGCTCAGCAGGAAGGAGCAGAACACAGCAACCAGAACCAAGCCAGGTCCAGCCAATCGAGTTCAAGTTCGGTAGATATACACCCACTGAGCTGAGCCATACTGCTGGGCCCAGCCCAGCCTAGACTGAGGGCTACACCTACAGGAGAATCCTCATGACACAGAGGTAGCACCAGGTAGCTGGGGTGAACAACTTTGCCTGGAAGAATCCAGGTGAATAAAAGGAAGATCCCTAGACAGAACTAAAGGTAACTAAAAACAAATTCCTAATTTAAGATTTGCTTTGTTGTATAGCTATAATGTTTGCTCCTATGGTCTAAAGTACAAACTTATTAGTTACAAAAGTTTGTCAATTTCTAAATTTCAAGAGCTGTCATTAGTATTGCTAATTATACTACTGGAAATACTAAACCATATCTGACCTAACCACATGTTCTCCCTTGGGTAATAATAGAGTGAGGTGCTTAGGTAATAACCTCACCAAAGCCCTACACTGAAGGACAAAGGACAGTGCCAAATGGAAATGAATATGTCATTCTCAATCAGTAGAGAAGGCAAAATCTTGCTACACACCAAAAAAAAAAAAAAATCAAATATCTCTGACACCGGAGAAATACCTAGAGAACAGACTTTACAGAAAGGTGCTGATTACAGTGATACAACTACCTACTATCAAACTTTCACAAAAAGGTATCACAGAAATCAAAATGAAGAGTTCTCTTTGAGATAGAAAATGACAAATAGAAGGAGCAACTGGCAATCTCAGGCCCAGAGCCCACACAGAACAAATTCAGGAGACTTCATAATAGAAGAAATTGGAAGTCACACACCTGAAATTTTGGAAATAATAGTATCTGAAGTAAACAAATAACTGCAGAAGGAATCAAATGAGAAATAACCTCATAGGTTAAAAAGAAGAAATGATAAGTATAATGAAAGATTTACTAATCATTTCTGAAGAAGACATTGACAAAAAAACAGGGGAGAATAGTAAGATGATAGAAACCTTGAATGAGCAATATAGGAAAGAAATAAAATGTATGAAGCAGATTCAAAGATATATACAAGAAATTAAAAGTTCCAATAAAAGTTGGCAAAACTTTTTCAATGAAAGTGAAGATAGATTTTCAGAGCTTGAAGACACCATGGCAGCTAGTGAAAAGGTAAAGAAAGCTCTCCTGGAAAAAACAAAACAGGATCCAGGAAATAATAATCCAACAGCTGAAAGACGATGCAAAGATGAACAACATAAGATTAATAGTCATCAATGAGAAAGAAGGAAGCAACACAATTGATATTAAAAGAATATGGGCAGATGTAATAGCAGAAAACTTCCCAAATATGCAGAAAAAATATAACATTCAGGTAACGATGGCATATAGAACTATATATAACATCGACCTAATTAAAACTACACCAAGCCATACAATAATCAAGATCCCAGAAATTCAGCACAAGAATGATATATGAAAAGCTGATGGAGAAAAGAAACAGATCACATTTAAAGAAAAATCCATTAGAATAACAGCAAATTTCTCCTCACAAACA
Organism: Octodon degus; assembly: GCF_000260255.1. NCBI lineage: Eukaryota > Metazoa > Chordata > Mammalia > Rodentia > Octodontidae > Octodon > Octodon degus. The sequence continues at coordinate 1,055,089 of NW_004524827.1, read as the reverse complement.
ATCAACTCAAGAGCATGGAGCAAAGTACTTCAAGTCCTACAAGAAAATAAATTTCAACTCAGATTGATACAGCCTGTAAAACTCTCTTTCAAGTTTAATGGAGAAATGAAATACTTACATGACAAAGAACAACTAAAGAAATTCATGATGACCAACGCAACCCTACACAGAGTACTAAAAGATATTCTAGAAAGGGATCAAAATACCCACAATTCCAAGAATGAAAACAGAAATACCCCAAACACGGCAAGCAATTGAACACAGGAGAAAAGTAGGAAACCAACAGCAGGAAAATAACATGAAAAACATAAGTCAATATATATCAGATATAACCACCAACATAAATGGACTCAATACCCAACTAAAAGAAATGCATTGGCAGAATGGATCAAGACACACAATCTAACAATATGCTATATGCAATAACCACATTTAGCCCCTAAAGAAATGCATATGCTGAAAGTCAAAGGATGGCAAACAATACTACATGCTCCAGGACCTCAGAAAAAAAAAAAAAGCAGAAGATGAGCGGTGCACAATGGAGCTGCTAAAGATCTCCAAGGACAAACGTGCCCTTGAGTTCATTAAGAAGAGGCTGGAGATGCACATCCCTGCCAAGAGGAAGTGTGAGGAGCAGAGCAACGTGCTGGCCACCATGAAGAAGGCAACTGCCAAGAAGGATTGAGGCCCTCTGGAATAAAGTTTTGCAGAAAGAAAAATAGCAGAGATAGCAATCCTGTTCACAGACAATGTGAACTTCAAACCAAGAATGATCAAATGAGATAAGGAAGGTTGAAGGTCACTATATACTGGTTGGAGGAAAAATTTAAGAAGAGATTACAGCCATAAATATGTATGAACCAAATATGAGAGCACCCAACTATATAAGACAAATTATAAAAGACATGAAAAAGTGAATAACCAATATCACTATCCTAGCAGGGGACCTTAACACTCCCTTATCTCTAAAAGACAGGTTAAGCAGACAAAAAATTAGCAAAGTAGCAGAACTGAACCAAACCACAGAACAAATGGACTTATTGGTCATATACAGAGTGTTCCAAACAACATCTGAATACACATTCTTTTTTTTTTCCTTTTTTTTTTTTTGGGGGGGGGGGAACCGGGGATTGAACTCAGGCCCTTGTACTTGCCAGGTAAGCACTTATTCCACTGAGCCATCTCCCGGCCCCTTTAATACACATTCTTTTCAACTGCACATGGGATGTTTTCTAACATAGACCACATACTAATCCATATATCATGCTTAAGTATATGCAACACAACAGAAATTATTCCATGCATATTATCTGACCACGATGCAATGAAACTGGAAATTAATGACAAAAGAAACCACAAAACTCCATAAACATGAAATTAAATAATGCCCTACTCAGCAACTCATGGGTTATGTATTAAATTAAACAAGAAATTAAACAATATCTATAATCCAAGAATAAGTCAAACACAACTTACCGGAATTTGTGGGATACAATGAAAGCAATTCTCAGAGGGAAGTTTATAGTGGTGAACTCACACATTAAGAAAACAGAGCAAGAACAAATAATCACACTATTGCTGCACCTCAAGCTTCTAGAAAGAGAAGAGCAAACCAAGCCCAAAACCCAAAGCTGGGAGGAAATTATAAAGATCAAAGCAGAAATTAATGCAATTGAGAGAAAGAAAACAATACAAAGAAGTAATAAATATAGAATAAGTTTCTTTGAAAGAACTCTGAAAAAAAAAAAGAGATAAAAGCAGATTGCAGAAAACTCCAACATATTCCTTGCTCCTGGATAAGAAAAACTAACATTGTGAAAATGGCCATACTTCCAAAATCATTATACACATTTAATGCAATCCCAAATGAAATACCATCAATGTACCTCAGAGAGCTAGAGAAAACATTCTTAAAATGTATTTAAGCAGAAAAGACCTAGAATAACAAAACCAATCTTGGGCAACAAAGATAAGGCATGAAGAATTGCAATTTCTTTTTATTATTTTTTTACATTTTTATTTTTTGTATCTAACAACTTTGCTGCAGACCCATAATACTAATAAGTTTGTAGAAATGTATAAATGGTCACATTCATGGTAGAGAATTTTTTTTTGGAAGAACCAGGGATTGAACTCAGGCCCTTGTGCTTGCCTGGCAAGCGCTTATTCTACTGAACCATCTCCCCGGCCCTTGTGGTAGAGAATTTGTACATGTCATACCTTGGGTTTTTTACCCCCATGCTCCTATATTCCCTTCAACTCGTTCTCCCCTCTCTATTTACAAGTAAAATTTCAATACTTCCTTTGAAGTTTTTGCACTTTTCTTTTCTCACTCTACCCCATGGATTTCCTCCTAGTACAGTGACAACAGAAGTGATGGAGGCACCCTGCATCTTACTACTCAGAGGCATGTTCCAAAGTATATATCATTGTTCACAATGTGAAAGCTCCTTTGTATTTAACTTTATGTGGATTAAGGAAATTTACATCTATTTTTCTAGTTCTTTCTCCTAAAACATAAATGTAAACTGGTGCATATTATGTAATATATAAATGCATAATAAGTGTTATTTCTACATCTATATATCTTTCTTTTTTAAGACGCAAATGTGACAAAATGGTTGTCTAATATTTAACTGAACTCAAATTCCTGAAATAAACTCTTGTATTAAACTTAAATTTCATAAATTCTGGAAAATTCTTAGTCAATTCTCTACATACATTGCCTCTATGATAGTTTTTTTTTTCTATTTTCTTTTTTGGAACTCTAAATAATTCTACAGTGAACTATTACAATTTCTAGATATATACCATTTCTTTTGTCCCATTATTTATTCTGATTAATTTTTGCTGACTTCTTCATTAATAGTCTATGTATCAGCTTCATCTGATTTCCTTTTCTTTTTACTGTTTTCTTTTTTTTTTTTTTTTATGGAACCAGGGACTGAACTCAGGTCCTTTCGCTTGCCAGGCAAGTGTTTATTCCACTGAGCTATCTCCCCAGCCCTTACTGGTTTCTTCTTTTTAATTAATTTTATTGAGAAAGAAATAGCAGTGAGACAGTTTCAAAACAGGTTAGGAGGACAGTTGCAATAATAAACACATTGCATATTGTTGTCTTTGTATGACTTATTCATAGTACAAGACACAGAATTGATATATTGTCTAAATGCTATTAGTACAAACATTTCTTCTCATTGAACTAAGAGAAAGTAGCTATATATCTATCCTATTTTGTATATACAGATATATATTTTTTTCACTACAAAACATTTTTTCATTTATATCTCCCTTTTGTCAGAGATGGGTATTCCATTGTCATCCAAATATTGTAGGTGCATGAATTCAACAAAATAATCCAGTATAACCCAATAGTCCATAATAATAGTGGGTTATCCTCAGAACTAGAAAAGTCAGAAGTTGTTGACTTGAGCATTTTACAACTCAGCATATTAATGTGGCTTTACTTTTTCTACCTCATGTTTCTACTTTTCTGCTGGATGCTTAAGACCAAGATAGAGCAAGACCTATATAAAAAATAATATAATTTTTGTATCTGACAAGAACAGTCAAATCCTCTCAGGATTTACCCTGAAACTCTATACCACAGTTCATAGACCTTTTGTCAGTGTCATCCTTCCAGATGAGTCACAGCCAGTGCTTGACCAATTTGCTCTCTGTGAAAGCCAGAGAGAATATTTTCTCTCTAGCTGACATTCCTTAGGCATACTCTACATCATCAATCACTTTCCTCTGTGGCCCTATAATCTCCTTAATCAGAAAATTTGGAACACCACTGAGTTACAGGATGTTACAGTACAGGTTCACTTACATCCTGAGTCCTCACTGACCCTGAAAGACTAGGGCCAAAATGTTGGTTACCCTTGTAGTCCTTCTTTTTCTCTAATTTTTTGTTTGCAAGTTTAAGTTGCTAACCTTCCAGAAGACACACTTAATGATATCATTATAATGACATTATTAGTGTGATATTATAAAATGACATTATTATGTGCTACAACATAGGCAATTGAGCTTAACGTCAGTGTCAGAACATCAAATACCTTAGATATAATGTGGAACAGATATTTTCCAACAATCATTGATATGCTAAATTTTAAACCCCTATAGAATGTCAAAAGACTTAAAAATAAAAATAAGATAAAAATAAACAATTACACATTTTTGCAAAGAAATTTTTCATTTATTTATTTATTTATTTCCAGAATTTTATTGAGAAAGAAATAGCAATGAGATTGTTTAAAATCAAATTGGTAGGACAGTTTCAGTAATTAACACATTGCATACATTCTTCCTAGTGGTAGTCGTTGTACAAGATGCAGACATGATATCCTATTTACAAACACTATTAGAACAAATACCTCTATTCACTAAGAGAATGCATCTATATATGTATCCTAACTATTTTGAATACACAGATACAAAATGGACGTTCATCTGTATATCCTTTTTTTGTTAAGTTCCGTTATTTGATTATTATAGGTGTGCTAACTCAGCAAAATAATCTAAAAGAGTCCAGTAGCCCATAATAGTATTGGGTCTTCCACTTGACTGGCAGTGTCAGAAATTGTTGACCAGAGTCCCCTACAGCTCAACATAACACCATGGCTTTACTTCTTATACTTCATTTTTATACTTTTCTGCTGGATGGTTAAGACCAAGATAAAGCAAGACCTATGCAACAAGAATTGAGACTTTTGGATCTGATAAGGTCAGTGAAATACGCTCAGGATTTATCCTGAGATCCTGTACCTCAGATTGTAGATCCTTTGTCAGTGTCGCCCTGTGGATGAGTCACGGCCATTGCTTGGCCAATTTTTCACATAAATTTAGAAATCTAATCATACACAACATTATAGCAGGACAGTACTATAACATGTTTTAGTTGTCTCTTGTTTTCTTTTATTACCTTTTTTTAAAACAAACATTTACTTGAGAGAAAGAATAGCAGTAAGTGATATGATATTAGAAACAGCCTGCTTTTTTCAAGACCAAAATGACAGGAATTACAAGTTTGGCCCTAGTATTTCACATTGCTACCCTCGATGTAGTTGCTTAGTTCACAGATATCAGCATATACAGTTAGTCAGGTTGAGAATCCTACCAATTAACTGCTAGTATCAAAAACCTGTTCAAGATTCTCAGGACCATTGCCTTAACGATCTTGTGTATATAAATGTATGGTTTTGCCCCTGCCATGTTTCTTAGCTTATCTGCTTGCCCTCTTTTTGTTGTTCAATTCTTAAGTTCTCACATTCCTTTAGTTGTACTGTACATTAAATATTTTTTCTTCTATTGAGTCTTCACACTAGGGAGACTATATGATATTTACACATATGGGTCTGGATTATTTCACTTATGAGTATATCTTCAAGTGGCATCCACTTATATATGAAGGCTTTGAATTTATCATTCTTTATAGCTGAGTAATACTCCATTGTATAAAAACACCACATCTTTTTATCAGTTCCTCCAGTGATGGGCATCTTGGTTGTTTCCAAGATTTGGCTATCACAAATTGTGCTGCTATAAACATAGGCACACATGTATCACTATGATATGACTTTTTCAGTTCTTTTGGGAAAATTCCCAATAGGGGGATATCTGGCTTGAATGGGATTTACAGTTCTAGTTTTTAAAGGAGTCTCCACACTGATTGCCACAATGATTGCACCAGTCTACATTCCCACCAACAGTGGAGAAGGGTACCCTTTTCCCCACAGCCTCTCCAAAATTTTTTGTTGCTTTATTTCTCTATGATGGCCATTCTTTCTGGGGTGAGATGGTATCTCAGTGTTGTTTTAATTTGCATTTTATGGATGGTTAATGATGTGGAGCATTTTTTCATGTGTATATTAGCTTCTCGAATTTGTTCCTCTGAGAATTGTTTGTTCATCTCCGATGCCCATTTCTGGTTTGGGTCTTCGAATTTTGGGGCCCTAATGACTTTTAGTTCTTTATAAATTCTAGAGAGAAGACCTTTGTCTGAGTACTTACTAGTTAAAATATTTTCCCAATTTGCGAGCTGTCTTTTCACTGTGTTGGTAATTTCTTCTGACCTGCAAAAATTTCACAATAAGAGGTGGTCCCAGTTGTTAATTCTTTCTAGTGTTAACTGTACAGTTTGATTTTTTTCATGAACTCTATGCTTACCCCTATGTCTTCAAGAGTTCCTCCTACTTTCTCTTCCAGATTTAGTGTTTCTGTTTTAATATTTAGATCTTTAATTTATTCTGACTTTAGCTTAGTGCATGGTGATAGACCTGGGTCCTCTTGCAGTCTTCAGCATGTAGAGAGCCAGTTTTTTCCAGCACCATTTGTGAAAGAGGCTATCTTTCTTCCAGTAAGCACATTTGGCCCCTTTGTTGCTAAATGTGTTTGTACTTGCTCCTGCATCTTCTTATCTATTCCATTGATCCTCATGTCTATTTTGTTGCCAATACCATGCTGATTTTATCATAGTAGCTTTGTAGTATAATTTCAAGTATGCTTGCTAGGATTTTATTGAAGATTTTTGTATCTATGTTCATGAGGGAGAATGGCCTTTACTTCTCTTTTTTCATTGCATCTTTCCCTGGTTTTGGTACCAGTATAATACTTGCCTGCAGGAATGATTTTGGGAGGATTGTTTCCTTTTCAACTTCATTGAAGAGTTCAAGGAGTATTGGCATAAGATCTTCTGTAAATTTCTTGTAGAATTCAGGTGTGAATCCATCAGGACCTGGACTTTTCTTTGTCGGTAGGTTTTTTATTACATTTTGTATTTCATTGGCTGTTATTGGGCCATTGAGAGTTCTTATATCTTCTTGATTCAGTTTTGGTGATTTTTGCCTTTCTAGGAATCTGTCCATTTCATCTGTGTCTTCTATTTTGTGAGAGTAAAGATTCTCCAAGTAACTATTGATAATCTTCTGAATTTCCACTGTAGCTGTGGTAATTGCACCTTTTTCATTCCTTACAGCTTATATTTGAGTTTTTTCTTTCCTCTTTTTGATGAGGTTAGCTAGGGGCTTATCAATTTTATTTTATCTTTCAAAAATCAGCTTTTTGTTTCATTAATTCTTTGAATTGTTTTTATCATCTCGATTGAATTAATTTCTGCTGTAATATTTATAATTTTGGGCTTTAGCTTTGCTTTGTTCTTTCTTTTCTAGCCATTTCAGGCACAGCAGTTATTTGTTGCCATTCTGTTTTCCTAATGTGTAAGATCACAGCTATGTATTTACCTCTAAGAACTGCTTTCCTTGCATCCCATAAATTCTGATAAGTTGTGCTTGGATTGGCAATGAATTGTAGACATTGTTTAATTTTTTGCTTAATTTTATCTTGACCCATTTGTTACTGAGTAGGGTGTTGTTTAATTTCCATGTATTTATGGGGTTTTTCTGGTTTCTTTTGTCATTTATTCCCAGTTTCATTGCACTGTGGTCAGATAATATGCATGGGATAATTTCTGTTTTCTTGCATAGACTTAAGCATGACCTATGGACTAGTAGTGGTCTATTTTAGAAAATGTCCCATATGCAGCTGAAAAAAATGTGTATCAGCTGCGGTAGGATGGAACACTCTGTATATGACCACTAAGTCCATCTGGTCCAAGTTCTTGTTCAATTCTGCTAATTTTTTGTCTGCTTGACCCATCTTCTTTGGATAAAGGGGTGTCAAGGTCTCCTGTTAAGATTGTCACATTGGAGATTAGATTTTTTATGTCCATTAAGATTTGTCTTATATCGTTGGGTGCTCCTGTGTTTGGTGCATTAAGACTTGAATCTACTGGCAGAGACATCCACAGAGTGAAGCATCATTGACGTAAAGTAGTATAGTGGATGCTGTGAACAACAATAGCTGGTGTAACTTCAGTTCAACTATCCCCTGGAGAGAGAGCTTGGCCAGAAGCCATTTTAGGAATGTGCCAACTGAGCCCAGGCCTCAGAGCTGCCAAGGGCTGGCTCCCTCTTGGGGCTGGTAACAACAGAGTGAGGCACAACTACAGGAAACATTCAGGCTCAGGGAGCTGAGGTCAGGCTGGCAAGAGATATCCATACTATTATAGGCTCAGCAAGTCAGGCAACAACCCAGGACAAGAGACCAGGTTCAGCCTGAACCTCTGTGGTGCTGAAAGCACCACCAGTGGAACCCTGAACTTTTTCTACTGCAGGCTTGCTGAGATCATCTGGTTTCCCACCCTAATCCTACAGCAGGCTCTATCTGACTCATTTGTCTACCAGAGGTAGCAAAGACACACCTTGAATTGGATATTATCACAAAACTATAGAACCCAAGAGATAACCACAGGCTTGAAATCACAGAGAAATCTTTTGTCTATTTACTTTTATCTTGATTATGTATTGTGGATTTTTCATGAATGTGAATATTGTTTTTGAGTTCCTTGTTTTTATTTTCTTCTTTCTTGTCCTCCTGTCTTCTTCACCAGTCCCTAAAAGCTTAGGTAATCATTGATTGTTCAGTTTCTAATCTCTCTCTCTTCATTTGTCTATCGTTATTTTTTTAATTTTTATTTTATGGATAAAAGTAAAACAGAATTTCTTAACAAAATAATAGAAGAATAGCAATAGTTAAGACATTGAATATTGCCATATGCAAAGATTTAAATATTAAAAGAGAAACATGAAATTTACTGTAAGAGAAAGTAGGGAGGAATTTTGAAGTCATAGCAGTAGGTAGAGATTTCATGAGCAAAAACCAAAGTGCATAGGAAATACTTCAAAGAATCAACAATGGGAATCTCCTCTTTATCAAAAGCTTCTGCACATCAAAAAAAATCAAAACAGAGTAAGAAGAAAGCCCATGAATTGGGGGAAAAAAATCTCAGCTGACTGCCCCTCAGATAAAGGACTTACATGTATGCCATATAATTTTAAAACAGCAGCCCCCCAAATTCAAAGACCCAATAAAAAATGGGCAATGCAGATAAATACACACTTCCAGATGATGAAAAACAAATGGTAAATAAATACATGAAAAAATGCTTAACAGTACTGGTAATTTGAGAAATGCATTTGGGGGTGGGTGGGTACTGGGATTGAACTTCTGACCTTGCACTTGCCTGCAGAGGCTTATGCTACTGAGGTATATCCCCAGCCTGAGAAGTGAAATTTTTTTCAACTCTCTATGAATATTTTATTTATTTTTTAAGAGAGTGCAAAATAGTATTAAAACAAAAACCCACAAGTGATACAGAATTTCACTTAAGAAAGCAATATGAATTTCACATTACTTGTTATAATGTATAGTGTTGTCTTCCAACCAGTTATTCACATTACCAGATATATGCATGCAAAACTGGAAGAAGAAAGAAAAAATATATATGAAAATAAGAAGAGAAAAAGGAGAAACAATTGGGAAAAGGAGACAAAACAAATTAAGCAGGGGCTGGCAGGTTAGGTCAGTTGTCTAAAGCGCCTTCTTGAGCAAAATCAGTTAAAGACAAGGAATTGCAGTTCGATCCCCAGGACCACAGGGCACACCAGACCCCCTGTGAAGGCAGCCTGAGCCAGCCAAGAAAAAGGTGGGGGTGTAGCCTGATATCTCAGCAGGATAAAGCACCTGCTTAGGCAGAGCACAGCGGCCAGGGTTTGATTCCCTGCCTGCTGTGCCAGCCCTGCCCCCAGGTAGCACTGAGACATGATTGAGACTGGGTGTGGTGGCATGCTCCTGTAATCCCAGCTCTTGGGAGACTGAGCACAGGAGGATCACTAAGAGTCCAATCTATGTAGTGAGACCCTGCAGACCCTGGGTTAAATACAGGAAAAAAAAGCATTATCTGCTGAGATATGTAATTTAAAACAATACTGAGACTCCATCTCATCCCACAAAGAATGGCTAACATCAGGAATACTGCTAATAACAAATACTGAAGGGGCTATGGTGAAAAAAGAACCTTTCTGCACTGATGGTGGGAGTGCAGATTGGTACAATCACTAAGGAAATCAATATAGAGTCCTTAAAAACCTGCAACTAGAGTTTCAATTTGACCCAGCTCTTCCCCTTCTTGTATCTTCCTCCAAAAGTAAAAAACACCATATCACAGATACTCACACCCATGTTGATGTTAATACAATTTGTAACAGCTACATTTTGGCAACATCCCAGTTATCCACCAACAGATACTTAGATAATAAATGATTCATATATAATGAAGTACTACTGTGCCATAAAGTAGGATGAACTTTATTTAATTTTAGGTAAATAGGTGCACATTGAGACCATAGCCTTAAATGAAATAAATCAGATATATATGTTTAAATATTGTTTTGTTTCTCTTCTTGTAACAGACTAAAAGCAGAAAATGGATGACAAGTCCTGGGAAGTAGGAAGAAAATGGTCAAAAGGGAATGGAACAGGGAAGGGGGAACTAGGAAGGCAAGCGGAGAGGCTGTGGAGAGCAAGGAATCTTTCTCCGCTATTGGTGGGAGTATAAACTGACACAACCACTATGGAAATCAGTGTAGAGATTCCTAAAAAGTTAAAAGTAGAGAGGTAAGGATACAGGTCAGCAGCACAGCACAGGGCTTACCTGGCATGTACAAGTTCCTGTGTTTGGTTTTTGCTAACAAAAAGAAAATAAAGAAAAAAATTCAAATTAGAAAATCTATTTGAAAAAAAATTAAAAAAAGAAAATCTATTTGACCCAGATATTCCCCTTGTAGGTATCTTCCCAAAAGTCTTAAAGACATTATAACCATTATAACACAGTGATATAGATAGATAGATAGATAGATAGATAGATATAGATATAGATATAGATATAGATAGATAGATAGATAGATAGATAGATAGATAGATAGATATTTGTATTTTAGGGAAGAGTCTACGGGGTGCTCAGGGTCTCACTACTAGATTGGACTCATAATGATCCGCCTGTTTACAGCCTCTCAAGAGCTGGGATTATAGTCACACGTCACCATGTCCAGTCTCAGTTGTGGTCTCCGTGCACCCCAGGGGCGGGGCTGGCACTGCAGGCCCAGGGATTGAACTCCCAGCCCCTGAACCTGCTTGAAGGCATTTTAATCTGCTGAGCTATTTGGCCAGCCTCCATACCCATGTTTATAGCACCACAGTTTCAATATTTAAATCTTGGATACAGCCTACATGTCCATTAATAGATGAATGGATTTTAAAAATTGGTATTTATACATAATGGAATACTATTTGGCCATAAAAATGATAAAATTGAGTCATTTGTAGGAAAATGGATATGCACCCTGAGAGTGAAATGTTAGATGAATTAACTCAGATACACAAGTTTAAGTATTACATGATCTTTCTTTTTTTGTCTCATTTTTATTTTTTAAGACTGAGCTTCACTATGTAGTTCATCCTGGATATGGACTCATTTTGTAGCCTTAGGTTGGTCTTCCACTGACAGTGATCCTCCTACGATGTCACCTCCTGAGTACTGGGTTTATTTATTTATTTATTGTCTTTTTTTTTTGAAAAAGTATCTCACTATGTAGTTCACACTGGTTTTAAACTCATTATGTAGCCCAGGCTGGCCTTGAACTCACACTCATCCTCCTGTCTCAGCCTCCCAAGTGCTGGAATTACAGGTATACACCACCACTCCCTGCTCTCACATGCTTTCTCTCTCTAAATATCTCTCTCTCTTTCTCTCAATCTCTCTATCTCTCTCTCTCTATATATATATATATATATATATATATATATATATATATATATTTCTCAGATGAAGAAACAAACAACAAATAAATATGTGAAAAAATAAAAAATGTTCAGCGTCACTGGTCATCTGGGAAATGCAAATTAAAGCAACACTGACATTCCACCTCACTCAAATATGACAGAGGATAGGAAAGAAAGGTGAAAGGGTAGTACAATACAGTGTGGACAATGTATCTGAAGTGCACCTTGACTTAATACAATTATCTTACATGTTTTATATATTCTCTGGCATATTGATCTGATTTTCAATATGTATGTACAGTAATGAACTTTATAAGGTCTTAGAAGGTAAATAAATAAAGATGGAACAAACAAAAAAGGGGGTGGGGAAAGGAAGGAAAAAGAAAGTAATTGAAATGTGTTGTGTACATGTATCAATTCCCTACAGTGAATGTGATCAAAGCGTACTACAAACATGTACTAATAAAAGTCAAAAATAAAAATCAAAAATAAAATGCGACCCAAAATAAGCCTTCCCACTTTTCAGCTACAGACGTCAGAGAAAATGATTAAGACACCAGGGTAAGTACCAACAAAAAGAATACAAAGCATATAAAAATAGAAGAAGGAACTCAAAATCACACATAAAAAAAAATCTCAAAAGAAGGTAGCAATGGAGGAATTGCAAAACAAAAGGCATACAGTTTCACAACAAAGGAGAAACAACTGACCTTTCAAATAAGCAACATTCTGAATAAACATTTCCCCGCAAACATATGCAGCTTGCCAACAAACACATAAGACATTCAATATCAACTATAATTCTAGGACTCTTTTATTTATTTATTCATTCATTCATTTAGTGGTACCAGGGATCAAACTCAGGACCTTGTGCTTGATAGGCAAGCACTTATTCCACTGAGCTATCTCCCCAGCCCTCAATTATAATTTTTAAACAAAAAAATGCTACTAAGGATGTGGAAAAATAGGAATATTCTCATATTACAGGTGTCAATGTAAAATGTTGCAGCTCAGTGGCAAATAGGGAATTACCATATGATTCAACAATTCCACACCTAGAAAGATATTCATGGTCATTGAAAAAAGATGCTCAAACCAATATTTATACAAGAATTTTATAGCAGCATTATTCATAATAATCTGGAAGAAATCCAAAAGACTATCAATAGAAGAATAAATTTTTTTTCAAGTTGCCTATTGACACAGCAGAGTATCACTGAACCATAAAGAGAATGAAGGGCCGGCCAAATGGCTCAGTGGATTAAAGTGCCTGCAAGCAGGTGCAGGGGCCAGGGGTTTGATCCCCTGGGCCTGCCATGCTGCTCGCCCCCCACCCCGGGTGCGATGAGATGGCAATTGAGACTGGGCGTGGTGGTTCACACATGTAATCCCAGCTCTTGGGAGACTGTAAACTGGTGGATCACTAGGAGTCCAATATAGTAGTGAGACCCTGAGCACCCTGCAGGCCCTTCCCTAAAATACAAAAACAAAAAGAGAGAATGAGGTAGTATTGATACCAGCTGCACTGTGACTGAACTTTAAAAATATCACGCTAGGTAAAACAAGGTAGACACAAAAGATCACATATTACATGATTCCACTTATGTGAAGTTTACAGAATAAACACTCTTATATAAACAGTAAATCCATAAAACAGTAAGTAGGTTAGTGTTTGGCAGGGGCTAAGAAAAAAACAATTGCGGTTGATTGCTTAGTAAATGTAGGATGTTACCATAGACTACCTTTTTACCTATTAATTAGGGTTTTCCTATGAATGACTCCTTATCTTGCTGTGAGTGAGCCAGCCTCTCCCCACCACCCATCAGAGGCCACAGATTTCCACTGCCAAAACTACATAAAGATTCCTTGTTCCAAACTTTACTGCATCTCATTTATCTGAACCCCTGCAACTCCACTCAAGTGTGTACTAAAATCTCTGCCTAATAAATGTTTCCTGCCCCTCTAAACTGTACACAACTTCATTTTACAGTAATAAAATGTTTTAGAACTAGTGATGACACACAATATTGTGAAGGCTCTAAATGCCAGCAAACTGTATACTTTAAAATGGTTAATGGTTAGTTTTATCCTATATGAGTGTTGCTTCAATAAAAAGAATATTTTAAAATTCTCCTCCAGGAAGGTAATTGTGCTTTCTCTGTGTGTCCTCCTAAAATATGTTGTGGTCAAACCTCTAAAAATACAGACTTGGGTTTTCATCAATAGTTTGTATGAACAATTATTAATGTGGATGCCAAAACTTGACCCAAGATTTACTTTCCTTATAACTTCAAAAGGAGTTTGCAAAAGACTAAACATCCCTCAACCATCTTAAACACCCTTGATAGCTACCATTACCTACAGATAAATAAACATAGGTGAAATTAAATTAACTAAGGACACTTTGGAACATGTGTTAGGCATTTCATGAATGTTAACTACTATATTTCAAATTGAATTTAATTATTACTCATTAAAACCTGCAAGATCCCCGGATGCGCTGAGACAGCAATTGAGACTGGGCATGGTGGTGCGCCTGTAATCCCAGCACTTGGGAGGCTGAAAACAGGAGAATCACTGTGAGTCCGATCTATGTAGTGAGACCCTGTAAACCTTGTATACCCTGTCCTAAATACAGAAAAAATAAAATAAAATAAAACCTGCAAGAACACTGGAAGAAAAAAAAAAGAACACTGGAAGGAGTGAATTATGCATACTGCAAATAAGAGCGTTTCCAAATAAAGTACATAAAAGATAAAAATATAGGAAACAGGCGTTTCAAGAACATGCAATCATCACCACACATGTTACTATAAACACTACAAAGCTGTCAAACACTGAGCAATATAAGTTTTATGCTTAATCACAAAGGCAAAACCTAGAACTTCCTGTGGTTGAAGAATCTTCACGTGAAGCCTAATTCTGTTTAAACGTCATTTAAAATAATGGAGGGAGGGGGTAAAGGGGTCACAAAAAGAATTAAGTGATTTTCTGCACATGGATCAACTTTCCAAGAGGAATATAATCATTCTGTACTACATACATGTACCAATAAAATTGTAAAATTCAAGAGAAAAAAATGCATCTTAGCCACAGGAAATGAAATCATGTAAAAGAGAAATCTGAACTCCCATATTCATTGCAGCATTATTCACAAAACCAAAAATAGAAACAATTTAAATGACCATGCACTGATAAATGGATAAAGAAAATATGGTGTATATTTGAAATGGAATACTATTCAGCTACAAAAAGGGAATTCTGTCATTTGCAACATGGGTAGAACTGGAGATCATTAGACTAAATGAAGTAAGTCAGGAATAGAAAGATAAATACTCATGCATAGGTGGAATCTAAAAATAGTTGATTTTTTGGAAGTTAAAATTAGAATGGTGGCTACAGGAGGCTAGGAGCAGAGCTACATAGAGGATTTGGTCAATGCATACTAAGTTCCACTTGGACAGGCCTAAGAAGTCCTGGGATGCTACCATATAGTAATATGATTATAGATCACAATAGTGTGCTGTGCACTTCAAAAAGCTAGAAGAATTTGAAAGTTTTCGCTATAACTAAATGATAAATATTTGAATAGACAGATATACTTAACCTGATTTAAGTGTTACACAGTTGGGGGCCTGCCCATTAGCTCAGTTGTTTAAGTGCCTGCTTAAACAAACCACTCAAGCTCAAGCTGCTGTGGTTCAAACCCAGATACTCACAGCAAACAAGAAATGCCCTAAGGCATGTTCTGGCCTCCAAAAAATAAATAAATAAATAAATGTTACACAGTGTATGCATAGAGCAAAATGTTACATGGTCCTCCATTAATATGTACAATTTTATGTTTTATGTATAAGGAAAAAATGAATTCAAAGAAAAACTGAGGACTGGTGTACTCAGTGGTAGAACACTTGCCTAGCAAATGCAAGGCTCTGGATTGCATCCCTAGCACTCCAAAAAACATTTTAGTAAAATATTTCATCCTTACACCAGTAAAAGCTTTTTAATTTCCTAAGCAGACTCACAAAGCTGATTTTTCTTTCATTATACCAATATGAAATAGGTTGGCAACATTATTACTATTTTACAGATAAGAAAACAAAAGCACAAAGAAAGGGAGTGACATGGCTAAAGGCACATACAGACTTAAGTCTTCTAATTCTCTGTCCAAAACTTGGGAGGAGATGGGGCAAGACTGAGAGTGAACCCAGGGCATATGGAGTAAGCTACATTCCAGTCTTCTCTCTACACCTTTGTTTCATTTTGAGATAGGGTCTTTCTTAGTTACCTTTCTCTCACTGCTAAGACAAAATATGCAATGCCCAAAGTTAAGGGGAGAAAACATTTGTTTATTTTACAGTTTGTAGAGGCTTCAGTCCATAATCAGCTGGCCCTAAGGCAAGGTGGCATCACAAAAAAGAAACAGTTCACAATAAGCAGAAAGTAACAAAAGCAACAAGAGTGACCCCAGCTTCTTATATCCCTTATGTTTTATCCATGTTACTTAGGCCCAGTAGCACTCTCATCCTTAATTCTAGTGCCCTTGATCCTAGCTTTGCACCATGAATCAATTCCAGCTTCACACATTCTAGATCCTGCCACATATTTAAAGCCCCATCTATGACCACATCAGTCTTTGGAGGGACATCAGGACATGAGCCATGACAGGGTCTCACTAAGTCACTAAATTGCCCAGGTTACAATCCTTCAGTCTTAGCATTTGGGACATCTAGGATTACAGATGGATGCCACAGCACCCAGCTCAAAACATTTTTCAATTCAACTTCCAAAGACATAGGTTCTAGTTCAAATGGGTTATAGAAAAGGACAATATCACAATCTGAGAGCCAAGCAGCTAAACAGAATAAACACCCAAAAATTTGTCAAGTCACAGAGCAAAATATATGACACACTTTTCTCCGACAGAGTCATGTTTTCCTTTCTCCTCTTTTGTGTTATCATCTTGCAACAACTCTAGTGACATTTAAAGACAACAACCAAATGAGAAAACTTTGCCATCATCACTACTGAATCATTCCACTCTAGCAGAAGCCAAAGACTTTGGGCTTTCACTGATGTGCTTACCAGGCCATTGAATGTGAGGTCAGAGCCAGGGGTCAGGATTCCACCTTGCCCCAAGGGAGAATGGAACAACAGAAGCTGCGTTTTTCAGTCTGTGTCAGTAGCTCCTATTACAAAACCACTGTGACCACTCTTATACTTTGGCTCCAAAATCTTGTGCATTGAAGGCTTAGTCCCCAGTACAATGATGTTCTGAGGTGGGGCTTTGGGGAAGTGATTGGAAATTGAGATCTTGGAACTCATCAATGGGGTAATCCATTGATTGGTTCATATCTGATGATATTATGAAGAGGTGGTAGATCCTTTAGAAAATAGGGGCTAGTTAGAGGAATTCAGTCACTGAGGGTGTACGCGGCAAGGGTGTGTCTTTTCCCTGGCCTTCCCCGCTCTCCTTTCTTCCTTTTTCTCCTCACCATACAATGAGCAGCTTTGCTTCACCACATGGTCCTCACCAGGATATTCAGCCTCACCACAGGGTCAACATACCAGGCAAACAGAAACTAAAACCATGAGCCCAAATAACCCTTTCTTCTTTTAAGTTGTTTTTCTCAGGTATATAATCACAGCAATAAAAAGCATAATAATATACCAGGTGATTATAAAGAATAATAAAGAAATGTATTTGGCTCAGTTCTGGAGATGAAAAAGTCTGAGAGTACAGCACAGGTATCTATAGAGGGTTCAGGATCTGCAGAGGGTTCCTCATGCTGCATGTAACATGGCAGGTGTCACTTGGTGAGACAGAGCAAATGCACTAACTCTAGTCACTCTTTCACTTCTGAGAAAGCCACTAACTCATGCCATCATAAAAGACTTACTCTTATGACATCATCAAATCATAATTACCTTCTAAAGGCCCCACCTCCAAATACATTGAACATATGAAATGGGGATTAAATTTCAATACATGTACTTTTCAAAGACACATTCAAAATGTAGGACAGGGATGGAGATTCTTCCACTAATAAAGTTACCTGGAACCCAGTGCCAAGAGGAAAGCATGGAAGCTACTGAGCAGAAGGCAGTTAGCAAAACTGAAGCAACTGCACAGGAGCTCCATTCCCGTGAGCCGCAGGATGTTCTTTCCTCTTGGTTTCTACAGAATTGTACTTTTAGTTTCACCTAACAAAGGAATCCAGGTGTGATGGCCCACACTTGTAATCCCAGGACATCAGAGGCTGAGACAGGAGGTTCACCATGAATTGGAGGCCTGGCCAGGCCACATAATCAGTTCAAGGCCAGCCTGAACTGCATAGAGAGACCTTGTCTCAATAAATAAATAAATGCTTAACAAACTCAGAAAATATTGAGGAATACCTTCTATGTGAGCTTAGCACATGATAGAGAAATCAGGAGAACACATAAAAGAGTTGTACCTCCCCTTAAAAGATCCTGACAGTCAAGGGGAAAATGATATTTGTATCCATAAAACAATGATCCCAAGGTACACAGACAATAAAATGTTAAATTGTATGCTAGAGTTGGCAACATAAGAGGTCCGAAAAGAGGACAGAAGAAAGGGAACATATTTAGTTGTGCTAATAACCCTATGAGATGCAATACACTTTACAGGTGAGGACAGTGAAACTAAGAAAGCTTGCACAACTTGCCAAGAAAACCCAGGTAATAAGTAGCCAAGCCAGGAGTTAAATCAAGATTTCAATGGATTCAAGAAGACTGGTATAGGGGCCGGGGAGATGGCTCAGTGGAATAAGCGCTTCCCTGGCAAGCTCAAGGGCCTGAGTTCAATCCCTGGTTCCACAAAAAAAAAAAAAAAAAAAAAAAAAAAGAAGACTGGTATAAATAGAAAATGCTTGCTAAAGGAATTAGGATTTGAAATAGGGATTAAAATACTGGAAAGCTTTGAAAAGAGACAAGATTTTGTTATCTATCAAAAAGCAATGTCTGCTTAGTTCACAGGTATCAGCATATATAGTTAGTCAAGGTAAGAATCTTACCAATTAACTGCTAGTTTCTAAAACCTGCTGAACATTCTCAGGATCATTGCCTTACCCATCTTGTGCATAGAAATGTATTGCTTTGCCCCTGTCATGTTTCCTAGTTTTTCTCCTTGCCCTCATTACTATTATGGACTACTGGACTATATTAGAATATTTTACTGAATTCACGCACCTACAATATTTAAATGACAATGAAATACTCATCTCTAACAAAACTAAACAAAAAAGGGGATACAAATGAAGCAGCATTTTGTATCTGTATATTCAAAATAGTTAGGATAGATATACAGCTACTTTCTCTTAATTCAATGAATAAAAAGATTTGTACAAATAGGGTTTGTGAGCAGGGTATCATGTGTGTATCTCAAACTATGAATAACCACTACGAAGACAATAATATGCAATGTATTAATTATTGAAACTGTCCTACTAATCAGTTTTCAAACTATCTCATTGCTATTTGTTTCTCAATAAAGTTATTTTTTAAAAAGCGATGTCTGGATTGCAGATGTAGGTGAGTGGTAGACTAGCACTTGGCTAGCATGTGTGTAGCCATGGGTTCACTTTCCAGTACACTAATACCTTGGTTCATGCTTGCTTCTATTTGCAAACAAAAGTGCTGGGCAAGATTTTGCTTCTATTTGTTTGAGGCAACAAATGTGGTCATGGCCATCTTCCCCACATAGACACAAATGCAGCCATCTTCCCCAAAATCATAAAATAAATTAAGTTTGTCACCCATGGTACTACTATACCGGGGAAAAGGAGGCAATATGTAGCCTAACATAATGAAAACAGTATCTTACAAATATACATTTACAATGATATGCAGAATAACCTGAAAGAATTAAAGCTGGATTTGGAAAATCAGCTGGAAAACATAAAATGCAGACCTGCAAGGCTGCAGAGCAGTCTGGACTAGGCCAGAAGGGGATAGAATGAAGTATAATGATAATATCTCACCGAAAAAAAAATGGAGTGAAGTGACTTCTAAAATAGAAATAAAAAGATAGAGAAGATTCGAAGGCTTTGATCTTAAAATAGTGAGTGCTGGTTCTACCTGAAAAAAAATAGCTCAGATCGAGGTATGGATCAAAAATCCAAACAGGAGGTATATACTTGAAGCCATATAACTTCAGAGCCATAACCATCAGTAGCCATATTAGAAGTGCTAACTGAAATCATGAATATTTGTTTATTTCTTTATGGTATGTATTGTAATTTGCCTATTGAAAAAGTATTACTAGGGTCGGCCAAATAGCTCAGCAAATTAAAGCACCTACACCGAGGTTGCATCCCTGGGCCTGCCATGCCAGCCCCACCCCTGAGACAGTGATTGAGACTGGAAATGGTGGTATGTGCCTGTAATCCCAGTTCTTGGGAGGCTGTAAACAGGCAGATCACTACAAGCCTGATCTAGTAGGGACACTATGAACACCCTGTAGAACCTTCCCTAAAATACAAAAAAAAAAAAAAAAGTTATTACTGATTTATTTGTTGCTTATAGAATTCCAATGTAGTCCTATATCAAGAATGCATGTTTTTGCCAGGGAGATAGCTCAGTAGACTAAGCACTTGCCTGGCAAGCACAAGGGCCTGAGTTCAATCCCCGGTTCTGAAAAAAAAAAAAAGAATGTATGTTCTTAAGGAAAGATGGGAGCTCTTCTTTGCAGAGTGATAGATAAATCAGAGAAACAGGTCTAAACTACTATTTCTAAAACTTAACTACACAAAAAAAGTAAACGAAAAAACAGCTGAAATGTTTTTAAGGTGGTGAGGCCTGCGTCTCACAAGAACATAATCTGATTTAATTACTCTAGGATGTGTCTGGGCATAGACTTTTGAAAAGCCCTGCAGGTGAATCTCACATGCTGCCAAAGTCGGGAGGTACGGCTCTGTGCCAACCGTACCAGTTTCATCTCCCTTGTCAGTAATTGACTTGGGCAAACATAGCAGGTGGGCCCAGAGGGAAATTAGGGGAAGGTTTCAAAGAAAGGTGTTTTTGTACTCACAAAATTAAATGCCCTATAGGCAATATCATTTTTTTGGCAAAACTCATCATTTCTACACAGAAAGCCTAGAAATGCTTCAGTCTTCTTAAAGTGCTCAAATAAATGCTAAAAAGATAACAAATGAGAAAAGATGGAAAATATCAAGGTTCTTGAAGGATATCCTTGAACAGACCAATGCTGGAACCTCTCTGCCTTCAAA
Source organism: Octodon degus (assembly GCF_000260255.1). NCBI lineage: Eukaryota > Metazoa > Chordata > Mammalia > Rodentia > Octodontidae > Octodon > Octodon degus. Next base: position 1,034,153 of record NW_004524827.1, on the reverse strand, counting down.
AGTCTTATTAGAAGACCTATTTGTCCTCATTACTTATGTCACCATGAGTTGAGTTTTCCATTACTTATCACTGAAAGTATTGAAATTGAAAACATATACAGAATTCTGTAACACATGTCATCTGTTTCATGCCAACTATTACAATATATTTTCATTGATTTTCTGTCTCCTTCCCCAGTTTTTAAGGCCTCAGAAAACAAAGATTATCTCAATGCATTTTTTTTGTGGAACCAGGGATTGAACTCAGGCCCTTGTGCTTGCCAGGGAAGGGCTTATTCCACTGAGCCACCTCCCCAGCCCCCTAATACATTTTTTTCTCTAGACCATATATAGGTCTCCAAATATAAATAAATATTTAAACATTTAAAAAACATTTAATGGATATATGGATGGAGGAAAGAGCACACAAAGAAAACAAAAAGGAGAATGTCAAGGTTTGTGTCTTCAGGAGAATCACAGTTAAAAGTAAAGAAGGGCTGGGGATTTAGCTGAGCAGCACAGAACCTGCCTGGCAAGTTCAAGGTCCTGAGTTTGATTCCCATTACCAAAACAAAAAAAAAGTGAAGAAGGGAAAAGAGGAATCAGGAAGTAAGACACAAGTGTGGTCAGAAAGTTAGAAATAAAACAGTAGAAAGCTCAGTCATGAAACCCCAAATAAGATAAAACTTACAAAGAGCAGTTAGTGTCAGTGATAAGAAAAAAAGGGAAGGAGAGAAAGTGCTAGGGAGATTTTCAAGAAAAAGATCCCCAGTTTTTAAGGCCTCAGAAGACAAAGATAATCTCTAATTATCTCTAATATTAGAGATAATCTCAAAGATTATCTCTAATATTTGTCTTCTGAGGCCTTAAAAACTGGGGAAGCGCTGTTCTGTAATTTTCCAAGCAGACCAAAAAGCACATGAGGAATTGTTTCTCAACAATTTATGTTTCTTGTCTTTGGCCTGGAATTTTTGACAGTTGGGTATTTAGTCTGAAACTGTCATTCTTAGTAATGGATTTACTTAGTAATTGTCATTCTATTTAATGGAATCTCAATTAGCCCTGGTCTGATTTTAAGTTTGTGTTCTGGTGATGCAGTCGGCTTTGGAGATCCCATACCTAGCAGAGACTGTTTCAAAGTTAAGAGTTATTATCACCATCTTCATGAACTAAAGTTATATATTCTTATGAGAAGAAAGAAGGAATTACATTTTCTGTGCACAAAAGCCAAGAGCTCTGGGTGTCTGCTTCTTCAAACAGAGCATGAAGACATTGACGGCATGGAAATGTCATTCACTTTCAGTCTTACTTTCTTGTTCATAAGTCAACAGAGGATTTCCCAGGATGGTAATAGTCATTTATGACATTCTAGAACTCTAATTTCCATTTCAAATGATATGTTATCTCTACTTTCAATTAAACATTTAACTTTAATCCACTGCTATGGAATTCTTCTGAGTGACTTTGGTCTCTCTCACAGCAGTGTTTCTGAGAAAGGCCCTTGGGGAAAATCCCTTCCTCATGCTGGAGCTTGTGCCACTGCACCACCCTCAGTAGTGTGCATTAGATCTTGTAAATACCCTCTGCAGATTCTGTCAGATCTGTTGAAGCCCATTCTAACCTTTAAACAAATAGCTGAGATATGTCAGGAACTCCCAACTTGGATCAAATTTGAACCTGGAAGAATCTCATATTAATATTAGTACATTAGCACGTTTAAAACTATAGTTCAGTGTTTCCCATTTCTTCCCTGCATTAGATAAAATAATGATTTCCCACTGCACAAAAAACATACACATCCTAATCACCTTTATTCAGTTGACACTATATGGAAAAAAGGATTTTGTTGGTGTGATTAAAATTCATGGGATAAGGTATTACCCTGGATTATCACACTGAAACCAATGTGATTTCAAGCATCCATGTAAGGGAGATGCAGGAAATGTGATGGGGGAGGGGAATTTGAAAATGCTATGGTGCTGGCTTTGAAGATGAAGAGAGGTCTTGTGACCCAATCATGTGGTGGTGTCTCTAGAGGTTAGAAAGACCAAGGAAATAGAGTCCCCCCCCTGGAGTCTCTAGAAAGAACACAGCTACACAGCTCTGCTAATACATTGATTTTAGAACTTCTGAACTACAGACACAAAAGATAAATTTATGCAGTGTTTTATTTTTATTTTTTGAGACAGAGTTTCACGGTGCAGTTCAGGCTGGCCTTGAGCTCACTTTGTAGCCCAAGCTGGTCTTGAATTTGCAGTGATCCTCCTGCCTCAGCCTCCCAAGTGATACGATTATAGGGATACACCACCAAACCTGGCTAAATTTGTGGGTTTTTAAGGCACTGAGCTTGTGCTCATTTGAAACATCAGCAATGGGAAACTAATATCTTCTCACATCTAATTTTTTTTAATTTTTAATTGATAATTGTTTATATATTTATATGGTACAATTGCTTGTGCTGTTTTCATATATGTATATACTGTGGGATGATTAAAATAAATTAACCTAGCTAACATTTCCATAACCTCACATTTTCATCATTTTAAAGTATTGTCCTTTAGAAACTTCAAAGTATACAATACTTTATTATTGAATCTTGTCACTGTGCTATATAATATCCCTCCTGTCCAACTGAAACTTTATACCCTTTGGTTAACACCGCTCCATTTCCTCCACTTCTTAGATTCCCCATATAAGGGAGATCATGTGCAATATTTATTTTTCTGTGCCTAATTTATTCCACTTAGCATCATGTCTTTTAAAAAATAACATTAAGTGCTCAAATCAATTAGCACTTTCTAGCTTTCTTTTGGAAAGGTATAATGTCTGTTGGTTCACTAAAGGCTCTCTCATGTCCTGTGAAAAAGAAATTTATTTAACTTGATGTTGACCAAGGAAAATATATGTTTAACTCTTGTCACCTTGCTGAACAATGTTCCTTTCTCAGAACAATAGTTGAGGTAATGTTGTTAACTCACTGCTTGGTAATATGAAACTGAAGACAGAAGTGTTAACCAAAGGAGAGGTTAGTGTGGAAATCCAGAAAGTAAGACAAAGAAGTGGCAGCTCTTAGTGTGCTGCTCAGCTGGTCCAGAACTCATTCTCAAGTACAAATATGAGTATTTCATCCCACTCTCTGACATATCTCCTGGGGTGGGGCTATAGAGGTGAAAGGCAGATGCATTCAGAGTTCCCCTAGTTCTCATTTTTTACTTCCTAAACCAAGTTCTATTACTGCTTAGCTTCCCTTTCAGGTCTGGCCTGAGCAGCTGGCATAAGGACTGAAGTTAAAATTGTCTGTAAAAATAAATAAACTAGACTTTGCACTTTGTGTACCTACCTCTTATGCTTTTGACTTCGTTAGCATGTGTGCATGCCTGTGAGACTACTGACCTCTAACTATCTCTGACAAAATCCAGCTTCTTAACCTAACTAGTACGCATAAGCTTACCTAAATTGCCCAGACAGGCTTTCTTGGTGACACCTCCAAGCTGCCTTACTTTTCTATCTGCCATGTCCCTCTCAAGGGTAATTTCTTTATGAACAAACAGTTCTGTGGGGCCTGGGAGATGGCTCAGCTGAATAAGCGCTTCCCTGGCAAGCGCAAGGGCCTGAGTTCAATCCCCAGTTCCACCAAAAAATAAAAATAAAAATTAAAATTAAAAAAACTGTTCTACAATGTCTAGAAAATGGTCCTTAAGAATGCATTCACTTTACTGAGTTCATCTGCAAGATAAGGCCAAGTTTTAATGGACATGAGCAGAAAAGAGTTACAAGGGCAGTAATTGGGAAGCAACTTGGACAGATATGAATACCTTCCCTTTTAACCACTACTTTATAAATAAGGCTACCACAACTATTTCCTCTATTGGTAGAGGAAGGAGGACAAGACATAGATTTTAAAAAAAATGTATCATGGGCTGGGGATTTGGTTCAGCAGTACAATGCTCCCCTAGCAAGCTGGAAGCCCTGGGTTCAGTTCATGGCACCTAAAACAAAAAAGAAACCTCCCCTAAGAAAAGCTCCCCTAAAAAATTGTATCATGTGTCAATTCTGATTATTTGATAGAAACTAAGGAGAGCACTGTTTTTAGCTGCTGTGGAAAGCTAGTGCCTTCCAAATAGTTCATTTCAAGGCACTTCCTCCTTTATCCCTTCTCATCTTTTCTAATGGTATTGGGGATTGACTCCAGGGCTTTTGTATGTGCTACATCCCTATCCCTTTTATTTTTCTCAGTATATTTGTTCATGACACAAATTAATACATTGGTACATATTGATCCTTTTTCATTATCCGAGGTATTTATTTTGAGACAGAGTGTGTTTAAGTCACTATGTAGCACAGGCTGGGCTCAAACTTACAATCTTTCTGCCTCTGCTTCCTGGAGGGCCACAATCACAGATGCACACCACCATGTCAGACTTCCCTTCTTTGTACAATGTGTTTCACAGTCTTCTGCCCATGGTTTTGTATATCCATCTTTTATGAGTTGCATTGGGTTGGCAAATGTTGATCTATAAGACACTGAGTCTAGAATTCAACACCTACCCCAAACTGAGTTAAGAAATCTCTTCCCAGGGAATTTTTTCTACTAAGAGATTATTGTGGTCTCTCTCTCTCTCTCTCTCTCTCTCTCTCTCTCTCTCTCTCTCTCTCTCAGAGGACAAGTACTATACGATCTACCATATATGTAAAATTTGAAAGATTGAAATGATAGAAGCAGAGAGTAAAATTGTGGTTATCAGAGGCTGATGTGGATGACGAAACTATTGGTCATTGGATACAAAGGTGTGAATAGAAAGGAAGTAATAAGTTCCAGAACAAATTAAAGAAATGCAGACACCACTACTCCAAGCCCAGGCTGCTGCACTAGGTTTGATGGCCCAACACCCAGACTCAGGTGCCTCTTCAGAGGACCTGGCATGCATGTGTGCCCTGGGTACAGAACAGCAACCTGTGGGAGTTTTTCAAAATGATAGTGCAGAGGCACTACCCAGGCCTTGCAAGGCATCAAGGAGACCTCTTGGTAGCTCTGACATTCTCTCCTGGAACTGCAGCCTAAAGAGAAAAGCCTGATGGGCACCAGGACAGGCTGACAACTTGAAGCACTACCGCTAAGGGACTGCATGAAGAGAGCTCTTTCCAGGAGCACCTGCTGTGCCTGGAAACACAGAAACCTGCATTGGTAAGAAGACTGAAGATTTTAAAGTTGGAAATCTGCTTGGTTCTCTAAGAATCACTTGCTGATGGCTACAGAGCTGAGTCCATTCATATTGGCTTGGAAGTTGCAATAAAAATAATCAATAAAAAGCCATGTACAAATCTGGAATGGTACAGTGAGTCCAAAATGAAGTAAAAATACATTGCCAATTGAAGCACCCATCCATCTTAGAGCTTTAAAACTATTTTGAAGATAACAATTGTCTACCTGGTGTTAAAAATGCATCATAATGGATAAATGAACAAGTATCTAAAGAACAGAATGAAGCCTTTCTCTGAAAATGAAGCTCGACATTTCATGCACCAGATCATCACAGGATTATTGTATCTTCATTCCCATGGTATACTACACCAGGACCTCACACTTTCTAATCTTTTATTTAATCATAATATGAATATCAAGATTGCTAATTCTGGGCTGGCAACTCAGTTGCAAATGCCACATGAAAAGCACTATACATTATGTGGTACTCCTAATTACATTTCACCAGAAATTGCAACTCGAAGTGCACATGGACTTGAATCAGATATTTGGTCCTTGGGCTGTCTGTATTATTCATTACTCATTGAAAGACCACCTTTCCTTTTTTAGTATAACATATATACCAGAGATATATTTTCTCATTCATAGAAATGGAGGAAGGTAGAGGGGCTCAATGATGTGCAGCCGCTACAGTCACCTACATGAGTACACTGTACACAGGGCTCCTTCCCTGGGCTCTAGTTACCATTCTCCACACTGATGTCAGAATCGATTTTCTAAGTATGATTGAGCTCATATTATTTTGTGTCTTTAGGATGACTTTCACAGAAAATGAATTCATATTCCTTTTTCTTATCTATAAGGATCAATATTTCTTTTTTTTCTTTTTCATAATTTTTAAGTCAACAGAAAGTGGAAATATACTTTTTAAAGTTTCTAATAGTAGGAGAATATATCATATGATGTCTTTTAAATAAATT
>NW_004524827.1:1025603-1026644 GCF_000260255.1 Octodon degus | reverse complement strand
GAGCACAACAGTGTAACCCCAAATGGAGATTTCCAGGACCATCTAGATTTCCAAGGTGCATCAAGAAACACCTGGGCAGATACAAGAGCAAGAAAAGGCTCTAATGCTTCTGATAAGGCACATTTTTGAAAAACAGCTGAATACCATAAAATATGTGACTGGACCTCACGGTAAACCTGAGATAATTCATTAAGAACCTACTTTTGGATCAGATCTTCTTTAGGAACAAAGCAAGACTAGGGGTATGGAGTCAACATTTAGGCATCAGAAACATTTGTTACACAGCATTATACCTCCTTTGGTTGCTCACAGGTTAAAACCAATCAGACAGAAAGCCAAAAAGACAGTGGTGAGCATACTCAATACGGAGCAAGTATATGTGGAGCTTCTAATGAAGCACACATCTTAAGAATATGCAAAACAAGTTCTTCGACTATCTAGTGATGGGAATGTGATCACTGTTTATTATCCAAATGATGGAAAAGCCTTTCCTCTTACTGATCGACCACCCTCAACTAATAACAATATCACTAGGTATAAGTTTGACTATTTACCAGAAAAATACTGGAAAAAAATACCAGTATGCTTCGAGATTTATACATCTCATAAGATCTACATCTCCAAAAATGACCTATTTGACAAGATATACTAAGTGTATTTTGATGGAGAATTCTCCTAATGCTGATTTTGAAGTTTGGTTTTAGGATGTAGCAGAAAAGACACAAAACAGAAAATTCTATTCAAGTGATTGAAAAGACCAGAAAAATCTTATGATTTAAAATAGGAGAATGAGCCAGATGTGGTGGCACACACCTTTGTAGCTGAGGCTGATCTTAAAATTTGTAGCTTAAGGCCAGGTAGATAGCTCAGTAGAATAAGCACCTGTCAGGCAAAGTGAGCTTAAGTCCAGCCTGAGCTACATAATGAGACCCTGTCTCCCAAAATATAATAATAATAAAATAAAATATGAAAGTGAAGTCAATAGCCTGAAAGAGAAAACAAAAATGTACATGGAGGTGTGAGTGAGAACGCCCAGGGCTG
>NW_004524827.1:1010930-1019678 GCF_000260255.1 Octodon degus | reverse complement strand
AAGAAACAGATCATATTTAAAGGAAAACCCATCAGGATAACAGCAGATTTCTCTTCACAAACCATCAAGGAAAGAAGAGCTTGGAGCAAAGTACTTCAATTCGTGTAAGAAAACAAATTGCAACCCAGACTGATATGCCTTTCAAAACTCTCTTTCAAGTATAATGGAGAAGTGAAATACTTCCATGACAAAGAACAACTTAAGGATTTCATGATGACAAAGCCAAGCCTACACAGACTACTAAAAGATGTTCTAGAGAGGGAGCAAAATGATCACAACTCCATGAATGAGAATGGAAAGAACCCACCAAATAAGGCAAAAAATTAAATTCAGGAGAATAAGAAGTATACAAAAGCAGTCTTTCAGTTATTCTTTTGTATACAGTAGCAAGATATTTCCATCAGCATATTCTACAAATGGACTTCTCCTGCACCCTATGGAGCATGATTGTGTCTGGGTCTACAGGGTGGATATCAAGGAAATAGCAGTGAGTCAATCCCATGAGTGACGCCTGGACACCAGTAAGTATTATGGACATTATCCATGTCCACAGCACACTAGAACTTTGTGCGATATGCTATCCCCAAACTGTTAGAAGTGCTGGTCATTTATTTGTCATTCCAGTATTTATCTTATGTTTTATTCTTAGTAATTCTTTACTATCATGAAAACTTTTTCTTAGTTTAATTGTTTTGAAACATTTGTTTTAATAAATTAATATTTAATTTTCTGAATATTGCTTAATCCTAATTTTTGTTTTAAGATTTATACTGTATGTTTGACTTACAATCTATTATATGAACTTTTTTTTTTCTTGGCGGAACCGGGGATTGAACTCAGGCCCTTGCGCTTGCCAGGGAAGCGCTTATTCCACTGAGTCATCTCCCCAGCCCCAATTTTTTATATGAACTTTTTTTTATAATCTATTTAAAAGACATGGTATGATATTTTCTCCCAGTATTAGAAACTTTAAAAAGTATATTTCCATTTTCCATTGACTTTATATTACTTCTTCCCTATTTTTTATTTACATACACACATGCATATGAAAAAATATGTGTATAACCCAACATAAGATTGATACTGTTTCATAGAAATCTTTAATAACCTTTTAAATGGGTTCATCTAATATATTTTACATAGTCCTGCATAACTATCATTTTGAGGGCTCTTTATTCTTCATCCAGGAGCATACAGCAACTTCTCCTGCCTTCTGAATTATGTTCTTTGTTATTTCCTATATGCTACATCTGAAGGTATTAGAATATTTCGAGTTTGTATAACTGGAAAATATTTTAATTTTAGTTTTCAAAGGTATGCTTGTTAAGTATAGAATTCAAAGGGGACAGATCTTTTTTTCCCCCTTTCTTTCAGTCCTTTAATTAATCTAGTATCTTACACACTTGCTCTTTTATGTTTGTTTGTTTCTAATGTGAAATAAGATGCTTTTTAATTTTGTTCTTCCACAGCTAATTTTTAGGGTACATGTTTTAATGATTTTTTTTCTTTATAATAAGTTTTGGACAATTTCATTTTTGTGTATCTGGGTATGATTTTATTGAAATTTCTTGTGTAAAAGGTTCATTTTTCTTGAAAATGTGGTATTATGAGTTCAACTAAATTCAGAAATTTTAAATCTTTAAATGTTTATTGCCTACTTCTTTCTAGTTTGAGAATTCTAGTTATATGAATATAAGTTCCTTGATTTTGACACGGTGAACTATTATATGACTGATCTGTAAATTCTTTTTCATTTTTATTTTGGACAATTTTTATTGCTGTATTCATTTAAGTTTGTAAATTATTTACAATGTGCAATTTTTAAAAATGCTAACAAATTGAAAAGCATTAAAATTAAAAAATAAATTTAAAAAATGTACATGGACCATGCTTATGATGGTCATTGTATTTGTTTAGCACTGGAATTTATAATTTCAGAAGAGGAAAAGAAAAGTAGAAGTGCGCCCTTTTTTCCCATAATTGTAGGAAGAAAACCTGGCTGTACTCACTCACTTAAGGCTTTACCAGCTTTTCCTGTGGATCTAAATGGCTCTATGAGAGATGGACCACCATTGAATAAATTGGTCTTCAGTAGTGCTGTCTCTCGCACACAGGCACCAGTCCTTATCTTTCTGTAGTTACATCAGAAAGACTTGGTTATATCACTACACCCACAGAAACAAACATCCCTTCTAACATTCCAAAAGTCTGTTTACCTAAATAGGCACAACTTTTGAAATCTCTTTTTGTGAAAAATGTTGGTTGGGCTACACAGTTAACTAGTGGAGCTGTGTGGGCTCAGTTTAATGATGGGTCACAGCTGGTAGTCCAGGCAGGAGTGTCTTCTATCAGTGACACATCACCAAATGGTCAACATAACCAAGTGTGGAGAACAGGAAAAGTTATAAGTATACATCAAAAAGAAATTACAGTGTGTTTGTTGTATCCTTTCAATGTTTTATAATCCAACTCCTACTTTTCATTGATGAAAACTGCTTTCAGATAATCTATGTTTTTGGAGTGTTTTTGTTTTTGTTTTTATTTTTGTTGTTTGTAGAACCTGGAATTGAACTCAGGCCCTTGTGCTTGCCAGGGAAGTGCTTATTCTACTGAGCCATCTCCCGAGCCCCAGATAATCTATGTTTAGTAAATAACCTGGAGACTGCAAAATGAACCTGAATGATTTCATCAGTATGGATCCTGAAGGGCCAGGCAAATAGTTCAGCAGATTAAAGCAGGGGCTGGGGGTTTGATCCCTGGGCCTGCCATGTGGGCCCTGCCCCCAGGGCTCACTGAGATGGCAATTGAGACTGGACGTGGTGGCACACACCTGCAAACCCAGCTGTTGGGAGGCTCTCAACAGGTGGATCACTATGAGTTCAACCCTGTAGTGAGACCCTTAACACCCTGTAGATGCTTCCCTGAAATACAAAAAGTAAATAAATAAAAATAAAAAATAAATAAAATATGGGTCCTGAAGTTGAATGGAGAATTGTCTACTTACTACCTGAATTGGCATACCAGTTTAACAATAAAAGGTACTGAACTGGACATCCAGATGTGGAACTGTGGAGAACTCCAGAACACAAAAGAACCATCCTGTCATTTAGGACAGCAAACATAGTGCAATTGGCTTGAAGTTACTTTTTTCTTTTAATTCACTGGAGTAGAAACATGGATAGGCACAAATACAAATGAACTAAATAACCTTTTTTGGAGCTATGGTAGAATACATACTTAGCATGTGAGAGGCCCTGGGTTCCATCCCAGCACCACAAATAAAAGACAACTTTTCTTTTGGTGTGTCAAGTAGAAAGTTGCCAAAGCACACAATTGCTGCCATGTGGTGCTTACATTAAAACACGTGACAGCTGGTACTAGTCACTGCTGTGTCCAGCCAGAAGCATCTCTTCCTTACGGTTCCTGCTTCTCTAACCTCAGTGTAAGCCTGTCATGGGCAAGGCTGTAGCTCACAGATGCATTAGCCTTGGATGTGCACATAAAAGATGTTCATACAATATTTTGAGAGACAACACTGCTGTTTGCAAAAGAATTCACTGTAAATTGAATCAGCAATATACATTAGTCTTTTTGGACTGCAGTATTGTTAATGACCGCATTGCGCTCAAGCTGAGTGACATTTACCCTAATAAGTGATTTTTCAAAATTAGATTTAAATTTTATTGTGTTGAAGGTTTTGCATCATTTTTCATGTGCTTTTTAAAAAACACATTTATCATGGCTGCCTTCCTGGGAAATGGGTTTCAATCATACAACTCCAAATAAAAGATACTTGACTTCAAAAAATGTGGTATTTTACAAAATGGAGTATTACTCAGCTATTAAAAAAGATAAATTTGAGGCTTTTATAGATAAATGGGTGCAAGTGGAGACTGTATTGTTAAGTGAAATAAATCACACCCACATGTACATACATTGCATTGTCTTGCTAGCATGAGAACCTGAAAGCATAAATAAAATCTGAAAACTACAAGAAATACTGTGAAAGGAAAACAGTTTGTTTACCAGGCCAAGGCCCAGAACTAAGGAAGCATCCTTGTGGCACAGAAGTGATAGTAAAATCAAAGAAACAGAAAAAAATCAACAGATTCATAGATAGGTACAAAGTACCAAAACAGAATCAAAACAATATAGAAATTCTGAATAACAAAATATCAGCCAATGAAATTGAAAATGTAATCAAAACATTATTGACAAGGGCTGGCAAGATAGCTTAGCAGACTAAGTGCCTGCTTAGGCAAGCATGGGGGCCGGGGTTTGATCCCTGACACCACATGTCTTGCGGACCCCCTCTGAGACATACTGAGCTGAAGACTGAGTCTGGGCATGGTGGTGCATGCCTGTAATCCCAGCACTGGGAAGGCTGAAAACAGGAGGATCACTACAAGTTCAAGCTGTGTAGTGAGACCCTGCACAAAATACAAATAAATAAATAATTAATTAATTATTTTTAAAAACCTGAAAAAAATAAAAAGCTACTGAAAAGAAAAGCCCATAGGGACAGCAAGATAGCTCAGAGAATTAAAGCACCTGCTTAGGCAGACACAGTGGTTGGAGGTTCGATCCCCAGTCCACCATGCTGGCTCCACCTCCAGGGCACACTGAGATAGCAATTGAGACTGGGAATGGTGGCAAGCACTTGGGAAGCTGAAAACAAGAAAATCACTACAAATCCAATCTGTTTAGTGAGACCCTGTAGACAACATAGACCCTACACTAAATGCAAAAAAAAAGAAAGAAAAGCCCAAGTTCTGATAGATTCACAGCTGAATTCTACCAGAAATTCAGAGAAAATTTAATCTGAATAATCTGCAAACTCTTCAATGAAATTAAAAAGGAAATAATACTCACAAAATCATTCCTGGAAGCTAGTATTATACTGATATGAAAACTAGAGAAAGATTCAACCAAAAGAGAGAATTACAGGTAAATCTTCCTCACGAATGTAGATGCAAAAATAAGCAATAAAATAATTAAAATAAAATACAGCAAGCCATCAAGAAGACTATACACCTTGACCAGGTAGGATTCATCCCAGGGATACAAGAATGGTTCAACATATGCAAATCTGTAAATGTAATACACTATATCAATAGAATCAAATCCAAAAACCACATGATCATCTCAATGGATGCAGAAAAGGCTTTTGACAAAGTCCAACACACGTTCATGATCAAGGTCCTACAAAAAAATGGAATAGATGGCCTATGCCTCGATCTGATAAAAACTATCTATGGCAAAGCAACAGCCAACATAACTCTAAATGGAAAAATAATTAAAAGCTTTTACTCTCAAAGCAAGTAGAAGACAAGAATGTTCTCTATTACAATTCCTGTTCAATATACTTCTAGAATCATTAGTTAGAGCCATTAGACAACAGAGAGAAATAAAAAGAATAAGAATAAGTAAAGAAGTTAAACTGTCACTAATTGAAGAAGACAAAATACTTTACTTGGAAGACCCAAAAAACTCCATGAAGAAGCTCCTAGAATTAATAAACACATTCAATAGCACAGCAGGATACAAAGTCAACCCCCAAAATCTATAACACCTCTTCACAGAAAACAAAATCACCAAGAGAGAAATTAGAGAAACAATATCCATCACAATAGCATCCAAAAAAATGAAATACTTAGGAATTAATCTAACAAAGAATGTAAAAGATCTATACAATGAAAATTACAATACTCTGAATAAAAGAGATTAAACAGGATTTCAGAAAATGGAAAGGTATTCCTTTCTCTTAGATAGGAAAAATCAACTTTGTGATAATGGTCATATTGCAAAAATTGCTATACAGATTAATGCAAACTCTATCAAAATACCATCACCATACCTCATAGAACTAGAGAAAACATTGTGAAAATTTATTTGGACCCAGAAAAGACCTACCAAGGCAATCTTGGGCAACAAAGGCAAAATGAAAGACATTACAATCCCTGACTTGAAATTATACTACAAAACTCCTGTGATAAAATCAGCACATTACTGACCAAAAAAACCCTCAAAGTTCAATGGAACAGACTAGAAAATGCAGAAACAACTACAAACACACTCAGCCATTTTATCTTTTTTTCTTTTCAGAACCGAGGATTGAACTCAGACTCTTGTGCTTGCCAGGCAAGCATTTATTCTACTGAGCTATCTCCCTGGCCCCAGCCATTTTATCCTTGACAAAGGGGCAAACACATTCACTGGAAGAAAGATAACCTCTTTAACAAATCATGGTGGAAAAACTGGCTCTCCACATGCTGAAAACAAAAATTAGACCAGCGTCTATCATCATGCACTAAACTGAAGTTAAAATGCATTAAAGACCTAAATATTAAAAGAGAAACACTAAGACAACAATATGCAATGTAGTAAGTACTGAAACTGCCCTACTAATCGGCTTTGAAACCGTCTCATTGTTCTTTGTTTCTCAATAAAATTATTTTAAAAATAAAATAAAATAAAATAAACTTCTGACCGAACCAGAAAAATAAAAAATAAACAGAAACACTAAATGTTCTAGATGAGAAAGTGGGTGGAAATCTTGAAGAATTAGGGGTAGGCAGACAGTTCAACAGGAAAAACCAAACTGCACAGGAAATACTGCAAAGAATTGACAACTGGGATCTCATCTTATTGAGAAGTTTCTACATGTCAAAAGAAATCACCAACAGAATAAAATGACAACCCACAAACTGGGAAAAATCTTAACCAATAATCACTCAGACAAAGGTCTTTATCCAGAATATATAAAGAACTAAATAATATTAAGCCCCCAAAATTTGAAGAACCAATCTGAAAATGGGCATGTGAGATGAGTACACACACTCAGAAGAAGAACTACAATGGGCCAATATATACATGAATAAATGTTCCACAACACTGGCCATTCAAGAAATGCAAATTAAAATAGCATCATCTCACCCCAGAAAATGTGGCTTTCATAAAGAGATCAATCACTAATAACAAATGCTGGAGAGGTTGTGGCAAAAAAGGAACACTTCTCCATTATTTTTGGTAGTGTAGACTGGTACACCCACTGTGGAAATCATTGTGGAGAATCTTCAAAAGACTAGGACAGGAAATTCCATTGAACCCAGCTATTCCCCTTTTCAGTATTTTCCCTAAAGAACTGAGAACATCATACCATAGTGATATATGTGTACCCATGTTTATAGCAGTACAATTTGTGATAGCCAAAACTTGGAAACAACTAAAATGCTCATCACCTGAGGAATGGTTGAAAAAGATGTGGTATTCTTATACAATGAAATATTACTCAGCTATATAGAAAAACTCAAAGCTTTATAGGTGAGTGAATGCAACTAGAGGCTATATGCATAAGTGAAGTAAATCAGACCCACACATGTAAATATCATATTGTCTCCCTAGTTTAAGAACTTGAAAGAAGAAATAAAACCTGAAAGACATGATATGTATAGTAAAATAGAAAGAAACAAGGATTAAACAACGAATATGGGGGAAATCAGACAAGATAGGAAAAAGGGAGGGGAAAGACATGCAAGTATAAGTACAGGATGGCTGAGATGGTTGTACTAAAAGTTTTCATCAGTTTTTTTAAATAACTGTTAATGTGTAGAATGTTCACCTTGATTAACTCTATATGCTGATGTCTGCAAACTAAGCAATGACATTGAGCACAGCAATATATAGTACAAAAGCCATGCTTGACTACCTCTCATCTTGGTCATCTAAAGGTGTACCATTTCTATTTTTTTCTTTCTTTTTTTTTCTTTTCTTTTTTTTGCCAACTCAGCCCACCCTAAGGGCAGGGCTGGCATCATATGTAGTGCCAGGGATCAAACCACGTTCCCCTTCTCCTGCCCAAGCTTGCCTAAGAAAGTGGTTTAGACCACTGAGCTATCTCGCCAGCCCAAAGTGTACAATTTCTAATATCTTATAAATTATTATTACACTCTCATTAAAATAATTTTTTAAAAAAGTAAAATAACAAGGACAAGGAAAATAAGGTTTCTTGAAATCAAATGATAATATTCAATTTTGTCCAATCTTACATGACTATATCTATTAATCTGAGCAACAAATTTGACTAAAATAACAGATAATAGAAAAACCATTGTTAATAGGTTATTCCAATTTTGAAAATCTGTAACATGGTTGTATGTTACTCTATTTCTGTGCTTTTTTCTGCTATTTGTTTTTGCATTTGTTTTTACTATTCAAAATAAAATTAAATTAAGTTTTTGAAAATGTATGTTGTCAGGAATAAAAGTAGAAAACTTCTCAAATATGGAGAAACAATCTGGCATTCAGGTAACTAAGGCATAAAGAATTCAAAATAGCACCAACAAAAATAAATCTACACCCAGACATATAATAATCAAGATGCCAGAAATTGAGCACAAGAACAACATATGAAAAGCCACTAGAGAGACCCGGAGCGCAGGCCGGCGAGTGAGTGAGACGACCCAGGCCGCGGGGTCCTGAACAGACCCGGAGCGCAGGCCGGCGAGTGAGTGAGACGACCCAGGCCGCGGGGTCCTGAACAGACCCGGAGCGCAGGCCTGGCGAGTGAGTGAGACGACCAGGGCCGCGGGATCCTGAACAGACCCAGAGCGCAGGCCCGGCAAGTGAGTGAGACTTCTCGGGCCCAGGGATCCTCTTTTGACCCAGGCTGCAGGCCCAGCAGGGAACCCTTCAGCAGAACTCCCTGCAAGGAGGCTAGAGGCAAGACCCACCCAGCGGATTCAGGAG
>NW_004524827.1:998817-999344 GCF_000260255.1 Octodon degus | reverse complement strand
CTTTATATTCAAGTGGATGCCACTTGAACATATACTCATAAGTGAAATAAAACAGACACATATGTGTAAATATCATATAGTTTCCCTAGTATAAGAACTCAAAAGAAGAAATAAAAATACAAAGGTATAATACAAGTAAAAGGAAAGCAGGAACTCAAGGACTAACTAAACAAGAAAGGGAAAGGAGAAAAGCTAGGAAACATGACAATGTCAAGCCATACAGTTATATGTAGAAGATGGGCAAGGCAATATTCCTGAGAATCTTCAGAAGATTTTTTAATCTAGCAATAAATTGGAAAGATTCTCTCCCTGACTAACTATATATACTGATACCTGTGAACTGAGCTACTGCACTGCAGATGGTAATTTGTAATAGTAGTTTCATGCTTGAAGTGCCTGTCATTCTGGTCATCTGAATAAGGGCTGCTTGTCATGACATGCCATTTGCTGCTATGATGTCTCTTGGGTAGATAATTGTTCAAAAAGTAGGGCGTGTGAATGAAAGCAAGAGACAGGAAAAGGAATAT
>NW_004524827.1:994530-998717 GCF_000260255.1 Octodon degus | reverse complement strand
TTCTGAATATTGCTTAATCTTAATTTTTGTTCTAAGATTTATACTGTATCTTTGACTTACAATTTATTTAAAAAGACATTGTATGATATCTTCTAGTATTAGAAACTTTAAAAAGTATATTTCCATTTTCTGTTGACTTATAAAAAAAAGAAGTTTGTACCAAAAAAAATAAAAAAGCCACTAGAGAAAAAAAACATATCACATTTAAAGGAAAACCCATCAGAATAACAGCAAATTTCTCAGCACAACCCATAAACTCAAAAAGAGTATGGAGCACCATATTTCAAGTCTTACAAGAAAAAAAAAATTCCAACCCAGACTGATATACCCTGCAAAACTCTCTTTCAAAATTAATGGAGAGGTAAAATACTTTCATGACAAAGAACAAGTAAAGAAATTCATGATGACCAAACCAACCCTACATAAATTACTAAAAGATATTCTAGACAGGGATCAAAATGATGACAACTCCAAGAACAACATCAGAAACAACTCATCACACAGGGAAAACAATTAGAAAGAGTAAGAGTAGAGAACCGACAGAAGGAAGACAATGTGACAAACATAAGCCAAAATATATCAATTAACCATGAATGTAAATGAATTCAGTTCACCACTTAAAGGAAATAGATCAGCAGAGTGGATAAAAAAATAAAATCCAACAATATGCTGTACACAAGAAACACATTTAACAACAAAAATAAATCATAGGCTGAAAGTCAAAGGGTGGAAAACAATACTACATGCTCCAGGACCTCAGAGAAAAGCAGGGGTAAGCTATCCTGTTTGCAGATAATCTGAAATTCAAACCAAGAATGATCAAACGAGATTTTAAAAAGGTCACTACATACTTGTTAGGGGAAAAATTCAAGAGGAAATGATAACAGTCATAAGTATATATACACCAAATATGGGTAAAAACCAACTATACACAATAAATTTTAAAGGACATGAAAAAGTCTAATGACCAACAACACGATCTTAACAGGAGAACTCAACAATCCCTTATCTCAAAAGGATATGTCAAGTAGACCAAAAAAATTAGCAGAGGTAGGAGAACTGAACCACAACTTTGAATAAATGGTTTTAGTGGAATTTTACAGAGTGTTCCACACAACAACACCTAAATTCACATTTTTTTCAACTGTACATGGGTCATTTTCTAAAATGGACCACATAATAGTCCCTAGGTCATGCTTAAGTAAATGCAAGAAAAAAGAAATTATCCCATGTACACTGTCTGACCATAGTGCAATGAAACTGAAAATTAACAGCAAAAGAAACTGCAAAAACACCATAAACATATGGAAATTAAATAACACCCTCCTCAGCAACCAATTGATTACAGATGAAATCAACCAAGAAATTAAACAATATCTATAATCCAATGATAATTCAATCACAACTAACCAGAATCTGTGGGATGAAATGAAAGCAGTTCTTAAAGGGAAATTTATAGCAGTGAAGTCACACATTAGGAAAACAGAGAGAAAACAAATAAATACCTTAATGCTGCACCTCAAACTTCTAAAAAAAGAACAGCAAACCAAACACAAAGCCCAAAGACAGGAATAAATTATAAAGATTAGAGCACAAATTAGTACAATTGAGACAAAGAAAACAATACAAAGAATTAATGAATCCAAAAGCTGGATCTTTGAAAGATTAAATAAAATTGATAAACCCCTAGCCAACCTCACCAAAAAGAGGAAAAAAACAACTCAAATTCAAGCAATAAGAATGAAACAGGAGAAATTACTTGAGATCCTGTGGAAATGCAAAAGATCATCAACAGCTATTTTGAAAATCTTTACTCACACAGATTTGAAGACACATAAGAAATGGACAGATTCCTAGATAGATACAAATTACCAAGGCTGAATAAACAAGATATAAAAATTTTGAGTAACCCAATTTCAGCCAATGAAATTGAAAATGTAATAAAAAAGTTACCAACAAAAAAAGCTCAGGTCTCAATGGCTTCACAGTTGAATTCTACAAGACATTTACATGCTTAATCCTAGTAATCCTCAAACTCTTCAATGAAATTCAAAAGAAGCAATATTCCCAAAAGTATTCCTGGAAGCAAATATTATACTGATACCAAAACTGGAGAAAGACTCAAACAAGAAAGAGAATTACAGACAAATCTCCCTCATGAACATAGATACAAAAATCCTCAATAAAACAGTAAAAATGCAATACAGAACACCATCAAAAAGATTATACACCACAACCAGGTAGGATTCATCCCAGGGATACAAGGATGGTTCATCATATGAAAATCTATAAATGGAATACATTATATCAATAGAGTCAAAGCCACAAACCTCATAATCCTTTCGATAGACACACAAAAGTCTTTTGACAAAGCCTAACACTCATTCATGAACAAAGCCCTACAGAAAATTGGAATATACAGACTATACATAGATCAGACAAAAGCCATCTGTGACAAATCAACAGCCAACATCAGTCTAAATGGTGAAAAACTGAAAGCTTTTACTGTAAAATCAGGTATAAGACAAAGATGTCTACTATCACCAGTCCTATTTAGTTTTGGAAGCATTTGCTAGAGCCATTAGACAAGAGAGAAAAATAAAAGAAATAAGAATATGTAAAGAAGGGGCCGGGGAGAAGATGGCTCAGTGGAATAAGCACTTCCCTGCTAAGCGCAAGGGCCAGAGTTCAATCCCTGGTTCTGCCAAAAAAAAAAAAAAGAATATGTAAAGAAGAAGTTAAACTATCATTGTATGAAGACAACATTATACTCTACATGAAAGAATCAAAAAACTCCACCTGGAAGCTCCTAGAACGAATAAACAAATTCAGTAGCATAGCAGGATACAAAGTCAACCACCCAAATTAATTGCATTCCTCTACACAAATAAAGAGAAAGAACATGAAGTTCAGCAGTGTTCCAGGAATCCCCAGACCCAGTCTTAGCCCAGGTCCGGTGAGTGTGTGGGAGAGCTTCCAGCTACCATGTGTGAGCGGGACCAACCAGTGAGTGTGTGGGAGAGCTTCCAGCTACCATGTGTGAGCGGGACCAACTATTGGTACCAGCACAGGCACTGCGTGGGTGAGACCGTCTTCCACCACCTTGGGATGCCCCCCACCACTCAGCAGCATCTCCCCAACCCCACCCGCTGAGTAGGAATTTCTGCCACGTTCCAGGAGCCCCCAGACCCAGTCCTAGCCCAGGCCCAGTGATTGTGTGGGAGAGCTGCCTCTAACCCTTACTCCACCTAGTCCCCTCCAGGCTCAGCTCAGGCCTGGCATACATGCCTGGGGTGTAACCCTGCAGGTGCAATCCCTGCAGAGAGCATAGAGGATAGAACGACCCAGCTACTCCAGGAGCAGAAAATCTTGCCAGAGAGGCACAACATGTACACCCACAAGGGCAGGAGCAGGAAGGAGCTGAGCACAACAGCCAGAACCAAGCCAGGCACAGCTGGATAAATCCAAATTTTGCAGATCTGCACCTGAACTTCAGTACGTGCTAAGGTTATAACTGCAACAAAAATCTACAACAAAGGTCAGAAGACAGTGCTACACAAAATGACGAGAAGGAACAAAATGCAACCTCAGAAAACAAGCCCACCCATAACAAGTGCAGAAGACACTAACACAGAACAAATTGGAAATCACACAGCTGAAAGCAATGAATCAGTGGCTTCTGAAAAAAAGAAACAGCTGCAGAAAGGTATAGAGGATCTCATATTGGAAATAAAAAAAGAAATCCCTGAATTAATAACATCTGCAGTAAAGAATCAAATGCAGAAACATATGGAGGAAACCCAATGCCCACCCAAAAAAGTGCAGAGGACACGAGCTCGGCTCAAATGCATGAATTAAGAGCGTAGATAGTAAATAAGCAACAGCAGAAAGTTATAGAGGAACTCAGAGCGAAATTCTTTTCTGAAATAAAAAAAGAATTCTCAGAATACATAGCATCTGAAGTAAAGAGGCAACTACGGAAACATAGGGAGGAAACCCTATCTGAAAAAAACAATGCACTAAAAGAATTTATATCTGATTCTAAAGAAGACATTGATTAAAAAAAATAGAGGAGATTAGAAAAATGATGGATTCCTTGAATGAGCGATACAGGAAAGAAATAGATCGAATGAAGCAGAGTCAAAGAGATATAGAGGAAATTAAAATCTCAATCACAAGCTTGCAAA
>NW_004524827.1:986062-989015 GCF_000260255.1 Octodon degus | reverse complement strand
ATATACAGTTACATTCTCTTAATGAATAGAGGGATTTGTTCTAATGTTGTTTGTAAGTAGGATATCATGTCTGCATCTTGTACTGCAATTAACCACTAGGAAGAATGTATACAATGTGTTAATTATTGAAACTGTCCTACCAGTTTGGTTTGAAACTGTCTCATTGCTACTTGTTTCTCAATAAATTTATGGAAATAAATAAATAAATAAATCTAGCTCAGACCTAGAAATTATACATACCTGTATAAGAAACATGGGACTCCTCTTGCCAGTTAAGTGATATTAGGTCGGCAACCGTACTTAAAGACTTGGATACAAGTTTCACTGGGATAGACTTGTACTAATCCCCCTCTACTTGCTAGAGGAAATATCAGACTTGCTCTGTTTCAGTTTCCTCTCTCACTTTACTCCTAATTTCCCCACCTTTTTGTACTTTCCTTTTTAGAGGTGTGTGAAATTAGGAAAACTCTATAGACTATTCCAACTAAGTGAAGCCCTTAGAAAATGAACATTTGTTAATGCAGAAGACAGGGAAGTCATTTTTAGAAAAAGAACACATACTCTGTCTCTGGGCCAGATGAGTGAAAGAGGAATTATGCCCATCCAGAAGGACACATGTAAAAGCCATGTTCCAGCTTAGTGTTCTGGGCAGGTTTCCTCTGGGAGGCTAAACCTGAGACACGGTGGAAAGAACCAATTTTTCTGTGACACCAGAAGGAGCTATCTCCAAAAGCAGCACACTTATGGGACCAAAACACACTTAGTATGAGGGAGGATTTCAATCTTTTTTCTTAAGTCTAGTTACAATTTAGGTGCATAAAAGATAAGTTGTAGACTTTAAAACCTTTACTGTAAAGTGCTAGGTAATATTTTTCAGGCTTTTAACTATCCCTTATAGAACTTGGACAAACAGTGGTTATTCTGCCAGATATTAAATGCTCCTAGAGCAGCTGCCACTCTTTGAAGCAGAGGACAGGTTTCCCCAGCCGTTTTTTGGTGAATCCCCATTGAATCCAATGGCTGATGGAATGTTGAACAGAGAAACTGCTGGATTCCTTTCTGGAGACTGGGCTCTGTTTGTGTGGGCCAATAGAAAGTGAGATCACCTGAGGTGTTATGGCCGTAACCAAAGGTTCCTTGATGAAAACTGGCTCCTGATAACTAAAAGATCTCCATTTATCTATTGTACTTTTTTCTCTCTCTGCTAGTAAAGTAGGAATTCTACTTGAGCTTTTCAGTAGAACAACTTAATAGGTTACTCCTTCAGAAATTAGAATGAGGCAGCTTGCAAAAGTTTACATTCTACAGTGGGTATCAAGGAAATGATTTACATCTGTGCTTTATTTGTTAACTAAGGTTTTTGTCAGCCTTAAAGTAATGTGTTTTTACCAACATGTGAAATGTGATTGCTAGACAATAAATATGTTTCACCTGTGAGCTTCAAAAAAAGAGAGAAAATGAGAAACAATACCCTTCACAATAGCATCTTAAAAAAGTGAAATACATAGGAATTAATTGAACAAAGGAAGTAAAAGATTTATACAATGAAAATTACAATGCTCTCCAAAAAGAGTGAAGTTCATTTTAGAAAATGGAGATATTCCTTGCTCCTGGATAGGAAGAATCAACATTGTGAAAATGGCCATTCTCACAAAATTACTATACAGATTCAATGCAATATCAATTAAAATACCATTAGTATACCTCACAGTTACAGAAGAAAACATTCCTAAACTTCAACAGGAACCAGGAGAGAACTAGAATAGCAAAAGCAATGCTAGGCAACAGAGGAAAGTCAGGAGGCATCACAATCCCTGATTTAAAATTATACTACAGGACCAGCCAAATAGCTCAGCTGATTAAAGTACCTACAAGCAGGCTCAGGGGCCAGAGTTTTGATCCCTGGGCCTGCCATGCCAGCCCCACCTCTGGGGCATGCTGAGAGGGCAATTGAGACTGGACATTGTGGGGCACACCTGTAATCCCAGCTCTTGGGAGGCTGTAAACAGGCAGATCACTATGAGTCTGATCTAGTAATGAGACCCTGAACACCCTGTAGACCCTTCCCTAAAATACAAAAAATAAATAAATAAAATAAAATTATACTACAAAGCTACTGTGATAAAATCAGCTTGGTACTGGTAACAAAACAGACCCCAGTATCAATGGAACAGATTAAAAGTTGCAGATAAAACTACAAACACACTGAGCCACCCTATCTTTGACAAAGGGGCCAAGCACATTCACTGGAAGAAAGATAGCATTTTTAATAAATGGTGCTGGAAAAACTGCCTCCCCAATTGCAAAAAACTAAAGTTAGACCCAAGTCTATTGCTATGCATTAAACTAAAGTAAAAATAAATTAAAGATCTACACATTAAAACAGAAACACTAAATCTACTGGCAGGAACATTAAATGGAAATGTTAAACACATAATGGTAGAGAGTTCATGATCAAAAACCAAACTGGTCCACTGTGCTGGCTCCACGCCCCCCCCCAGGGTGCACTGAGCTGGCTAATGAGTTGGGACGTGGTGGTGCACACCTGTAATCCCAGTTCTGGGGAGGGTGAAAATAGGAGGATCACTATGAGTCCAAGCTGCATAGTGAGATCCTACAGCAAATAGATAAATGAAAAAAAAAAAAAAAAACTGCACAGGAAATACTTGGAAAAATCAACAACAGAATCTCCAGGGAGATGGCTCAGTGGAATATGCTCTTCCCTGGCAAGCGCAAGAGCCTGAGTTCAATCCCCAGTTCCACAAAAAAAAAGAGCAGAATCTCATATTATTAAGAAGTTTTTGCACATCAAAAGAAATCACCATCAACTGGAAAACTCAACTCACAAATTTCAGAAAAGTCTTAACCAACCATCACTCAGAAAAAAAATTCTATCTGGAATTAGAAAGAACTAAAAAAAGATCAGATCTCCAAAAAGCAAAGACCCAATCCA
>NW_004524827.1:984716-985962 GCF_000260255.1 Octodon degus | reverse complement strand
AAAAGTGCAGAGGACACGAGCTCGGCTCAAATGCATGAATTAAGAGCGTAGATAGTAAATAAGCAACAGCAGAAAGTTATAGAGGAACTCAGAGCGAAATTCTTTTCTGAAATAAAAAAAGAATTCTCAGAATACATAGCATCTGAAGTAAAGAGGCAACTACGGAAACATAGGGAGGAAACCCTATCTGAAAAAAACAATGCACTAAAAGAATTTATATCTGATTCTAAAGAAGACATTGATTAAAAAAAATAGAGGAGATTAGAAAAATGATGGATTCCTTGAATGAGCGATACAGGAAAGAAATAGATCGAATGAAGCAGAGTCAAAGAGATATAGAGGAAATTAAAATCTCAATCACAAGCTTGCAAAACCGTTTAAGTGAAAGTGAAGACAGACTTTCAGACCTTGCAGATGCTGGTGCTGCTAGTGAAAAGGTAAGAAAGGATCTCTTAAAAACAACTAGGATGCAAGAAAGAATAATCCATCACCTGCAAGATGATGCAAAGATGAACAATGTGAGACTAATAGGCATCAGTGAGAAAGAAGGAGTGCATACAAATGACAATAAAAAAATGTGGGCAGAAGTAATAGCAGAAAACATTCCAAATATGAGGGAAAAATCTAATATTCAGGTAACCGAAGCATACAGGATGCCAAGTAACCTCAACACAATGAAAAACACACCAAGACATAAAATAGTCAAGATCCCAGAAATTCAGCACAAGAATTATTTACTGAAAGCCACTAGAGAAAAGAAGCAGCTCACATTCAAAGGAAAACCCATGAGAATTACGGCTGACTTCTCTTCACAAACCATGAAGGCAAGAAGAGCATGGAGCAGAGTACTTCAATTCCTATATGAAAAAATATACCAGCCCATACTACTATACCCTGCAAAACTCTCTGTCAAGTTCGATGGAGAACTGAAATACTTTCATGACAAAAAACAGCTAAAGACTGTCGTGATGACACAGCCAACCCTACAAAGGCTACTGAAAGATATTCTAGAGAGGGACCAAAATGATCAGAACTCGAAAATGAGATCAAAACCAACCAACTAAATAGGGCAAGCAATTAAACACAGGAGAAAAAGGAGTAAACGACAACAGGAAAATGACATGTCGACCGTAAGTCAATAGATCTCAATTCTCACCATCAATGTAAATGGACTCAATTCACCAATTAAGAGAAATAGACTGGCACAGTGGATTAGGAAACAAAATCCAACAATATGCTGTATACA
>NW_004524827.1:952069-976785 GCF_000260255.1 Octodon degus | reverse complement strand
AATAGCAGTTATTAAAAAATAAAGGAATATTTTGTTGTGAAGAAAAAAGAAAGAAAAAATATATGTGTATACACAAGATAAGATAGATATACAGTTACTTTCTCTTAGTTCATTGAGAAGAAAGGTTTGTACGAATATTGTTTAGACAAAATATCATTTGTGCATCTTGTCCTCTGAATAACTAGTATGAAGACAACAACATGCAATGTATTAATTATTGTAACAGCCCTACTAACCTGTGTTGAAACTGTTTCATTGCTATTTTATCTTTTTTCTCATTAAAGTGAATTTTAAAAAGGCTTATATTAAAGGCCAGGGAGATGGCTCAGCAGAATAAATACTTCTCTGCCAAGCGCAAGGGCCTGAGTTCATTCCCTGGTTCTGGAAAAAAAAATCTTACAAAAGGCTTATATTTTTTAAAAAAAGAAAAATAAATAAATAAAGTAAAATAGCAGTTAATGTTTAAAATTTGACTTTGACTAGCTCTATATTCTAAAATCTGTAATTTGAGCAAATACATTGAAGACAGCAATGTGGAATAACTAAAATCATGATTGAATACCTCTCATCCTGTTCTCAATGTGTACTGTTTCTAATGTCTTATCAATCATGATTATACTGTGTTTAAAATAAATTTGAATAAAATTAAAAGCACAAGAAAAAATCAAGTATTGTTGAAAGTGTTAATGTGCAAGTATTTGTCCAATCTTTTAGTAACTATATCTGTTAGTCTGAGCCACAGATTTGATAATAAAAATGCATAGTATAACCACTGTTAATTTGTTATTCTTGATTTGAAAATCTGTACCATATTGTTACTCCATTTCTGTCTTTGTCTTTTGCTATTTGTTTTTGCTTTTGTTCTTTAAAATAAAATAAAACCTAATTTTTTTAAAAGACCAGAAAAAAAAGAAAGTAAAAAGGACAAGGGAAACAGTTAAGGTTTATTGAAAAAAGGGATTAATGTTTAATTGTTTGATCAATCTTACATGTCTATATCTGGCAGTCCAAGCAAAAATTTGACAATTAACAATATGTACTAAAGCCATACATTTATACGCAAGAGATGGGCAAGGCAATGATCCCGAGAAACATCAGCAGGTTTTTGAAACTAGCAGTTAATTGATAGGATTCTCACCTTGACTAACTATACATGCTCATAACTGTGAACCAAGCAACTGCACTGAAGATAGCAATGTGTAATAGAAGGGTCACGCTTGGAATGCCTGTCTTTCTGGTCTTCTAAATACTTACTTCTTGTCATGACATAACAATTATTACCATACTGTCTCTCAAGAAAAAGGGTTTTTTTTCTTTAAATAAAGGGTAATAAATGAGAAAAAGACACAAGAAAAAGGGAAAAAATGTACCAGGACTGCCCTGCTACAACTCTGTATATGGTTAGATTTCTAAATTTCTGTGTAAAAATAAAAAAATGTACTATAACAACCATTGTTAGTATTTCATTCTTGTTCAGAAACTCTGCACCATTTGTACTGTATTATATTGCTTTGTTTCTGTCATTGTTCTTGTTATTTGTTGTAGTTTTTGTTTTCCCTCTTTAAAATAAAATAAATTAATTTTTTTTAAAAAAGAAAGAAAGAAAGAAAGAAAGAAACTCTTTCACCCAAAGCTCCACAACCTTTCAACTCTTGCATATATAGAAATTCTTCTTTGACTCACACCTGCTCCAGGGAGGAGCTTATTGAGGCAGAATTTAGTCTCAGTGATATAGGGGAGTGAAACTCAACCTGAAAGATACCTGGGCTGAGTTTATGTTCTCTAAAACCAAATAATGAATTTTATTAACAGACAGAGGTTGAGAGCAGAATATATTTATTGGTGGAATGAAAGCTTCTGTCCTAGAAAAGGACAGAAGGAGGACTCATGTGGGTTGACCAGGAATCTGCCATTTCTATAGATTTTTATAGAGCAAAGCCATGAGGTGAGGTGGATCTAAATTGGGAAATATGGGAACTTGTACATGAGGTGGGACAGAACTGTGGTCACACAATAAGGTTACAAGCATAATTGTTCAGGTAAAACTGTTTAAATCCAGAACCAAATTAGAAAGCAAGTTATGGTAGCAAGGGGACATGAATATAGACAGGAGTTTATCTAGTAACCACTTGGATTAGTGACTCTTCTTGGCTTCCTCAAGGTGATGATCAATCCTGGATGCTTATCTTTAGAGAGATGTGCACTTGTTTGATCTTTGGTCTTGAGATCTGGCCCACAGCGGGAACATCCATCTCTCTCACAGTTACAAGCTATCTTGTTTCTGTGCTGTCTCCTTTGAGGGCCTAGCCCTGTCTGACTAGCTATATTTGTATCTAATTTGCCTGCTTACAACATGAGCAGTTTCAGACTTGGCAAAAATGTCCCTCAATATCTCTTACAACTCAGGACCCCTAGTATTGTGTTGGCCACCTGTGTGCTATCTCCTATCTCAGGAGCTGTTCTGCCTTTATTTTTTTAATATATTTGTTATAGGGTCTCACTATGCAACTCAGACTCATAGTGATCCTCCTGCTTTCAGCCTCCCCAGTGTGGGGATTACAGGCATGTGCCACCACGCCTTGACTCAGTGGCCAGCTAAGCACACCCAGGAGTGGGGCTGGTGCAGCATGTGGTGCTGGGATCAAACCCTAGTCTGTGCACTTGCCTAAGCAAGGCTTAGTCTGCTGAGCTATCTCACTGGTGCAAGGGCAGAATTTATTTATTGGGAGAAAAAGCTTCTGTCCAAGAGAGGGACAGAATGAGACCTTAGTAGATTGCCAAAGATCCTGCCTTTTCTAGGGACTTTTATGGAGCAAAACCACAAGGTGAGACAGGTCTAAGGTGCAACAAATGGGAACTCACTAAGTGGGCATGAGGTGGGGCAAAACTATGGCCAACCTATAAGACTACAACTATAATTGCCCAGGTACAATTGCTTAAATCTAGTATCAAATGGGGAAGCAAGTCGTAGCAAATGGGCATGAATACAGGACAGGGGCTTTCCCATAAGGGTTAAATTAGGGACTCGTCCTGGTTCTTTTCAAAGTGATTGCTACCTATGTGGAATATCAGTCCCTGATGTTCATCCCTAAGGATGGATGCTACTGCTTCTGTTTAATTTTTTGTCATGAGGCCTGGCCCATAGCAGAGGTGCCTGTCTCTCCCACAGTTGTAAGGTATCTTGTCTTCCATACTGGGTCTTTCAGGGTCTAGCCCTGTCTGACTGCCTATAATATTTCTATCTCACTCAGCTTCCTATAACAGTACTCCTCATGCAAATATTTTCCATTCCCTGCTGACAATTTTAGTATCCCATGTCAGTGGGGATGTAGTGCTTTATATTTATGTAAAAAGCTGTTACAGTGACTTGCTGAAAACAAAACAAGAAAGTGTCGAAGGGAATGAAGGTTTTTTTCCTGCTCAGGAAATAGTCTTTCACTGCCAGTAGCCACAAGAGGCAAATTCGTCATCCCTGGGTTAAAGAACAAAAGGACAGTGGCAACTATAAAGGAAGGGAGAAGGATAGGGGAGTTAAAGTTGATAGGGTTGAAAACAAGACTGGAAGCAATAAATGTGAACAACTTTGCTTGTTGTTAAGTGAACACAATCAAGAGTGATTGTTCAGGGAGGCGGCTGAGGTCAGCAAAAGAAAACAGATGCTTGCCTTAAGGGGTCCTGACCGGGAAATCGACAGATCCTGCAAAACATCCTTGAAGCTTTTTGCTTCTATCTAATCATGACTTCACTTACATTGGGCCTATTTATTAAGCTTGTCCTAGAGCAGTGGTTCCCAAACTATGGTCTCTGGGCCAGTAGTAGCAGCAATACCTGGGAACATCTTAGAAATGCTTATTTTCAGGCATCACTCCAGACTTGCTGCATTAGAAAGCCTTAGAGTTAGATCCAGCAATCTAGGTTATACCACCTCCGGATGAATCTGAATGCATGCTCAACTGTAAGAACCAGTTGCCTTGAACTATTTTTTTAAATGTATTTAACACAGTGTCTACAGAGTCTCACTGCACAGATCGGACTCATAGTGATCCTCCTGTTTTCAGCCTCCCAAGTGCTGGGATTACAGGCATGTGCCACCATGCCCAGTCTCAATCACTGGCTCAGCATGATCAGGGCACACCGGGGATCAAATCCCTGTGTCTGCCTAAGCGGGTGCTTTAATCTGCTGACCTATCTGGCCGGCACGGCCTTGATCTATTTTTAATCATCGAGCTCTGTGATTTGTGCTACAGTGGGGGGGAGAGCTGTCAAGTAAGACAAAGAGCATCCAATTTAACTTCAATTTTTGATAAACAACTATTTTATTTAGGATGATGATATCAAAAATATACACAGTGTATTCAAAATTAACTTGGTATTCTTTATTTTTATTTGCTAAATCTGACCACCATGGGTAAGTGGACTACAGAAAGTATCATTCAAGAGTGTCCTGAAAGGCTCTTTCTGGGCCTTTGCTGTCCTCAGAGTAAAATTAGACAAGATTTATAGAAAAAGCAGCAAGGGCATAGATCTACTGAAGGTAGAAAAAAGTACACTACACAGCCAGCCAGCAATTTAGTTTCACAGTGGCCCTGAGGATAAAATGAAAGGGGCCTTTAGTATCCCAAATGCCTGGACTGGTGTTTCCCTCTTGGAAACACTATATAGCATTGGAACAATTGTCTTATCATAAACTCATTTGGGAGCTATGGAGATAGCTCAGCAAGATAACTCATCAGTCTAAGCACCTGCCTAGACAAGCGTAAGGACCCTGGTTCAATCCCCAGTACAGCATGCCAGTCCGGCCCAGGCCCAGAGTGCACTGAGCCAGCCACAGAGACTGGGTGTGGTGACACATGTCTATAATCCAAACACTGGGGCAGCTGAAACAGGAGGATTACAAGTCTGAGCTGCATAGTGAAACCTTGTACCAAATGCATAAAATTTAAAAAGAACTCACTTGGTTTCATGCCAGGTATAAATTGCCCTAAAAAAAATTATCCCTGGTCTCATGCCAGATATAAATGATCAGGAATGGTGTATTTTGGTTGGTCATGCCCATACCCAAAAGAAGGACTAAAACTAACATCTTCTGATAGATCCCTTGAACAGAGTTAGATTCTAATGCAGGATTAAGATTTCTGATTTGTCCCACAACCCTGTTCAGGAGCATTAAGTCTAGAGTCATTCTGAGTCCTGTGTTTTGTTGTAGATTTTTTTTTCAGAACCAGGGATTGAACTCAGGCCCTTGTACTTGCCAGGGAAGTGCTTATTCTACTGAGCCATCTCCCCAGCCCTTGGGTCCCATGTTTTGTGCATGCCTTTTCTTTTTAGGAAACCTCTTGCTCTACTATTTTTGTTGTTTTGTTTTGTTTTGTTTTGAAACAGGTTCTCACTATGAAATACAGCCTGGCCGCGAGCTCTCTGTGTAGCCTAGTCTAGCCTCAAACTCACAGTGCTCTAGGCTGATGAATCTGAATGCATGCTCTTCCTGCCTCAGCTTCTTGAGTGCTGGAATTTCAGGAGTGTGCCACTATGCCTGGCTGCTCCACTGTTTAATGAAGGGATTTGATGACTTCTGACACATTCTACCTCATTGATTATCTGATTTGCACCAGCCCTAATCTACCTCAAGAGGATAATAATGATACTAGTATACCCATCAGACAGTGCCCAAGATTAGTTGAATGTACAAAGCTTTGATGTAAAACAGATACAGGACAATTCCACAAAGCATGTAATCGAGAGTATAAAATGTTGATCACAGTTCTAGAAGCACCTTGAACTCTAAGCAATTCTAAGTAAGTACAGAGAAGTGGGAGATAGGACAAGCCAAAAACGATTTTGTGAATTGGATTTGTGTTCACAGTTCAGATTCAAGGAGTCCCAGGACTGCTGTTGTTTCTGGTTAGGCACTCATACTATCTTTTGTTTGTGACCAAATTCCTGCCTTGTATGAATTAGAAAAGGCAGTCTTTCCTTGGAAAACTGCAGTGTTGCACCTGGCTGCACAGCTCAGAGCATGGACGCCAGGATGGAGGTCACCCCCCAGCTGTCCCCTTGGCTAAACACAAGCTGCACAGCCCTTTGTGGCAGCTCTGAGCATACTGCCCTTGTGATAGGTCCTCTCTTTGTAGCTACTCAGACCTCTTCCAATGGCTTACACTCTGTCTGCTTTGTTTCAGGGTCCCAACAATCAGTGGGGGAGGGTTTGCCTCCCACCAGCACCCAAGGCTCAGTTTTCTAAAGCTATGTTTGTCAAAAGCACCCATGTGCAAATTCCTTTGTTCATAATGGTGGCATTCAAGTTGAATTGCGCATGAAATTGCCTTGCTAAAGAAGTGCCTTTCTCTATATAAAAGGGGGCAAGAGAAATTGAAGGATCTGATTAGTTAATAAGAATTGTGAGTAGTGAAATTTCAAATTAGCATAAAACATTTTCTTGTTCAGAGCACGTGCAGCAGCAGAGCAAAAGAATTCTTTTCTTCCCCCTTTTTTTGCTAAAGCATTTAGTTCTAAAATAGTATAATCACAATAAGACATTCCAGTGTGTGAATTATAGTATATTAAGTCATGACTAATTGCATTGGGTTTGCATTCAGGGTTTTTTAACATCTGTGTGGTAATTATCCTAATCCAATTTGTTATGCAGAATACAATCAATGTTATGTATGTTAGTGTTTAGGGCCCTGACACAATTTCCTGCAATAAAAGGAAATGAAATACAAAGATAGCTCAGGTGGAAAGACAGGCCCATCTTTTATACATATCAAGTTCCTTTTCTTGATCTCCAAAATTAGCTGGGGGAGGGGGAAACAGAGATCAAGCAAATTTAATTAACATTTTAAAAGGAGGCCCAAGAAAAGAGAGAAAGAGAGTGATCCAGTGATAAGCCTCCTGTGAACAAGTGAGAGCAAACTGTATTCAGCTTTCAGAAAGAAAGACAAAATTTCTAACAGCCTGTGGCTTTCAGAAGCTGCCAGAAATAATGTCCCAGCCTGGCCTGGTAATGAGCCAATAAGCCCTTGTTCTGCTGACATACTGCTATTTCTGTAAGTGTTACATCTTACGTGGGAGTCAAGGTTTGCCTTTAAACCTTTCATTTTTCTGTCTTTTTAGGGAAAAGATAGAACTCTGCCTAATATTTTTCATAAAGTCCTATGAATCTGAAGCACAGCTAACGTATCTGAGCTGACTGGAGACATCAGCAGTGCATTCTATGTGGCCCTCCTCCTCCCGCCTCCAGGCAGACAACACACATGAAGCCTTGCTGCCCCATCTCAGGTGTCTGAGTATCTTCCTTGACAGCATCTTTTTTTTTTAATGAAGGAAGGAAAGTATTTTGTTTGTTTGTTTGTTTTTTGGAGGAACCAGGGATTGAACTCAGGCCCTTGCGCTTGCCAGGCAAGCACTTATTCTACTGAGCTATCTCCCTGGCCCCAAGAGTATCTATTTTTTCAACTTCTGGATTTGTCACTTATAAAAAATTTTCCTCACCAATAATACAAATTTAGCGAGCAATAGTTAAAGCAACCACTTTTGAGACAGCAAGTTTTACTTCATTCAAAAGAGTAGTAAGAGAGGGTATCATATGTCTGAAGAGTAGCAGACATTACTAAGAAATTTTTAAGACAAAGGGCCTAAGAAACAATGGAGGCAAATTTTACAAACAATACTATCACTTGGCTGTTCTGATGAGTATGCAGGTGCTGTGTAAACCTATGACTCCAAACCTGCCACTGATGCTAATCACCAAGAAAGCATGTCAAGCACACAGTTCCTTCATCCTCTCCTCAGTAAGGATTTATTGGATAGGACCCAGGCTTAGGTGTTTTTAAAGCTGCTTTCTGGGTGATTGTAATCAGAAGTTCCTTAACTTGGGTTTCCCACCATTTCTTACTACTATGTTTTGTTTTTTTCTTTTGCCATCTGGTCTTGCTATGTAGTTCAGGCTAGTCTTGCACTTACTATGTAGCCCAGACTGGCCTTGAACTCATCCCAGTCCTCCTGCATCAGTCTCCTGAGTGCTGAGGTGACAGGCATGCCCCACCATGTCTGTCTTCTACTACTATGAATACTACAGGAAAATGAAGTCTACAAGGGTGTAGCCAGATATTACATGCAAAATTGTGCCCCAACAGACTGGGTGTGAAAATGGTTTCCTCCTTCACCAAAGTGCAGTCTAATTCCACCAAGCCCTCTTCTTAATCAGGCCTCATTTTCAGCCCTGTCTTTTAACAAAGAATCTTGTTAAGTGGTTTAGTAAAAATACCCTCTCCCCTGCACCCTAGAGAGACGATCACTCTTGATACCTGCTTAAATTCTTCATCCCCTACCCTTCACATCTACACCCTTGGCCTACAATTAATAAGAATCCTGTTAAGCCAGTTTAATGTGAACCCCTTACCCTTGTGTCTAATCAAACTCTCAGTAACTTTGGGCCTTTCTGTGGGTCTTTCTCTGGTAGAACTGAGAAATAAGACTAGGCACCCTGCCCTCATCACTCAGAGAAGCAAACAAGTAAACAGACAGTCACAACACACTTGGGCCAGGGAGATAGCTCGGTAGCATAAGTGCCTGCCTGGCAAGTGCAAGGTCCTGAGTTTGATCCCCAGGAGACACACACACACACACGCACACACACACACACACACTTGGGGTCTATGATCAGCTTATTGCAACCATTTTTAAGGCAAAAAAACCCCCAGCTATTTCAATTAATTGGCAAACTATTCATTAAATCACATCTCTTAGGTGATTTCCTTCACCTTGTTTAGCACCTGCAAGGTTCCGCCAGCTTCCTGCTCACCATTCCACAGCCTCATCCTGGGACTCACCTTGTTTTCAGGGTTTCCTTCTAAAACCTAGCATACTGACTCTTCATGGCTAACCTCTGCCTGCCTACAAAATGAAGTCCAGGCTTAACCTGTAATTAATTTCAGACACTTCATTTCAAGCCATGCTCGACATCTAGGTCATGAAGGTAAGCAGTGCAGAACATTCCCTGAATACCTTTATCCGCACTGTCAACATAGGCTTGGGAAGCAGCTTAAGAAAAGAAAGAGAAAAACAGTGCTGAAGGGGCATTCTGACTTTAGAGAAGCAAAGGAAAGACACTAAGCGCAGAAAGGGGTCGTTTGAAGAACAGTGAAGCAAGAGTATCCCAGAGAAGCTGCTAATACTGTCGACCCCTCCAGCTGATTTAATCTTAGAAAAGAACTCACTGTGTTAGCTATGGTGTCTCCCTTCTGAATAACCAAACATCTCTACTGCCCCCCAAAGGTGTAATAATAGAGATAGCAGGATGAGCCACTAGAAGTTTTCAGAAGCATAAGGATAGCCAGGTATCCGGAATTCTAATCAGGGGCCCTTCAAACCCTTTTTGTGCAAGGCAGCCTTGAGGCTGCTGTCAGCCTCCATATCCTTACCATTAAAATGGAGAGATGACATGCTGCCCTTTTCACCCCAGAGAGAGTGGGTAAGAGTGAAATGAGATCAAGGACTTTAAAATGCTCTGAAAGTGGCAACTGGTCATTCAGACTTGAGAGCTTGTTATTACTACTCTGATAGGTGCTGCAAACCATAATGGAGAGGTTTTATAGCAACATACATGGGGGCAACAGGTTGTTTCCAGCAAGAGGAACAAGAGAAAGAGCACTGTCTTACCCATGACCTGTCTAGGTTACCTCACACCCACAGCCTGGGTGCTAGCTTCTGCAGCTTCTGTGTTCTGTCAGTGTGACAGCAAAGTCCTGCACCATCGATCACAAGTGCCAAGACCTGATGAGCAACCGCCTAGTGGTGCCTCCCCCTAATCTTTTTGAAAGCATGTTATTATCAATCTTAAAATCCTGATCCTCAAGTGGCCTGAGAAATATCTGTCTAGAAACATTGTTTTCATGGAGTCTTTTTGCAATCCTTCCTGAATTTGAACCTGCAGACAGACACAGGCTGAAGAGAAAACTACCTGAAGTGTATCTGGCATACATTTCTGCAAGTCTCCAGCAAACTACTTCCCTGATCCAGTGTCTCTACATTGCATTTATCTCAGTGTGTGTGTGTGGGGGGGGGTGCCAGTACTGTGCTTCTCCAATAAATTAGGGAAGTAAACAGCACACTATTAGGACAGGGAGAAGGCAGCACAGACTTCTTGGAAAGCTGAGAGGGACATTTACAATAGGGGGAGGGGATGATAAAGGCTTGTCAATTTCCTCCCAAAACCTCACCCTACAGATACCCACCTGCTCCTAAGGAGCACCCTGCTTTGTTAGGCCTCTGAAATACAGCACCACAAAAAGCTCTTTTGGTAATCATTGTGAATCACATGACTCCTTGCCCTAGCCCTCAGAAATTTTGTGGTAATGTCCATAAATCAGTGGAGCAGAGGAAAACGGCTGCACACTTCTGTGATGCTTATTTGAAAGCTCCTTTATCTTTTTTTCTCTCTCTCTAGGCAACATATCAGATTGATCTGATAAAGGGTAACGTCTAGAGAAATAAGCTAACAAAGGGATAACAGCAAACAGCCTTTTGGCATCTTTCTTTTCCCTGCCATGATTTGGAGTGGAGCCTGTAGACATAATACAAAGGCATGAGCTGAGGCTATGGCTCTTTAAACGTAAAAGTCTCAGGTAGGGGCCTGAGGTCACAGTGGTGATAGTAAGGTAGTTAGTATAGGCGCTTAAGTGAGACTTTAAAGCCTGACTTTAAAAGGGTCCAAATGCTATCTTGTGCATCAATCAACCTAAAAGAAAGAAAGAAAAGAAAAGAAAGAAAGAAAGAAGGAAGGAAGGAAGGAAGGAAGGAAGGAAGGAAGGAAGGAAGGAAGGAAGAAAAGAAAGAAAGAAAGGAAAGAAAGAAACAAAGAAAGAAACAAAGAAAGAAAGAAAGAAAGAAAGAAAGAAAGAAAGAAAGAAAGAAAGAAAGAGAGAGAGAATTGGAGAGTAAAGATACATGAAGACTGAAACCCCCAAACACAAGGAGACATGTTCAGATTGTCTTCTAAGTGGGCCACACCCTTTCACTTGGTGCGCATGTGCACACATGTGTGTGTGTGATGCTGCCAATGGAACCTAGGGCCTCGCTTTGAGACACTCTCACTAAATTGCTCAGGCTGCCCTTGAACTTGTGATCCTTCTGCCTCAACATCCTGAGTATCAAGGATTAAAGGCATGTGCCAACATGCCCAACTGACTTTTAACATTTTAAAAGCCCAGAATTGAGGCGAGCACCGACGTTCCACAGAATTCTCTCTGATGGTGGAAGCAGTCTATATTTGCCCTGTTCTGTACACTAGCCACATGAGCCTGAAGAGCATTTGAAATGTGGCTGGTATTCACTTTGGGAAAGTGGATTTTTTATTTTATTGCATTTCATTTTAATGCATTTAAATAACCATGGATGGTTGCTGGTTACCTTACGAACTAGCACAGGTCTAGTTACCACACTCTCCATTCAATCCCAGCTCTGCCTCTTGCTAGTTAGTAGACTTAATCAAACTTACTAAACACTTCTCTGTGCCTCAGTTTACCCAGTGTGAAATGCAACTGTTACTAGGCTTTGGGTTGCTGGAGTCCCCTTCTACAGGTAATTTCTAGGTTCATCCTGTTTTGAACCAAACAAGTACAAAGGGTGGCAAAGGTTCACATTCATTAAAGTTCAGGAAAATAACCAGAGCAAATTTGGGCCAAGTAAAAGTAGGAAAATGGGGAGGCAAATACACACCACAGTGTAGGGTGGGCTACCACAGAGACATGAAAGTGAATGCTAAATAGTGATGGTCCCTTTGTTAGATTCCCCACACTGTGGATGGATCCTGGCATGCTGTGCCAGCCCCGCCTCCAGGGAGCACTGAGATGGCGACTGAGACTAGGTGTGGTGTCATGCACCTGTCATCCCAGTGCTTGGGAGGCTGAAAACAGGAGGATCACTACAAGTCTGATCTGTGCAGTGAGACCCTGTACTAAATACTTAAAAAAGAAAGAGATTTCCCATACTGACATCATATCCAGATCATCTCTCCAAAGCCCTGTGAGAGTGCTCATGAGAAATCCATGTGCAGGGCCTTGGAAACAGTGCTGCACATGTCTGAGGATTTTGTAGTGCTACCTTTCCCAACCAGTTGTATCCACACCCTATCTTCCTGCTTCAGAAACACTAAGGGTTTTCACATGACAATTATGAAAACTGTGTGTGTGTGTGCATGTGTGTCCGTGTGTGTCGGTGTGTTCATATAGATAGTGATTAGAGAAATGTCTGTTACCTAATAAGTGCTATGTATAATTTTTCCCAATGAGAAACACATGGTAGAACACATCATTAGCCACTGTGCAATACAAAGGACTAGAGCCTCTTATTACTACAGAAAGAGCAAGTGGAAGTTTTGAAGGCCAGGGAGATGGCTCAGTGGAATAAGTGTGTCCCTGGCAAGCACAAAGGCCTGAGTTCAATCCCCAGTTCTGCAAAAAAAAAAAAAAAAAAGGGGGGAAGTTTTGTACACCTCTCAAGACAGACTTCAGAAAAGACATTGTTTCAGATACTGTCTTTCTCATGGAAGGTGGGGGCAGGGGGTACAGAAAGAAGAGCTCGACCCTCCTCTGCTCCACAGACACACAATGTGCCCCTCTTTCCAGGCTCTTCTGGTAACAAGTGAGATAATCCTTGCAGATACATGTAAAATGTAGTGACTACAGTTTGGGGTTAGCCTCTGTAGAGATCTGAATTTGAATCCCACCCTAGTCACAATAGAAAGGGTGAGATTAGGCAAGGGACTTCCCTTCTCAGAGCTTGTTTTTCTGTAAAAAGAGAGTGTGTAAATTTTTTAGATTGTTTTCTTTAGTAGTACATATTTGTGGTACATAATGTTTACATTCCTTGTGGGGACTTGGTACATGAGAAGGTGTGTAAACATTTATCTTCCAAGATCTGTATAAAGGTTGAAGGAATAATATAAGCAAAGTACTCAGCACACTGCCTGCTAACTGCTGTTTGCAATAACCAGTTTCTGTATGTTAAAAGGACAGCCCATCCTGCATATACGGATGAGTAAATCTATTTCACACTCCATCATTAACATCTCTGATCTCAGATGAGGATATGTGTACTTCCTAACACCCAAAGAATCACAAACCAACTGAAGGCAGAGGGAAAAGCCAATCACTCTGACTCCTAGCCTCAGGCCAGACAGCACCAGAGAGCTGTTTCAAAGTGCCTGCTGGCTGCTAGTTCCCTTTTTGTTTTGTTTCTGGGATTTTTTAAGAGTTTATTGGGAAAAAGATAGCTTCTGTCTAAGAGAGACCAAAGGGGGCCCAGAAAGTGGGTTTCCCCACTAGCTTTTGATGGATTTGTAAAATATTTTTTTTTCATCAATCACTCTCAATGTAGGAAAAAGAAATATAAGTTACTTCATTAAAAGAACTCATGCATAACTGGATATATTTACATATTAAGCAGGCTACTGAGCTCTAATCTTTCTATTTTATGTACAGCTGTAATCATTACTCAGCATCACAATGCTTCTTAAATACTTAGGATACAACAGATAGCTCTCAAATCTTTGCTAAACATAGGCAACAATTTGCAAATGTTCCCACTCCCAAGCTGGATGTAATGCCCCTCAGTATGCCTTCAACCCAGGGATGAGATTCTGTAGGTTCCTTGGAGCTGGTTCACACTGACCCTAAACATAACAAAGTCTATGACTATAGCTCTCTAACTCAACTTTTCTGTTTGCTTGAGACAAGATCTCTCTATGTAGTATAGGCTACACTTGAACTCACTTATGTGAAGGCCCAAGGTGGCCTTCACCTCATAAACTAACAGTGACCCCCCTGCCTCAGCCTCCTGAGTACTAGGATTATAGGCCTGTGCCACTATGCCTGGCCTTCTCCCTTGTCTTTTAATGTATCTGATTATCTGACAGTCACACATAGGAAACAACTATCTATTGT
Source organism: Octodon degus (assembly GCF_000260255.1). NCBI lineage: Eukaryota > Metazoa > Chordata > Mammalia > Rodentia > Octodontidae > Octodon > Octodon degus. The sequence goes on along the minus strand of NW_004524827.1, from coordinate 962,842 downwards.
TTTGTGCATTGTGTTGTTAGCCAGAGCTCTGAGCAGTGGGACAACTATTGGATGGTCCAGTGGCATCTTAAGTTGTGAGAAAATAAAGCATGATTTTTGCAGAGTAAAGGAAAGTAACAACTCTGAAAGATACTCTGCCTTCTTATAGCACTACTGCCTCAAGCATCTCCACATTGAGCCCTATTACTTGAAAAATAATACCAATTAAAAACTCAATCAATACTAGACTAAAGACATAAGAAAAATACACAAGATTCTACACACACACACACACACACACACACACTGCTCCCTTTGCTACAAACATATGTTAATGAATCTCCACACTGATTTTCACAATCATTGCAACCAGGCTGCATTCCCACCAGCAGTAAGGTGTTTTTTCCTCCTCACAGCTCAGTCAGTATTTGTTATTAGGTGATTTCCTGATGGTAGCCGCTCTTTCTGGGGTGAGATGGGATCTCAGTGTTTTAATTTGCATCTATCTCTCTAATTAGCAGTGATGTTGAACATTTTTTCATATATTTACTTGTTTCTCCTTCTTCATCTGAGAAGTGTCTATTCATTTCAGATGTCCATTTTTGGATTGAGTCTTAAAATTTGGGGGGATCTGATATTCCCCTTCTTGATGCCTACCCAAAGAACTCACAAGTTCATACCACAGCTGTATATGCACACCCCTGTTTATAGTGGCACAGTTTGTAACAGCTAGGTCTTGAAAACAGCCTGAATGCCCATAACCAGTGAATGTATAAAGAAGATGTGGGGTTTTATTCAATGGATTACTACTTTGCTATAAAGAAGGATAACCTTGAAATAGTTCTAGCTAAATGGATGCACCTTGAGACCATACTCTTAAGTGACATAAATGAGAGACACGTTTTTAAATACCACATTGTTTTTCTGATGTGAGAAACAAGAAGTGCAAATAAGGACTAAAATGTGTAACAGATATTGTGGAATGGGAGCAAAATGTTCAAATGAGAACAAGAAAGGGGGGAGGAGGAAGAAAAGAAGGAACAAGAAAAAAGAATAGCAGGATAAAAAATGGTAACAAAGCTTTTATAAATGAGAAGGGGTATAGAGAGCTCTTTGCAGTCCTCATTGCTACCCAAGAAGTTTATATTTGTAATTGCATAAAAAGTTATTGGAATTGCGGTGAGTTAATTGCAGCCTACTACCTCCAGTGCAACCCATCATGAGAATAAAGACACTGAAGCATATTTGTAGTTATGGAGAGCCAACAGATCTTAAGTCCAGCCATGATGATAGTCATCTGAAGCAAAGACCTTGACCCAAGGCCAAACCTATATTTTATTAATTGGTGAAGAAAGGAGTGGCCTGAGGATGTGCAAATGATGATAACTAAGTGAGTGTTGTGAACTGGGCTAGGTAGGAGGCCTGAAATCACCTTTGTATTATGCAGAGAGGAGGATGTGCAGAGTAATGTGCATTACACAACTGAAATTGTATCTAATGTTTTGTGGCTGGTGCTTCAGCTCTGGTGTATGAGCTTTCAAGCCCCAGAAAGTCATGGGCTCTATCTCAAGGCTCCATCCCAGCAGACAGCGACCCCATGGACCACTGGCTCTTTACCCCATCTCATCCCTGCTCACACAATAGAACAAAAGAGGTGGGGTTTGGTCTGGAGAAAGACTGCCTGCTGTCTTCAAAGACTACCATCAGCATGTCAGCTGAATGTATATGTTTAAATCCAATTGCTCAAAGCCAATTAAAGTGATAAGAAAACTCCTAGCCAGTTTTGTACATTTCATTTTTTGTATTAAATCATTTTTTTATTTTTAAAAATAAAGGGCAGAGCATACGCCCCGGAGAGGCCAAGGCCCTCCAGAGTGTGGATGATGGTCCGGCTGCGCAGCTGCTGCACGTACTCATTCGCGAGCTCCACAGCCGTCTTCGGAGGCTCCGGGCAGAAGAGGGTGCTTCCACCAACTTCACAAAATAATGGCAATAAACCTTCTCCATAATCCCAAAGAGACCTCTGCTGTGGTAGCAGATGCCTTTCAGGCACTGGCCGCGCCCCGTCTTGGATTCAGCTATGTACAAATTGGACCTGAATTCCGCATTGTGGGCTTTCATTGCCATATCTTGAGCTTGTAAGAGAACCTCTTTAATTATGCTTGTCCCTTTCTTATCACTGAATTCCAACAGAGCCAAAGCCTGGTCAATGGACATCCCTAGTATCAATTTTGCCAAATACCACATGTCATCTTTGCTGTATTTTATTTGTCTTTGACAGTGGTAGATTTCTGCATGTTTGAGAAGTTTGCCAGGCAGTTGTGGAGGATAAATAATTTTATTCTTTTTCTCCCATCTGTGAGAAATGTCAAGAGGAACACTTGTGTGGATGTGTGACTGGGGTGAAGCACTGTTTGATGGGAGAAGCCCCAAAGCCAGCAGCCCCGGCCTCTCAGGCTCTGTATCTGTAATGTACCCAACTCTCCTATCACGACCCCTGCCATCTTTCTTCCCAGCTCTGTACATTTCAATACATGGAAATAGGGTCATGGAGACAATTGCTTCTCTTTCAAGGACAGTCACCCAGATGGTATTCCACAGAGGAGAAAAGAGGCTAAAGGGACGGGAGGAGAATGGAAAAAATAATCAAAATATACCATGTACAGACATAAATTCCCTCTAATGAATGCTATCACTATGTACATCTAAAACATACAAATAAAACTTTTAAAAACACAGAAAAGGAAAGGCCAAGGAAACTACGGATAGAAGGGAACAGTCTCAACTTGACAAAGGGCATCTAGTAAAAATCCAAAGCTAATAGCATCTTAATGATAAAAAATATAAAAGCTTTCCCTCAAGAATAACACAAGAATATCTATTCTTTCCATATCTATTCAGTATTGTACTGGAGGTTTTATCCAGGGCAATTAAGCAAGGAAAAAGAAGTAAAAGATATAAATTTCTACAAGGAAGAAATACAACTATTTTTATCCACAGATATTATGATCATCTACATGGAGAATCCTAAAGAGCATACAAAAATTTACTAGAGAGCTTTGGTGAGAGGAAAAGTGGCTCTTATCCAGTGTACACATAGCCATGAATTCAATTCCCAGCACCACAAAAGTTTTTTAACTAGTAGGATGAAATAAATAAGTTTAGAAATGTCATAAGGTATAAGGTCAAAATAGAAAAGTCAACTACATGCCAATTAGAAATATAAATTTAACAAACAGTAATAATTACAGTAGCATGATAAAAAATGAAGTATTTAGGTTAACAATCAAGATATGTGCCAAATGTGAATGATAAAAATTCTAAGTTGAGGAAAAGAGGACCTAAATAAATAGAAAAGCATATCTTGTTCATGATTAAGAGATTCAATAGGCTTAAATTGTCCATTCTCCCACATTTGTCTATAAATTAAAGGTGCAAAGACAATAGAGTAGAGAATGGATAGTCTTTTCAACTAATAATTCTGGGAAATTTTGACATCTATTTGCAAAACAATGAACCTCAATCCTTACCTCATATTGCTCCCAGCCAAGCAGGCTCCTTTGCTGGCCACTGGCCAAACAAAATGAGGCTATTGATTTTGGTGAAAAGGAAAAAGGCTTTATTCAAAACCAGCTCCAAGAAGTTGGAGGGACCTCATATGTCTCAAATCAGCACCTCCACATGTAGAGGTGTTAAGGATCTTTCAAAGCAAGAAACAGATAATAGACATCTACAGACTTGTTTCATTTGTCCCTGCCTTCCTTTACTCGCTCTTGTTGTGGGAAAGAAACTTGGCCCTGACCTCCTATATGCTGGGTACGGGCATTGTGCCAGGGCCTGGGGAATTTTGGAGAAGCTGCTTGTCTTGAAAGGAAAAAAATCTAACTTTTAAAATTTTCTTTTGCTTTGCTGGTTACAATATCATATGCAAAAATAACATAAAATGAATCATAGCCATTAATGTAATAGGTAAAACTATAGCTTCTAAAACAAAATGCAAAAGTAGGGGCTGGGGAGATGGCTCAGTAGAATAAGCACTTCTCTGGCAAGTGCAAGGGCCTGAGTTCAATCCTTGGTTCCCCCCAAAAAAAAATGTAAAAGGCTTTGTGACCTTGAATTAGACAAAGATTTCTTCAATATAACCTTAAAAAGAATGAACAATATATGAAAAAAGCAATAAATTAAGCTTCTTCAAAATAACAATCTTCTGCTCTACAAAAGATGGGGTTACAAAATGAAAATTAGGACTAGAAGTATTAGGTGGTAAAGTACTTGGCTAGTATGAATAAGGGGAGAGACAGAAACAGAGATACAAACAGAGACAGAGAGAATAAAGACAGAAAGAAAATGAAAAGGTGAGCCATAGGCTGAGTGAAAATATTTGCAAAGTACATATATGATAAAAGGTTCATCCAGAATATACAAGGAACTGTCAGACTCAGTCATCACAAAAACACAGTTGAACAATGAACGGCAACATAAACATGTTCTAGAAATCTGCTACGAAATGTGGTGCCTATAGTTAACAGCACGGTATTGTGCTCTTAAGGGGCTAGATCTTAGGTGAAGTGTTCTTACTATAAGGAAATGGGAGAAACAAGACAACTTTTGAAATTGAGAGGTATGTCTATTACCTTGATTGTAGCAATTGTGTCATGAGTATAAGCATATGTCCAAACTCATTCAGTTTATATATTAACTACATACAGTTTTTTATATATCAATTATATCTAAACAAAGTCTTATAAAATTGGGCAAAAGATTAGAACAGACAAGTTACCAAAGAGATAGAGATGGCAAATAAGCACAAAAAAGGACACTCTACACAAAGTGAAACTACAATGAGATAAAAAAAAATACACATCTGTTAGAATCACTTAGATTATAGAGTGGACAAATCCTAGTACTGGAAAAGATGCAGAGCAACTAGAGGTTTTTGTTTTAGATTTAGTTTTGATTTTTGAGGCAGGGTTTTGCTGTGTACTTCAGACTTGAACTCATGTAACCCAGGCTGTTCTTGTCCTGCAGGAATCCTCCTGCCTCCATCTCCTGTGTTATAGGATGTAGGCATGTGCCTCAATGCCTTGCTTGCAACTACAGTTTTTGCTGGTGTGAATTCATGATGGCACAGCCGCCCTGGAAAAGGTTTGCCTTTGCAAAAGAAGAAAAACCTTTTTCTCTACCAATCTTCATTTCAAGTCTGAGGCCTCTGTAACAAATGATAGATTAACAAGAGAAAAACCACATAAGTTTATTTAATATAAACAGTATGTTACAAGGAAGACTTCACTGTACCTAACAAAACAATTAAACCTAAGTATATTTTATAGTTGGCTTGCTGCAGAGTGGATGGCTATGGAGAAATATGAAAGACAAAGGATCTGATGTAATTGTAATAAACAAGGGAATTTAGCAATGCCTATTTGTTTGGATTTCTTTCTCTACCTCTTCAGAGATGAAAATGTGCCTTTTTTTTTTTTTTTGGAACTGGGGATTGAACTCAGGCCCTTGCACTTGCCAGGGAAGCTCTTATTCCACTGAGCCATCTCCCTGGCCTCCTTTTTCCTAAATAGAAGTCACTTCTCACATGAGGGTCATAATGTGAGCTTCAGGGAAAGGTCAGAAATCCAAGTTTTCCAACCTGCTTCAGAGAAAATGAAAATGTCCTATTGTGACCTACTTAAACCAGGTGTTGGGGCACATACCTATAATCCCAGCTCTCCATAGACTGAGGCAGAAGAATTGTTGAGAGTTTGGGGCCAGCCTGAGCTACATAGCCTGAAGTTCATAGTAAAACTCTGTCTCAAAAAGACAAAAACACAGACATACAGAAAGGGACCTCCCTGCTTCTACTGTTTATTCAAATGCTAAAACATAGTATTTAGAGATAGCATAACCTAAAGCTGAGGCAAGAAGTTAGAGTGGCTAAGACTAGCTAGAAAACTAGGCTTGGCCTGTTCAGTTCTCAAAGCCCTGCACATGGACTTCTCACAAGAACTCTAGTGGGGTTTTGGTAGGATGACATGAATGTGATGCTCGAGTGGGATATATAAAAAAGGGACAGTTGCCATTAAGCGTTCACTGTCTGGTCCCTTCAAGACAGCCAACACTATGCTGTAAGGGGAATTTTTTTCCTTTTGCCCTACTTTTACTTGACCCAAACTCACTCTGCAGACCCTGAATTTTTTCTTACCTTTAATAAATGTGAAAGTTTGCCACCATTTATGCTTGTTCCAACCAATCATTGATTTGGGACAGGAAGAACCTAGAAGTCTCCTCTAGAAGGAGACTGTAGCAACAAATGCACTAGTACATTTTAAAATAAAGTTAGACATATATTTACCATATTGAAATAGAAAGATAGCATATGATTTAAATTATCTTGGAAGGGAGGAATGACTAGATCCCAGACCACACATGCAAAAACAACTCTTAGGATCCTGCACGTGGACTTCTCATGAGAATCATTGCAGGCTTTTGATTGGTTGACCTGTGTGTGATGTCAGCATGGGAAATATGAGAAGGGGACAGATACCGTTAAAGAGCTCCTAGTGTGCCATCTCATGCTAGCCACCCCTGGATCCTAAGGTGTACTTTCATATATATTTTATTTCTTGTTTGTTTGCTTTTCTTTTTCTTCTCTTTCTATTTGGGCCAAACTCACTCTGCAGAGCCGGTTTCTCCCTTACCTTTCATTTTTAATTTTCCCTACTTCTTTCATTTTTCCTACCTGTATTAAATGTGAAAACTTGGTACTGTTTTGCTTGTTTTGTTCAATTCTTTGTTGGGGACAAAAGGACCTAGAAACTACCTCTAAATGGAGACCTCATTACCCCAGAAACTGGTAACAATATGTTGCAGAAATCTAACACATATATTTACCCAAAAGAAATAAAAATATGGATTTCAAAAAATCCTGTACAGAAATGTATGTAACATTTTTATTAATCATCATTCAAAGCTAATTACAAATCAAATGTCCATCAACTAATGAATGTATGAACAAATCATGCTGTAATATTCCATACAATGGAATAATATTTGGTAATAAAAAATATTGAAATATAATATGGTTGAATCCCAAAAGAATTATGTTAAATTAAAAAGCCAGACCTAAAAGACTACACAGAGTATAATTCCATTTACATTACATTCTTTAAATGGCAAACTATGAAAATAGAATATAGTCAGTCTTTCTCAAAGGTTGGATGTGGATGGACTAACCAAAGAAAAGCATAGGAAAACTCACTGGAATACTAAAACTATTCTATCTCTTGATAAGATTGGTGATGTTATAACAGTAAACTCATTCAATTTCACTTTAAAAAGAGCTGTATTAAGATTATACCCCAATAAACCTCACTTTAAAAAACAGTTAATTATATTAATAAGCCTATGGAGAGATCTACTATGCTTGTGTTCTATAAAAATGTTTTTGCACAGTTTAGGGATTGTTATATTCATGAAGGAACTCTATCCTTCTCCTGCCTGGCAGAATGCCAACCTCAATGGGGGAACAATTGGGCAAAGATGCGGTAGGGAGGAAAGGGGCAAATGGAGGGGCAATAGCATTGCACAGACTTAGACTTCAAGGTCCATGTGGGTTCAAACCCTCTTTTTGACCATGTGACTTTGAATAACCTATTTTATGCCTCTGAGCATCTGTTTTCTCATTTCTAAAGCAGGAGAAACATCCAGTTATCTGCTAGAGTACTTTAGAAGCTCAAATAAGTCAAGAAAGTGCCAAGCACACATGTATAAAACATGTGACAGGAAAGAATATAAAAGATAATACACAATATATGAAAGTAGTACTTGATGAATGATAACAATTCTTATTCCTAAATCAAAAGATGATGTAGGGCACCAGAACAGCTTGACTGGTAGGAAAGATATGTGGGTGGCATTGGTGTCTCCTACCTACACCCACATTCAGCTTTGCTCTCCAATGATGGCTTTACCCCTTTAGCAGGTGACCTATATTTTGGAATTTCCAGGACAGTCTCAGTTCTAGTTCTTCACCTCAGGAGACCTCACATCAGAGTTGGGAAAATGGAGGTACTGCAGTCAAAGGACATACTTCTGGCCTCTCCTCCCGCCGCCCTCTTCATTTTTCTCATCTCCTCCCCATCAGCGTGAGATTTGCTGACTTCTTTCACATGAAATCAAACAGCTGGAAAGGTAAGTCTCCTGTGTGGAAAAAGAAAAGGCAACAAAAAGCACCACCTCTGCACAATATATTTGAACATCAAATGAAAATAGTTGAGAGAACACTGCTGTTCTAGTTATCTGTGACTTTCCTCCCAGCCCCGTCCCTTCTCTTGTCCTCCCCCTTCCTTTCTCCTCCCCTTCTTTTTTTCTTCTCGTAAAGGGGTGAAAAAAATTGTCTCTCAGCTGAACAACGGGGACTGAGAGGAAGACAAATGAATTATTTCAATAGTTCTCCAGCAGTGTGAATGTGGGTTTTTCAGTGCCTGAATCTCCCCTTTTAATTAATGAACAATCTGGCTCATTGCTGCTCTCATAGGTATGCAAAATAGCTTCTCCATTTGAAATCCCTGTTGTTGAATGTGGGACACAATCACATTATAGCCCCCTGTTTTGCATAAGAAACCACAGTTTCCAAGATAAGAATCTTTTCATTTAGCTGTCATGAGCTCATCCTTTTTCCTGAACATTGTAGCTCCTGCTCCTTTGAGTCAATACCCAAACAATGACTGCCTGCTTTGGGGCACCCTCCTACCCCCAATCCCGGAAGACAGAAGGCTGTGGCCTCTGGAAGCCTGCCTAAGCAGGCGACCAAGTTCTTTTCAGACCTCAGATGTCAAGAGGGCAAGACATAAGATGAGACCAAAAATCTTCCAGCGTCTTTAAAGCAGACCCTGGGAAAGAGTCCCTGAATAGGATGGTGTGTAAGAGGGGGTGCACAGGCAATACCCTGGGATCATGAACTTAAACAGCTTGGAAAATCTAAGGACCAGGAATGGAGACTCTCACATGTACAAAGCTGCTGGACCACTCCTCCTCTGTTCCTGATCAGCAGACTGAATCCTGTCCTTGACCTTTGCTTTGAAACAATCGTGCCCACAACTGAAATTACACAATGGCACTGCACCCCAATTGTAAACTAAAAGGCACCTCAGATTTTGCAGGATTCAACCCCTTCCCTACTGTATATGGGTAAATTCAGGCCCAGGGAGGGAAAGCAGATTGTCTGAGCGCACTGGGGTAGTTCATTAAAGAGGTGGGTGCTAAAACTTCAGTCTCATGCTGTTTATCCTACCACACATGGCTGCCTCTAGAAGGAATCAATAACATTTATATACAAAGCACTGAGGAAAAAAGATAGAAGATTAAATGAGATCACAGAAAACTACAAAGCCTACACAAACAGTAGGAGTTTTATTGTTAGCCTTCTCATTTGGAGGAGATATTTTCAAAAGATTCAGGAGAATAGCAAAAGTTTACCTTTACCAGTATGAAAGAATTTTGCAGAAAGCAGGGAAATTCCAGACAAAATGTATGTAGTCATTTTACTGGGGTTGGAGGCAATCATATCAGGGTTACATGCTTGTATCAAATCATTACTTGCTCATTATTTCCACTTTGGGGAGAAAAAAATAATGCAATGAGAGATCTTTACTCAAACCACAGGCAACTAATGTATATCCACCAAATGTCTAGGTGTACTCAAGCCCACAAGATATGGGGAAAATCCAAGTCCTGCCTTTACAGATGTTATATGCTGGTTGATATGCTGTTTCATCTACAATTGATCACAAGCTTCTTGGGGCCCAAGCCCAAGTACCCAATTCCTAACACAAGGAAGAACTCATAGAAAGCACCTAGTTGAGCTTTACTCATTGGCTGGTAGACTGAAATCCAACACTGACTCTGAATACTTCCCAGCAATATTTTTTCTTCTAGTTTGTTATAAAGATAAACGTGTTGCATTTCAAGAAAACAGTTCCCCTGTCTGTACCCCTGGAAGATGCTCTAGTGATTTTCAGAAGGCTTGGTCCTCTTGGGTCAATTAAGGTGAGAGGGAGTCATGGTCTTCCTGGACACCAGAAGAAATAATACTTCAATATCACTCATAAAGTTGCTGAGAAAAATCACAGTATGAAGTCAGAAGGAAAGTTTGTCTTCACCTTTCCATCAGTTTTGAGGGTCAGAAAGTCCACATGTTTAATATACGAGCAGTAATGGTGCAGGAGGGGGTAGGTCAGAGTGCCCATACAAACTTAGCATTTCACCAGCTCTGAGCCTGACAATCCCCTTCTTCTCTGGGCCTCAGACTCCTTATCTGTAAAATGAAGGCACTGACTACTAATATTCCCCAAACTGAAGTTTTGAAGTCTAAATCTTTCCATTCTGTGGTTAGGATATTGGAGGTGGGATGGATATATAATGAGAGGTACTTGGTGAAAGGAAAAGAACCTTTAAAATGGATGAATATTCTCAATTATAATATTTCATTCTTCTCTGAAATTCAATTTCTGGTCACAGAATCAGCTTGAAAATGAACCAAGTGTTTGTTATTTAAGAAAACTCCAAGATCAGCCAGATAACTCAGCAAATTAAAGTGCCTACTTAGGCAGACACAGGGCCTGGGGGATCCAATCCCAGACTGGAGTGCTTGCCCCGAACCCAGGCCATGTTGCAACAGTGACTGAGACTGGGCATGAAGGCACATGCCTATAATCCCAGCACTTGGGAGGCTGAAAACAGAAGTATCACTACAAGTCCAATCTATGTACTGAGACCCTATAGAACCTGTCCTAAAATACAAAA
>NW_004524827.1:900655-918021 GCF_000260255.1 Octodon degus | reverse complement strand
TCATGCGATCTATTTCTGTCCTGTATTGCTCATTCAAGGAATGCATCATTGTTCTAATCTCCTCTATTTTTTTATCAATATCTTCTTTAGAAGCAGTTATAAATTCTTTTACTGCAGTGTTTTTTTCAGATTGGGTTTCCTCCCTATGTTTCTGTAGTTGCTTCTTTACTTCAGATACTATGAGTTATGACAATTCTTTTTCTATTTCAGAGAAGAATTGCACTCTGAGTGCCTCTATAACTTTCTGCTGTTGCTTATTTACTATCGACACTATTACTTCATGCATTTGAGCCAAGCTAGTGTCCTCTCCACTTGTTCTGGGTGGGTATTGGGTTTCCTCCATATATTTCTGCATTTGATTCTTTACTGCAGATGTTATTAATTCAGGGATTTCTTTTTTTTATTTCCAATCTGAGTTTCTCTATACCTTTCTCAGCTGTTTCTTTATTTCAGAAGCCGTTGATTCATTTATTTCAGCTGTTTGATTCCTAATTTGTTGTGTGTTTGTGTCCTCTGCACTTGTTATGGGTGGGCTTGTGTTTTGAGGTTGCATTTTGTTAGTTCTTGTCATTTTGGTAGCACTGTCTTCTGACCTTTGTTGTAGATCTTCGTTGTAGTTATAACCTTAGCATGTACTGTAGTTCAGGTTCAGATCTACAAAGTTTGGATTTATCCAGCTGTCCCTGGCTTGGGTTTTGCTGCTGTGCTCAGCTCCTTCCTGCTGCTGCCCTTGGGGGTGCACCTGTTATGCCCCTCTGGCAAGATTTTCTGCTCCTGGACTAGCTGGGTGGTTCTATCTTCTGCACTCTCTGAAGGGATTGCAACTGTGTCCCACGGGTGGAAGAGGGTCTCACCCATGCTGCGCCTGGGCTGGGACCAGTAATAGGTCCCACCGGTGTAGGGTAGCTGGATGCTCTCCCAAACACTCACCGGGCCTGGGCTAGGACTGGGTCTGGGTGTTCACAGGATGCTGCAGGTATTCCTACTTGGCAGGCAGGGTGGAGGAGGTGCTGCGGAGAGTTTGAGGGTGTCCCAAGGGGGTGGAAGAGGGTCTCACCCATGTTGCGCCTGGATTGGGATCAGTAGTATGTCTCACCGGCACAGGGTAGCTGGAAACTCTTGCACACACTCACCGGGCCTGGACTAGCACTGGGTCTTGGAAAGGAGAAAGTTTTGTGGACCATTTTTTTGGTGTGTGTGGCAGTTTTTAAGTTATTTGTTTTTAAAATCAATGCTTTTTAATGGAAACAATGACCAAAAATCTGTCACAGTATTTTGAGACCCATTAAAACAAAGTTTAATGAGAAAAAAATGCTGTTTAATTTTGTTCTTCCATATTTTTCTATGTATATGCTTTAATGATATTTTTTCTTTACAATTAGCTTTCAACAATTTCATTTTGTGTATCTTGGTATGATTTTATTCATATTTCTTGGGCAAAACGTTCATTTTTCTTTGAAATGTGGTGCTATAATTTTAAGTAAATTCAGAAGTATTAAATCTTTAAATATTTATTGCCTACTCCATTCTACTTTGAGAATTCTAATTATATGAATATAAGTTTCCTGATTTTGGCACAGAGTGAACCATGATATGACTGATCTATAAACTGTTTCACGTTTATTTTAGACAATTTTTATTGTTATATTCATTTAAGTTTGTAAACAATTTTTACAATGTGCAATATATCATTAATTTCATGTTATATATTCATTTCAGAAATATTTTTCTAAAATTCATTCTGTCTACATCTTACAACTTTCACATTTCAATATTTGTCTATAATTTTAATTTTCTATATAATTATTATTGATTATCAATAAAGTTAATAATGAGTTAAAAATGTCATCAAATTGCATAACTTAAGTAAACAGATAACTCTTAAAAAAATACTAATCAATGACAAAGGGAAAAACTGGCAATTTGATGGCAAAGAAACCTGCAGTCACCAACATACTAGTAGAGCAAAGTTACCACTACCAGTGACAGAACAAGTACGTATTCTGTGTCCTCTGATGTGAAATACTAAGATGAGCATAGCATCATTTCTAAGGCATTTCTACCAAGGAAATATGGGCTGAATCTAGTCGTGAGGAAACATGTTGGTCATCCTACAGAATGTAGAACCAGCAGCTTCTGAAACTGGTGAGGTCATGAAACTCAAGAAAGGCCCACAAAACTATCTCAGCTTGGAGGAGCCCAAAGAGAGAGAATGACTGAATGCTCAATGAACACTGCTGGCAACTGAATGTTTTTGCTTGGAATCCTGGACCAGAAAAGAGACTTTGTTGGGACATGGAGACTACAAATTAAACATTGTGCTAGCCAGTGTGGATTTCTGAGTTGTATGCTGATAGGTTAGAAAAGTGGGTTTTGTTTGTGGATATGCACACTGGACTACTTTTGGATGATGGAGCATCATGTCTTCAACTCACTCTCTGATGGTGGAGAAGAAAACCACTGTACACATGCAGAAGGGAAGACAGAGCAAACAGCAAAATGCAAACAGGAATCTACGTGAAAGGCATATAGAAGATTTTGCTACTGCACTTGTAACTTTTCTGTGGGTTTGAAAATATTTCAAAACACATTGTTTTTAAAAACCACAGAATTAGTTATTTTAACAAATCATTTTAGCTCAAAGACTTATTGCTGAATTTTAACCACTCAACTAATTCTGTTCTTCATGTCAAAGCAAAAATATACCAGGCATAACCCCTAAACCACAGATATGCAAATTTCATTGCAAACCAAGCCCCAGTTCATACTAATTCATCAAAATTTCCATGTGCAGTGCTACATCAGCTCTCTCAACCCCAGCCAAGATGCCAGGGTCTGCTGAGTTCATTTCCACTTTAGAAAGTGCTCAATGCAAAAAACAGCTCCACCCTGATATGTTTTTTTAAGGCACTCTTTTGCCATAATACTTTTTATCTGTCATCTATTCATCTGTAACAACTGGATTCAGTGCCCTTCCTTTTACATTCTATACATCACCCCTTCCTGTCACTTCATTCCCTGCACCTTTTATTCTAGTGGCTCATGCAATAATTTCAAGATCTGCTCTCCCAGCAAGCATCATACAAGGAGGGCCTTTCCTGTCTTTCCTTCGTATTGCTCTGGTCCACAAGAGATATGTTTGATAACATGTAAATCCAAGTAGGAGCTGTGTGAAAGAAATTCAACAATATTCATAATTAAAGAGTAGAAAGGAAACCTCAAAATAGTCATCACTAATTTTTTAATTAGTGCTGGTGTGCAGTATGTGCTGTTTCCAATTATCTCTGGGAGTGGGTATGTATACACAATATAGCTTGGTTCTTTTTTAACCCTGTTTCTCTTCCCCTTCACCACCCTCCTTCCTCTTCTAAATCTCCTTTCCCTATTTTCATTCTTATTGATATTATTAATCTTTGCTCATGTTTGTGACATATAATATTTATATTCATTGACATAATTAGATTCCTATACATGGCATATCTTTATTCTACTTATTTCACCTTTTTCTCCCCATCTATTCTCACTCTTGGACACTTAGACTGCTTCAGATGTGTCAGAGATCAATGTCATTGTCTCCTTCTATCTATCTTTTTTTTAATGTATTTAGTACAGGGTCTACAGGGTCTCACTAGACAGATCAGGTTTGTAATGATCTTCCTGTTTTTAGCCTCTTGAGCGCTGGGATTACAGGAGCTTGCCACCATTTCCAGTCCCAGTCGCCTCTAATCACATCCTGGGGGCGGGGCCGGCACAGCAAGCTGGGTATTGAACTCGGGTCCCTGTGTCTGCCTAAGCAGGTACTTTAATCTGCTGAGCTATCTGGCTGGCCCTTATCTATCTTTTATTGTGCTCTCGGTTGGTACTTTCTCTTACTCAAATGAAAGATACTATGCAGTATTTAAGCTGTGTGTCTCATTTATTTCACTCAACATTGTATTTTCTGGGTGCAACATTTTGCTACTACTGTCTCAAATTTGTCCTTTTTGTAGCTCAGTAGTATTTATCATAGTTGCTTTACCTTAGAAGGGATATCTCTATATTCCCTACACCATTGGACTCTTAGAAACTTCACTGATGTAAAAGGACCTTGAACTTCACTTGATTTTTTTTTCCATCCTCTGGCTCTCAGATGTTTACTAGCAAATTCAGAGTAGTTGCTACTTCCCACTCCCTAGGGATAATCCATAATATCATCAATGTAATGGACCAGTGTGATACCTTGTGAGAGAAAAAAGAGGTAAAGGTCCCAGGAAACCAAGTTGTCACAGACACTGGAGGGTTAATGTACACCAAGGTATGAAAATGAAGGCATATTGCCCACCCTGCCAGCTGAAAGCAAATTGTTTATGATGAGCCTTATGGATAGATATGGAGAAGTCATTTTCCAAATCAATAGCTACATATGAAGTTCCAGAAGATGTCTTAATATGCTCAAACAAGGAAACCACCTCTGATACAATAGCTGCAATTAAGGTGACCATTAAACTGCATGATAACCTACCATCATTCTCCAAGATCAATCTATCTTCTATGCAGGCCAAATAGGAAAATTAAATGGAGATGTGGTGGGAACCACCACCCATGCATCCTTCGAGTCCTTAATAGTGGCACTAAACTCTGCAATCCATACACGGATGTGATACTGTTTTGCTTTTACTATTTTCCCCAGAAAAGGCAACACTAATGTCTTCCATTTGGCCTTTCCAAGGTTAATAGCCCTCGTGCTACAGGTTAAGCAAATAATGTAAGGATTTTGCCAACTAACAAGTATATTTGTCCCAATATGCATTCTTGAGCAGTGGAAAAGACAATAGGATAGATTTGAAAACCTACTGGACACACTGTGAGTCAAACCTTTGCTAAAGCTCACCAGACTTGCCTCACTGCACAGGCTCCTATTCTTACTAGATGACCACAATGATGTTTTGGACTCCATAGAACCAATGTTAGTTCAGAACCAGTGTCCACTAGTCTCTAAAATATCTGATCATTTCCCTTCTACCAGTGTACAGTCACTCAGACAAAAAACCATAACTGCCTTTGGGGAAGAATGGGAGAAAAATTGACCATATAAATTCTTCATTTACCAGTGTCCATATGCAAGGGGACCTACTGTCTCCTTCATTCAAGGGATTCCATGTCTGTAAACTGGCTCAAATTCAGGAACTGGCTGAGGGGCCATGATTCCATGTTACTATGATTTGAAGGTTTCTGTTCATTTACCCTTAAGGATTTTTTTTATCATATGAATCTAATAATTTTGTAGGCTTCCAATCTATTTCACTTTGGGAAATGCCATGGAAAATCAGCCAACACCATAGTCCTACATATGTCAGGCCATTCTGATTATTGTTCTGTTTCTACTGTTCATCCAGTTAGTACATGCATCCTGTCTTTGACAAGTAAGTGCTGCCACTTGACCCCTGCCACTCTGAGATCCAATTAAACCCACTGCCCTTCAGTTTTCCAGTTGAGTAACTGCAGTCCCCACTGTAAGGTCTGACAAACAGAGAAGAGCAATGACAAGGCTCTTCATGAATACCAGGCTACTCTTATGAATCTGTTTCTCAAGGTGTTAGTGAAGGGTATATTTTCTGGATCATCCTAGTGTGGCAGATTAGGTTTGCCATGGCAGATCCTCTCCAGTATTCCAGTTTCCCTAATCCTCTGAATCCTCTCAGGAACAATAAACCATGGAATCTCAACTATCTCTAACTTACTCACAGTCAGTCATCTTTTTATTCATACTTCAGCCAATCAGCCAGATAAATTATTAACCTTTCTTTACTTCATGAGCTGCAACATTAAATTCAAAATCCCTGTCTATTGGGCCCATATCAATAAATTCAGTTTGATCCAGTATGTTATCCCATATTCATAAAATCCAGTTTTATACTTGCTCTTCAAGTCTCTGCTTACAAGAGAAAACTAAAGAAGTTCTTTGGGACAATAGTGGACCTCCTCATGGGTTACATATGTATCTCAGTCTTAGGAACTTTATGCAATTTAAGCCTGTTTATTGGCCTAGAGGCTGAAGTGGGTGGTGAAGGTGGGTCCTGAGGAGTGTCAGTATTATACTGCTTGGTCCACACAGAATTGGTTTCACTAGTAGAGAACAACACTGCAGGGGCTGGAGGTGGGGATGCCTCTGCCACTGTGTGTGGGGGAATCTCTTCTTCTGGAAAAATAAACTAATTAGCACCTAGGAGCTCAATATGCTCAGCCTTAATAGAATCCTTCCAAACTTCTGCATCCCATGTTATGGGATTCCGATTCTTTTCAAATCAATGCCCATGTCTGTACTTCAGATACCCTTTCAGGCTAAACATAAAAGTTACCCTATATTTCAGACAATTGAATTATGGGGGCCTGAGTTTGGGTTTCTACAATCTCAGCCCTACAGCTAAGTAAAGATCTTCTATTAGGGGCTGGGGAGATGGCTCAGTAGAATAAGCACTTCCTTGGCAAGTGCAAGGGCATGAGTTCAATCCCCAGTTCTGGGAAAAAAAAATCTTCTTTTAGGACACATTTAGAAAGTTTCAATTTTTATGTGTGTGTTAACCTGAGAATTTGAATGTTTGAACATCTTATTTTTTATTGTTTTCTTTCACTAGTTTCTCCAGAGATAGCAAACGCAACTGGACAGAATCATAGTGTTTCCCACTCTGCCAAAATATTGAAAAGTTTTATATATGGAGTCACTCAATTTTTTACATTTTCCAAGTGGTGGACTAGGATAATCATAGATCAGGATTTTTTGTCTTTCTTTCTTTCTTTTTTTTTTTTTTTCAGTACCGGGGATTGAACTCAGGACCCTGTGCTTGCCAGGCAAGCATTTATTCTACTAAGCAATCTCCCCAGACCTATGGACTAGGACAATCAAATGCATCTACCTCTCATGTTATTTTAAAGAGTTTACACTAAGGACTATCAGTACTCCCTACAGTACTAAAATGAGAGACTATAGCATCTTTAGGTCTAATCAAATTAGAGACCAACTTGAGTAACACCTAAAGGCACTAAAGAGTTTCATCTTTACAAATCTGTTTCTCTAGAGCCACTCATCATACCAAAATCTGAATCAGTCAGAGGCTATAGAAAAACTGCTTTAATGCAAGACATACAAATATATAAGAATCTACAAGACTGGCTAACAGTGGCTTCCCACAGAGTCAGGTGTGAAAGAGTGCAAAAGGCCTGTCTGTGTGTTGGAGATCCAAATGACCTAAGCAAAAGCCTAAAGTTCAGTGAGCTGTCCTGTGTGAGTTTGTATTAGAAGGTTGAAGCGCCTGTGCTGTGAGGCTCAAATATCTGTGCTAGAAGCTAGAAGACAATGTCAAAGGTACAGAAGACTGGACTCTATCTTTTTTTCCTACTGATACTACTGATTTATTGTTCACATTGTTCTGAAACTCCAAATTAACACAATAGGTCAAGGAAAACAGTGAGGTTGAAATGTCAATCTCAAAATTCTGATAGGTTTTTAATCATATAAAGTTCATTGACTGATACTGGCTGGATTATTTAGAATTTTTATGACTGATTGAGCTGTAGAAATTGATATTTATATTGGAATCTGTCCATTTCATCTGATTTCTGTCTTATTACAATGAAGCTTCTCATGGTAGGTATAGATGATCTTCTGGATTTATGCAATGTCTGTTGTAATTTCATCCTTTTATTTCCCAATTTCGTATACTGAGTCTATGTTTTCCATTTTTTTATAAAGTCACATAGGATTTTTCCACCTTATTTAATCCTTAAAAAAACATTCCTTTGATTCATTGTTTGAATTGGTTTCTTAGGTTCAATTGCATTAATTTCTGCTCTGATCTTTATAATTTCCTCCCTTGCCAAACTTTGGGTTCAATTCACTTTTCTTTCTCTAGAAGCTTGAAGCTCAACATTAAATTATTGAGCTTGTTCTGTTCTTCTGGTGTGGGAATACACTACTATAAATTGCCCTTGTAGGACAATTGTAATTGAATCCATAAGCTCCTGAATACTGTAGTGATACTATAATTTAAGTGTAGAAACAGCCAATTTATTCCTTAACTTCACCTGTAACCTATGGGTTATTCAAGATTGTGTTATTTAATTTCTACATGTTTATACAGTTTTTCTGGTTTGTTTTATCATTGCTTCCCAAATTTATTGCACTATGGTCTGATAATATGCATGGGATAATTTCAATTGTTTTCATTTACATAAGCATGTTCTATGAGTGAGAGTGAGGTGTACTTTGGAGACAATCTCAAGTGCAGCTGAGAATAACACATATTGTTGAATTGAGGGGTAGAACACTCTGTAAACATCTACTAACTCCATTTGTTCAGAACTTTGATTCAGTTCTGATATTCCTTTACTAATTTTTTTGCCTAGTTGATTTATCTACCTGTGACAGTGAGGTATTTTGGTTTCCCTTTACAACTGCAATAGTGCTTGTTTGGTTTTTCTTTTCTTTTTCATTTTAAAGAGAAAAAACACAAAAAGATACAAAATTTCAAATAAAAATAGAAGAATAACAATGGTTAGTTAATTGCTTGTGGTTATAGTCAAAGTAGTTGCTCAATATGTTTGATAACAATACGTAATATATTGGGCTAGGGAGATAGCTCAGTAGAATAAGCACTTGCCTGGCAAGCACAAGGGTGTGAGTTCAAGCCCCGGTTATGCCAAAAATAAATTAAAAATTTTTTTAAATATGTAATATAAGACCAATTGTTAATTTTCCATTCTTCTTTTGAAATTCTATGCCATTTGTATTTTTATTGCTTTGTTTGTTTTTGTACTTGTTATTTGCTTTTGATTTTTTTATCTTTAAAATAAAAAATGTAGTTGCTCAGATTTCAAGATATAGGCATGAAAAATTCATCAAAAGATATAAGCACAAACCTTTCCTTTCTTTTTTCTGCTTCATTTTTTAATATTGTACCTTATTATATTTTAAAGAGTAAAAACAAAATCAAAAACAAATAGCAGAAACAAAGACAGAAACAGAGTAACATACAACAATACATATGTTACGCATTTTCAAGCAAGAATAGCTGATTAATAATGATAGTTTTGTATTTTTATCATCAAATCTGTAGCACAGATTAACAGATATATTTGTGGAAGATTGAATAAATAATTAAATATTACCATTTGCTTTGAAGAAACCTTAATTTTTTATCTAATTTACTTGCTTTTTAAAAAATTTATTTTAACAAGGGTATAATAATAATTCATAAGAGATTAGAAGTGGTATGCCTTTGTAAGACCAAGATGAGAGTTATTCAAGCATGGTTTTTGTATTACATATTGCTATCCTTGGGGCCGGGGAGAGGGATCAGTAGAATAAGTACTTCCCTGGCAAGCACAAAGTAGTTGTTTAGATCACAGATATCAGCATATAAGTTATTCAAGGTGAAACTTCTACACATTAACTGCTATTTTCAAAAACTGATGGATATTATTAGTACAACCATCTCAGCTATCCTGTATATATACTTGCATGTTTTCCCCTTTTCCTTTTTTCCTGTCTTTTCTCATTTCTCTCATCTTTGTTGTTTAATACTTAAGTTCAGTTTCTTTTTATTTTACTATATCTATTATACCTTGCAGGTTTTATTTCTTCTTTAAGGTTCTCACAATAGGGAGACAATATGATATTTATACATGTAGGTCTGATTTATTTCATATATGAATAGAGCCTCTAGTTGCATTCACTTACCTATAAAGGCTTCAAGTTTGTCTTTCTATATAGCTGAGTAATATTTTATTGTATAAAAACACCACATCATTTTATCCATTCCTCAGGTGATGGGCATTTTGGCTGTTTCCAAGATCTGCCTGAGACAAATTGTGCTGCTATATACATGGGTACACATATATCACTATGTTAAGATGGTTTCAGTTCTTTTGGGAAAATACTGAGAAGCAGAATAGCTGGGCTGAATGGAAATTCAAGTCCTAGTTTGTTGAGTCTCCACACTGATTTCCTTAATGGTTGCACCAGTCTACATTCCCAACAGCAGTGGAGAAGGGTTCCTTTTCCTCAGAAGCCTCTCCAGTATTTGTTACTAGTTGATTTCTTTAAGATAACCATTCTTTCTGGGGTGAGATGGTATCTCAGTGTTGTTTTAATTTGCATTTCACAGATGAGTAGTAATGTGGAACATTTTTTCATGTATGTCTTTGTCAATTATATTTATTTTTTCTTAGAAGTGTCTATTCATCTCAGATGCCCATTTTTGGATTGTGTCTGTAAAATTTGGGGGCCAAATTTTTTTTTGTTCTTTATATTCTAGACAGAAGACCTATGTCTGAGTAATTACTAGTTAAGATTTTTTTTCCAAATTTGTGGGTTGTCTTTTCACTCTGTTGGTGATTTTTTTTTTGATGTGCAGAGCTTAATAAGATGAGATCTGAGTTGTTGATTCTTTCAGGTATTTCCAGTGTAGTTTGGTTTTTGTTCATGAACTGTCTGCCTACGCCAATGTCTTCAAGATTTTTTTTTTGGTGGAACCAGGGATTGGACTCAGGCCCTTGCCAGGCAAGCTCATATTCTATTGAGCCATCCTCCTGGTCCCTTCAAGATTTCCACTTACTTTTTCTTCAAAGAGATTTAGTGTTTCTGTTTTAATTTTAAGATCTTTAATCCATTTTGACTTTAGATTAATGCATGGTGATAGATCCAGGTCTAATTTGAGTTTTCAGCATGTTGGGAGCCAGTTTTTCAAGCAGCATTTGTTAAAAAGGCTATCTGTCTTCCAGTGAACATGTTTGTCCCCTTCATCATGCATAAGATGGCTGAGTGTGCTTGTAGTTGTATCTGCATCTTCTAATCTGTTCCATTGATCCTCAGGTGTGTTTTTTGGTTTTTTGTTTTTGTTTTTGTTTTTTCCAACACCATGCTAATTTTAACACAGTAGCTTTGTAGTATAATGTCAAGTGAGGGATTATAATGCCTCCTGCCCTGTCTTCATTGCCCAGGATTGTCTTTGTTAATCTACATCTCTTCTGATTCCAAATAAATTTTAAGAACGGTTTCTCTAGTTCTGTGAAATATGTTGAGGTATTTTCATATGGATTGCATTAAATATGCATAACAATTTTGGGAGTATGGCCATTTTCACAATGTTGGTTCTTCCTATTCAGGAGCAAGGAATATCTTTACATTTTCTAAAATTCTCTATGATCTCTTTTTTTTTCAGTGTTGTAATTTTCCTTGTGTGGATCTTTTACTTCCTTTGTGAGATTAAAATCTTAGAATTTCTTTTTAGTGAACAATATTGTGAAGGGTATTGTTTCTCTATTTTCTCACTCAGCGATTTTGTTATCTGTGTAGAGCAATACTATTGACTTTTGTGTATTGAATTTGTATCCTTCTCTGCTAGTGAACTTGTTTATTAATTGTAGCAGCTTCTTGCTGGAGTTTTTTTGGTTCTTTCAAGTAAAATATCATATCATCCTCAAATAATGATAGTTTAACTTCTTCTTTACCTATTCTTATTCCTTTTATTTGTCTCTCTTCTCTAATGGCTCTAGCTATGATTCCAGAACTATATTGAACAGTACTGGTGATAGAGGACAGTCTTGTCTTATACCTGATTTGAGATTAAAAGGTCTGAGTTTTTCACTATTTAGAATTATCATAAAAACCAAGTATAAGAAGTAAAGCCAAAAAGAAAAAAAGAAGTAAAGCCATGCTGTTATGTTGAGCTGTAGGGGACTCAGGTCAACAATTTCTGACACTGCCAGTGAAACGGAAGACCCAATACTATTATGGACTACTGGACTATTTTAGAATATTTTGCTGAGTTAACACACCTATAATATTCAAATAACAGAACTTAAAAAAGGGGATACAGATGAATGTCCATTTTGTATCTGTGTATTCAAAGTGCTTAGGATAGATATATAGTTGCATTCTCTTAATGAATAGAGGGATTTGTTCTAATAGTGTTTGTAGATAGAATATCATGTCCGCATCTTGTACAGAAATTAACCAATATGAAGAATGCATGCAATGTGTTCATTATTGAAATTGTCCTAGCAGTTTGGTTTGAAACTGTCTCATTGCTATTTGTTTCTCAATAAAACTATGGAAAAATAGAATTATGTAGGCTGTTGCTTTGTCATAGATGTCTTTTACCAGATTGAGGTATAGGCCACCTATTTCAATTTTCTGTAGATCTGTAATCATGAGTGAGTGTTGAACTTCATCAAAAGCCTTTTCTGCATTGATTGAGATGATCATGTGATTTTGGGTTTTGGCTCTATTAATATAGTGTATTACATTTATAGATTTGCATATGTTGAACCATCCTAGCATCCCTGGGATGAATTTCCATATTTTGATGGGGTTTTTGTGGTTTCTTTTGTTACTAATTTCCAGTTTCATTGCACTGTGGTCAGATAAAATGCATCAGATAATTCCTTCTGTTTTCTTGCATATACTCAAGCATGATCTATGGATTAGTATGTGGCATATTTTAGAAAATGTCCCATGCACAGCTGAAAAGAATGTGTATTCAGATGTTCTTATGTGGAATACTGTAAATAACCACTAAGTATATTTGTTCAAAGATATGGTTCAGTTCTACTACTTCTTTGCTAGTTTTTTCTCTGCTTGACCTATCATTTTGAGATAAGGGGTGTTATGGTCCCCTGTTAAGATAGTGATATTGGTTATTCAATTTTTCATGTCCATTAAAGTTTGTCATATATAGTTGGGTGCTCCCATATTTGGTGCATACATATTTATGACTGTTATCTCTTTCTCTTGAATTTTTCCCCTAACCAGTGTCTAGTGACCTTCCTTATCTAGTTTGATCATTCCTGGTTTGAAATTCAGATTTTCTAGGAAGAGGATAGCCACCCATGATTTTTTCTGAGGTTCTAGAGCATGCTGAATTGTTTTCCAACTTTTGACTTTCAGCCTATGAATTTTTTTATGAATTAAATGTGTTTCTTGCACATAGCATATTGTTGGATTTTGTTTCCTAATCCACTGTGCCAGTCTATTTCTCCTAATTGGCAAATTGAGTCCATTTACATTGGTGGTTATAATTGATAAGTATTGATTTATGTTTGTCATGTTATTTTCCTGCTGTTCATTCCCTACTTTTCTCCTGTGTTTAATTGTTTTCTTTGTTTTGTGCGTTCTTTGTTTTGTCATTCTTGAAGTTCTGGTCATTTTGATCTCTGTCTAGTATCTTTAATACTCTGTGTAGGCTTGGTTTGGTCATCATGTATTCCTTTATTTGTTTTTTGTTTTGGAGGTATTTTGCTTCCCCATTAAACTTGAACGAAAGTTCTGCAGTGTGTATCAGTCTGGGTTGGAATTCATTTTCCTTTTTTCTTGGCAGAACCAGGGATTGAACTTGGGCCCTTGCGTTTGCCAGGGAAGTGCTTATTCCACTGAGCCATCTCCCTGGCCTGGAATTCATTTTCTTGTAGGACTTGAAATACTTTTCTTCATGTTCTTCTTGAGTTGATGGCTTCTGATGAGAAATCAGCTGTTATTCTGATGGCTTTTCCTTTAGATATGATCTGTTTATTTTCTTTGTGGCTTTTAGTATGTTGCTCTTATGCAGAATTTCTGTAATCTTGATTATTAAATGTCTGGGTGAGGTTTAATTGGGTTGAAATTATTTGGAGTTCTATATGCCTTGGTTTGCATGAATGTTACATTGTTGTCCCATATTTTGAAAGTTTTCTGCTATTACTTTGTCCTCTATTCTTTTTATATGATTTGTGTTGCCTTCTTCTTTCTCATTGATGTCTATTAGTCTTATTTGCTTGTCTTGCAGCTGTTGAATTATTATTTCCTGGATCCTAGTTGTTTTTAAGATATCTTTTCCTTACCTTTTAACTAGCTACAGTGGTGTCTTCAAGGTCTGACTGAAAGTCTATCTTCACCTTTATTCTAACAGTTTTGCCTACTTTTAATGGAACTTTTAATTTCTTGTATGTATCTTTGAATCTGCTTCGTGCATTCTATTTCTTTCCATATTGCTCATTCAAGGTTTCCACCATTTTTTTATTTTTCTAATAAGTGCCTGCTTTAGGAACACTTAGTAATTTTTTCATTATAGTTATCATTTCTTTTATTACCTGGGAGATTATTTCTGATCTAATTTTCTCTATACCCTTCTGCAGTTGCTTCTTTACTTCAGTTGCTATTATTTCAGAGATTTCAGGTTTTGGCTTCCAACTTCTTCTATGCTGGTGTCTCCTGGGTATGTTCTGGGTGGACTTGTGACTTGAAAATGTATTTTTCTCCTTCATTTTGTCATTTCCTATCTCAGGAAGTATTCTTTATTTTTATTTCTGCAATACTTTTTGTGAAAATTTGAGGGTAGGTAGCTATATCACTGAAATCGGAGCCTCTCTGTAAAGAGTCTGTTCTTTAGATGTCTCTCTTGTATCAGAGACTGTTGTTTTGTGTGTGTCCCAAGATTTTGCCCTATGTATTGATTGAGAGAGACATATTGGTTTCCATTTGGCACTGACCTCTGTCCTTCATTATAGGCCTTTGATGAGGTTATTTCAACCTTTTCTTTTTAATAAATTAATAGAAATTTATTAGTAAATTTATTAGTACTAAATTAATAGTACTAAAACTGTCTTAACTAATACACATTTTCCCATCCTTATTTACTCTGTCATTTTCTCATTACTTTTGAGATATTTCTTTCCATTCGCCAAGTTCTTTTGTACATTTTGATTCTTACGTACTCTTTCAGCTTCCTACCCTAGGGAGACAATGTAATGTTCACACATGTGAGACTGACTTAATTCAATTCTAAGTGTGCTCTCAAGTTGCATCCATTTACCTGTAAAATTTTCAAGTTTGCCCTTCTTTATGGCTGAGTAGTACTCTATTATATAAAAATACCACACATTATTGTCCATTCTTCAGTTGATGGGCACAGGGATTGTTTCCAAGATTTAGACATTATGAACTGTGCTGCTATGAACATGAGTGCACATGTATCACTGTGGTATGTTTTAAATTCTTTGTGGAAATTACCAGATGAAATCTCAAGTGTTGATTCTTTGGAGTATTTCCCATGCAGCTTGGGTTCTGCCTACACCTATGTCTTCAAGATTTCTACTATTTTCTCTTAAAATAGATTCAGTGTTTGTTTAAATATTTAGATCTTTGATGCATTTTGATTTTCATTTAGTCTATCTTGATAGACTTGAGTCTTGTTTTAGTCTTTGACATGTTAAAGGCCATGGTTTCAGAACCATTTAAGAGGCTATCTTTCTTCCAGTGAAGGTTCTTGGTACCTTTGTCAAAAATAATGTGACTGAGTGTGTTTGTAGTTGTGTCTGCATCTTGCAGTCTGTTCCACTGATCCTCAGGGTGTTTTTTCCCAGTATCATGCTGATTTTATTACAGTGGCTTTGTATTTGCTATTCTATATCTGTTCTGGTTCCAAACAAATTTTAGAATATTTGTTCTACTTCCATAAGTTATACTAATATTATATGATTGGGATTCCATCAACTGTACAACAATTTTGGTAGTAGGGCCATTTTCAATATTTTGGGTCTTCTTATCCATGAGCAAGGCAATATAATTCCATTTGCTGTTATCCTGGTCAATCTCCTTTTTCAGAGTACTATAATTTTCAATTTATAAATCTTTTACTTCCTTTATTAGAATGATGCCTAAGTATATCCATGTTTGAATGCTATTGTGATAGGTGCAGTTTTTCTAATTACTGTCTCTTTCAATTTGTTGTTTTTGTGCAGGAATGCTACTGATTTTTGAGTACTGATATTGTGTCCATCTATGCTACTAAATTTGGTTATTAAATCTAGTTTGGTTTTGTTTGTATGTTTGTTTCTTTGTTTGTTTGTTTGTTTTTCTATTCTATGCAGGGTCTCACTACACAGTTCATAGTGATCCTTCTGTTTTTAGCCTCCCCAGCACTGGGATTATAGGCTTGTGCCACCATGCCTGATCTTCATCACTGGCTGAACACACCTAGGGGCAGGGCAGGGTGGGATGTGGTGCCAGGGATCAAATCCTAGTTCTTGCACTTCCCTAAACAGGCACTTACTCCACTGAGCTATCTCACCAGCCCTTGGTTATTGAATCTAGAAATATTTTAGTAGAGATTTGGGGTATCCTATGCAAAGTATTGTGCAACCTGTGAACAATGATAATTTAAACATGAAAGTATACACACAGGATGACTGAGATGATTGTACTAAAAATCTCCATCAGTTTTTTTTTAAAATAGCAGTTAATGTGTAGAATTTTCACCTTGATTAACTCTGTACACTGATATCTGCAATCTAAGCAACTACATCAAGGACAGCAATGTCTGATACAAAACCATGATTGAATAAATGTTATCTCGGTTTTCTAAATGTGTACTATTTCTAGTGTTATATCAATTATTACTATACCCTCTTTAAAACATATTTTTAAAGGTAAAAACAGGAAAAAAGGACACAAGAAAATTTAAGGTTTCTTGAAAGCAAGTGGTAATATGCAACCGTACGTCCAACCTACATAACTATGTCTGTTAGTCTGAGCAACAGATTTGATGATAAAAATAGATAATATATCAACCATTGTTAATTAAAAAATAATGATAATTTAAAATCTTTTTTCCTATCCTTATCCCTTTTACTTCTTTCTCTTGTCTAATTGTTGTCTAATGTTTCCACAACCTTATTGAATAGGAGTGGTGGTAGGGGACATCCTTATCTTGTTCCTGATTTTAGAGTGAAAGCTTTCGATTTTTGTCCATTTAGGATTCTGCTGATTATTGGTTTGTCATAGATGACTTTTCTAAGACTGAGGTAAAGATTATCTATTCTGATTTTCTGTAGGGTTTTTATCATGAATATAATCAGTGAATTTTTTCAAAAGGTTTTTGTGCATATATGAGATGCTCATATGGCTTCTGTGTTTGGTTCTGTTCATACGGTGTATTGCACTTGTTGATTTGTATATACTGTACCATGTTCTATTGGAAGGATATGATCTATTTTGCAGAACATCCCATGTGTAGCTTAGAAGAATGTCTGGCAGGAATCACACTTAGTCATGGTGTATAATCTTCTTCATGGTTTGCTGTATTGTTTGCTAGTATCTTATTGAAATTTTTTTTTAAGAGTAGAAAGTTTATTAAAAGAAAGAAAGCTTCTGAGACCCAGTCCTAGCCCAGGTCCGGTGAGTGTGTGGAGAGCTTCCTGCTACCCTGCGCCAGCGGGACCAGTCGCAGCCCAGGCGCAGCGTGGGCCGGACCCTCTCCCGACCCCTCGGGCTGCCCCCCACCCCTCCCACCGAGTAGGAATTTCTGCCGAGTTCCAGGAACCCCCAGACCCAATCTTAGCCCAGGTCCGCAGCG
>NW_004524827.1:877468-893780 GCF_000260255.1 Octodon degus | reverse complement strand
GGTGAAGAAGGTGTCCTTGTTGAGGATTTTTGCATCTATATTCTTTAGGAAGATTTATTTATAGTTAGCTCTCTTGGTTTGATCCTTCTCTGGTTTTGGTATCAGGTTAATACTTACCTCTAAGAATGAATTAGGGAGGATTGCTTCACTTTTAATTTCATTAAAGAATATGAGGAGTATTGACATTAAATCTTCTCTAAATTTCTTGTAGAAATCTTCAGTGGATCCATTAGTACCTGGGCTTTACTTTGTTGGTATGTCTCTCATTACATTTTCAATCTTATTAACTGATACTGTGTTATTCTGAATTTTTATATCTTCTTGATTCAGCTTTGGTAATTCATATTTTTTAGGAATCTGTCCATTTTTGTAGGTGTTTTCCATCCCATCAGAGTAAAGATTTTCAAAGTAGGTATTCGTCAGCTTCTGAATTGCCACAGGATCTGGATTGATTTCACCCTTTTCATTCCTCAGTGCATGGATTTGAGCCATTTCTTTTTTGATAAGTTTGGCTAGGAGTTTATTGATTTATATATTCTTTCAAAGAACCAACTCTTCAATTCATTCATTCTTTGTTTTACTTTCTTACTCTCCAGTGCATTAATTTCTGCTCTTACCTCTATTATTTCCTCCCTTCTATGGACTTTGGGCTTGTTTTGCAATTCTTTATATTTTAGAAGCCTGTGGTGCAATATTACATTTTTATTTGTGCTTGTTCTGTTTCCCTGATGTGAGAATCTGCCACTATAAATTTCCCTCTTAGAACTGATTTCACTGTATCCCTTAAGTTCTGGTATGATGTATCTGCTTTCACATTTAGTTGTACATATTGTTTAATTGCTTCTTTAATTTCATTGGTTGTCAGGTGGGTCTTATTTAATTTTCATGTGTTTATGGAGTTTTTGCTGTTTCTTTTGCAAGTCATTTCCAATTTAGGGCCAGGGAGATAGCTCAGTAGAATAAGTGCTTGCCTGGCAAGCATAGGGTCCTGAGTTCAATCCCTAGTACTGCAAAATAAATAAATAAATAAATAAATAAATAAATAAATAATAAATCTGAGTTAAATAATTTCCAATTTCATTGCACTATGGTCATATTGTATCAATGGAATAATTTCAATTCTTTAGCATTTATGTAAGCATGTTTTGTGGGCTACCATATGGTCTATTTTAGATAACATCTCATGTATAAGATGAGAAGAATGTGTATTTGATGACTTTTTTGTTTGTTTTGGGGTTTTTTAGTGTATCAGTTATTTAATCAGGTTCTTATTAAGAAACGTAGAACACTAATTTATGATGATAAATTCCATTTGTCAGAGCAAAAATTGATCACAGGTAGCCCTGGATCTGAGGAACAGCTTTGATTTTTGCTAAAATCTGTGAGTCCACTGCTTTTTGATACACTATATGCTGCTCTGAAATCTGGTATCTCTCTTTCTCAGTATCAAAAATCTCACCCTCCTGGTGTCTGGGTTTCCACAGCTTCTTCTTGAAGTAAGCATAAATGAGGTGTTTGGGGATTTTCACTTTGCTGATATCAATTTTTGTAAAGGTGGAAATTACAAATTTCTGGTGTGGTCTTTGTAGAGGAACACAATGAAGGCTAAGAGGCCCAGTCACAAGTAGCAAGCCCCTGGCCAACTGCTTCAGGAAAAACACTCTCTTGCCTCTGTGATGCCTGGTAAGGATGATCAAGATGGTGCTGGTAGTGATGCTAGCTCAAAGTTTCCTCACATGCTGACTGAAGGGCTTCATGCTCTGGCTCAAGAGTTTTTGGGGCACATCTTCAGTAGGGTAGTGTCTAGGCATTTTTTGAAGCTTAACCACCCAGGTACCTCCACAAAACCCACCGAATGGTTGTGTGATGATAGCAAGAACTTTCTACGTCTTCTTGTTCTCAACCTTGGATTTAGGATCTGTGTACTTTCTCTTGTACAAAGCCTTTCTGGAATACATAGCAGATCGGGAGTATCTACCAATTCCTCTATCCAGGAGAGGATTTCAGCTGCAGTGAGGATACACTTCTTGGACTTCTTTGCTTTCACCTTATGCTTTTTACCAGTATCACTGGCAGAAGGCTTCTTGGCTTTGGGTTTCTTCTCTTTAGTGTCTGGTTTCTCAGCTTTTTCACCTGCCATCTTGCAGGATGGGAAAAAGAACTACGTTTCCAACTTCTGATCTGTAAGCAATGATGGGAAGTTTCTAGCTTCACTTCCTTGCAGATCAGGAGCATCCTAATGACATTTTATGTAACATGCTGAAAACATCTCCTAAGTCCATTTGTTCACAGATTTGGTTCAGTTCTCATTTTTTTTCTGATTTTTTGCTACGTAATCAATCTGTTTATGACAATGAAGTACTAAGGTCTCCCATTATAATTGTGTTGTTCCTTATTGGATTTTTGATGTCTATTAGTAATTGTCATATATTTGTATTATATATATTAATAATTGTCTTATATATTTATAATGTATGTTCCATATTTGATGAGTACATATTTATGATTGTTATCTCTTCCTCTTGAAGTTTTTCCCTAACAAGTATATAGTGATCTTCTTTTACCTCTTTTGATCATTCTTCACTTGAAGTTCACATTGGCTGCACACCCTCCTTCTTTCTGGGCTCCTATTGCATGGAATGTTGTTTTCTATTCTTTAACTTTCAGTTCATGAATTCCTTTTTGTGTTAAGTGTGTTTCTTGTAGACATCATAGTATTGAACCTTGTTTCTTGATTTATTTTGCCAGTGTGTTTCTTCTGATTGGTAAATTGAGGCCATTTACAGTGATGAAGAAAATTGATATGTATTGGCTTATCTTTGTCATGTTGTTTACCTACTGTTGGCTCCCTTCTTTTCCATTCTGTTTAATTGTTTTTCCTGCTTGGTAATTTCTTTCTTTCTTTCTTTCTTTCTTTCTTTCTTTCTTTCTTTCTTTCTTCTTTATTTCTTTCTTTTTTTGTTCTCAGAATTTTAGCCATTTTAGGGGCCAGGGAAATACCTCACTAGAATAAGCGCTTGCCTGGCAAATGCAAGGGCTGAGATCAATCCCCAGTTCTGAAAAAAAAAAGAATTTTAGTCATTTTTATCCATGTCTAGACTACCTTTCAGTATTCTTTGTATGGTTGGTTTTTAAGTCATGAATTTCTTCAGTGGTTCTTTTTCTTGGAATTATCTTATTCTTCATTAATTTTAAAGATAATTTTGTAGTGTATTACAACCTGGGTTGAAAGTTGTTTGTTTTTAGAACTTGAAGTACTTTACTCCAAGGTCTTCTTGGCTTTATTTTGAGATGGAGGATGACATTCTGACCTAAAGTAATATAATGTCAACACTGAGACAATTTTGTTCTGGGTTTTTATACATTTATAAGTAACCATGGTAAGCACAATACCTCATTTTGGAATTTTACAAAAACCTCACAAGGTTTGCATTTCTCAGGGCATTCTTTAAGAAGGATATGGATAAATTTTAGCTTACCTACAATGTATTCTATTTATTTCTTAGGTTAATGATTTGTTCTTCTTTCATGGGAGTTATGGTTAACTAAGAGGGGAGGGGTAAAGAGTAAATTTATTTAATGTTTAAGTGACTCTTAAAATGGAGTTTTAAAAACTAAATAGAGTCGGTTGTACCATGTCACTCCCTGCTCAATGGCATATTTCCCTTTCTTAGGACATATATAGTCCCTTATAGAGTGGTGGCTCATGCTCTGTAGCTTCAGATAGAGCCAATCCTATATTTTATCCAATGAATAAGGCATGGCCTGATGGTCAGGATGACAATTATTATCACAATGTTATGTCATTGTAACACAGTCTGTTGCAGATCCTATAAAGTCTCCTATAAGGCTTTAATTTGTTGATGTAAGTCCAGAGTTTCCATTTTCTGTAGTCCTTCCAGAATAGACAAGAGCAAGGGAGGCCTCCCAAACATTATTTCAAATGGGGTTAGTCTATGCTGTACAGGTCACACTGAAATCATAGGAAGGCTATTGGAAGCATAACCACCCAAGTAACTCCAGTTTTCTGGCAGACCTTGGCTAAAGTGCTTTTTAGAGTTCAGTTTTTCCTCTGTACATGACCAGAATCCTGTGCCTGGTAAGATGTATGTAGATTTTATTTTAGCCCCAGGGCTTCTGAAAGACTTTGGACTACTCTACCCACAAAAGTAGGCATTTTATCTGAACCTACCATTATGAAGAGCTCATACCAGACTATAATAAGCTCCACTGGGCTTTCACCAACTCTCTAGAAATCTCAGTCCCCATGGGGAGGGACTCTACCCAGCCCAAGTATGTGTAAATAAGAACCAGCAGGTATGTTTTGTTTCTGCTACTAGGCTTGATTTCAGTAAAGTACACTTTGACATCCTCAAATATTAGGGTTTCCTGCCTCCAAATACCTGGTTGTTGCTGTGGGTAAGAAACTGGATTGTTGTGGGCACAAATGATTCAGCTAGTAGCCACTGAGGTGTATAAAGTCCATAGTCTAGGAACAAAGAAATAGCAGCCAAGCAACTCTGCCATGGCCGCTTTTCCCAAATGAGTTCAGCTATGAAGCTCCTGTATCACAAAATGTCCTACGGCTTTAGGGACAAACACTTTCACTCCTGGTAAAACATGCCATCCATTTTGTTCTGTAGCCTCCTCTGTTTTGGTTCACTTTAGTTCTGTTTCTGAGTACTTGGGTGGTTTGAGAAGTAGAATCACTAAGTTTCGAACTATGAGGAGTGATTCATCGATGGTGGCTTCTTTAGCTGATAAGTCAGCTGCTTTGTTTCCCTGAGCTTTTATTGAATTGCCCTTTCAACGACCCAGGCAATGGATCACAGCAACCTTGGCAGGCAGCCACATGGCCTGTAACAGGCTCAATATTTCTTGTGAATTTTTGATAGTTTTTTCTCCCATAATTAAGAGGCCTCATTCCCAGGAGATGGTGCCATACACATGTGAAGTAGCAAAGCATCGTGGGAGTTGGTGTAAACATTTACCTGCTTGTCTTTTCCTACCTCTAAGGATCAAGTGGGAGCAATTAGCTCAGCTTTCTGAGCTGATATCCCAGAAGGCAAGGCCCTACACAAGACAGTCTATTTGATGGGTAATACTGTCACTCCCACCCTTTGAACCACATCAATTACCATGCTATTGCCATCTGAAAATAGATCCAGGTCAGGGTTCTGGAGGAACACATCCTGCAGTTCCAGTCAGGCTATGTAGATCATCTCAATTGCCTCCACACAGCCATGCTTAGGTGGCTCCAGGGACATAGGTAAAAGAGTGGCAGGATTGAAGACCTGAATAGCTTTAATAATTACATAGGAATCCTCTGAAAGAGTCCCTGGATAGTGGGCCATCCCAGTTCCTGACAGCCACTTACTGCCAGGTCCCCTCAGTAGGGTCTCCATTGCATGAGGAACAAACACATTTAGGTTTTGTCCCAAAATCAGTTTATCAGATTCTTTGACCAGAATGGTGGTGGCAACAGTACTGCACAGGCTAGGAGGCTATCCAGCCACCATGTAATCTAATCTCTTAGACAAGTATACTACCAAGCACTTCCAAGGTCCCAAAGTCTGGGATAGGACACCCTGAGCAGCGCCCTCTCAGTACTTTTGTCAGTGTCAGCTATCAGGATGAGTCATGCCCATTGCTTGACCAAGTTTCTTTTTGAGAAAGCTTGAGAAACTTTTTTTAGGATTCTCCTTAGGCACAATATACACCCCAGACTCACTTTCCTCTGTGGCCCTGCAATGTCCTTGATCAAAAGCTTGGGGACTCAACTGAGTTATAAGATGTCACAGCAGAGGTTTTCTTATGTCC
Source organism: Octodon degus (assembly GCF_000260255.1). Lineage (NCBI taxonomy): Eukaryota > Metazoa > Chordata > Mammalia > Rodentia > Octodontidae > Octodon > Octodon degus. Next base: position 887,960 of record NW_004524827.1, on the reverse strand, counting down.
TGAATCCTCATTGACCTAGGAGGGTGTCTCAGTTACTTTTACCTCATTTCTGAGACAAAATACCAGAAAACCCCAAATTAAGAAAGGAAAGGTTTATTTAGCTCACAGTTATTGGAGCTTTCAATCCATACTAAGCTGTCTCCAAGGCAGAGTCTCACGTGGCAGAGGGCAGCCATTCTTGGCACAGAAAATGGCAAAGAACAAAGGGAGGAGCAGTGGCTGCCTCTCTCCCCTCCTTATATTTTAATGCAGATAGCCCATCCCAGGGTGATGATAGCATTCACACCAACAATCCCAGCACTGGATCATGAATTAATCATAAACTCTCAAAGCTGCTTTATGACTGCATGAAGCTTTGGGTGGATATCTAGCTGCAAACCTTAACAGAGGAATAGGGCCAAAGTACTGGCTATCCCCTTAGCCCATCTATCTTTGTAGTTTTTGGTCTCCAAACCTCAGTTGAGCATCCAGAAGAGATTAAAAATATTACATTATAGTGGGAGCTGTGAACTTAATTATTAAAATTTTACTTGAGTATTAAGAAGCAGAAATATAAAGTATAGCCAGACAACTATTATTTCCTACCAAGCATGGATGTACTTTTAGTACCTGAATCCCTGTAGAATGTTGACAGCAGTTACAAAGTTTTACATAGAAAATTTAAAATCAAAGCCATACATAGCATTGAAAAAAAAAACCAGTCAAAATGACATTTTTGTAATATACTTAAATCTCCATCTTGGAATAGAGTAGCCTTTTAGTATCTAGTACATAAGAAACGTTTACCAAATTTGTAGTCTTTTAATAGGGTATCATTGAAGAAGTTTGTACCATTACCTGGGCTGTTCAGAATCTAAGCATCTGTACATGTAGTGGCACATACATAGGATACATATCTCATAAATGTTTTCTTTTTAATGTATTTAGTACAGGATCTCCCTATGCAGCTTTGACTCATAGTGATCCTCCTATTTTCAGCCTCCCCTGTGCTGGGATTACAGGCATGCACCACCATGTCCAGACTTGGTTGTGCCCAGAGATAGAGCCAGCAAGGCATATGGTACTAGGGATCAAACCCCAATCCCTGTGCTTGCCTAAGCAAGTGCTTAGTCTGCTGAGCTATTTCACTGGCCCTCACATAAGTGTTTGGTTAAAAAATAATTTTTTGACTGATGATCTCATGTTTGTTTGGCATAAACTTCTTATAAATATCTGGAATACGAGAGAAAAGCAGACATTTATCACTATAAACAATCTACGTTTTACATTTTATAATGCTGTACATTTGGAAGGCATGCATACATTTACTACACCATGAAATTAGTGATAATTAATTGTCATATTGTTTCTTAATTCACTTTTGTGTCAAGTGTATCTTTTGATCATAAAATCTTATTGTCTTTTTTAAAAAATACCCTTTTGATGATGATCAATGTAAACATATCACAATAATATATTTTGAACAATATTAATTGATGTGTCTTCCATAAGGCCACAGAGATTAATGGGGCTTCTTACTATTAAACAAAAACTGGTTATGTTATTCCAGGAAGCTGCTTTTTTATCAATTAGAGGCCTATATGACAATTTTTGTTTGCCCTAAGGGATTGTGTGTGTGTGTGTGTGTGTGTGGTACCAGAGATTGAACTCAGGACCTTGCATTTGCCAGACAGGCACTTATTCTACTGAGCTCTCTCCCCAGTTACCCTAAAAGATTTTTATTTAATTTTTATTTAATTATCTTAGCAATTTTTGATGACCTATGAAAATCAAATCACATCACTTTAATGCATTAATTTTGAACAATGAGAGAGACTCTCAAAAGTCATAATACATAAACATTAATATGTATTACATTTATAAACCAATTTTACCATCATTTTGACAGCTGGCAAATTTGATGGAAACATATTTAATTTATGTCATTTATCTATAAGCCAAATTAACTACAGACAAGTTCTTTAAAAATCCAAAAATATAAAAGGAATTTGTTGAGCTCAAATAAAACAGCTGTTTAAAGACTGAACCAAAAGACAATGCAAACAAAAGCACACACACAAGACAAGTTGCTCATAAAATCAGATATATTCTTGGTCAAATTGAGTTATACTGATTTCTTTTGACCTAAGAATGTGCCCATAGTTAGAGTTAACATGGGCTCCCTGAGGCCAGGAGGCAGAGATCCATGAACCTGTCATTCTAAAACTTCTTCTGAATCAATCACAAACACTTCCTTTTTCCCCTCTCTAGCAGCTTCAGACATTCTCAATTGAAATATCCCTTTTCATTGCAATAGGCACACTAGTCTGGGTCTACAGGAGTGCAGAGTCCTCCCTGTTGAGGCCACTTGCCTTTCTCCCCATTTACTCCAGGCCTAGCTGACTCCCTTTCCTGCAAGCTTCCAGGAACACTTTCATTTCCTCTTCCTGAAGTCTCTACCTTTTTTTCACTCTGTTATGAAATATTTCTTGAGCCACCTCAATCAATTGAGTCATTCCAACATACCTAAATAGTTTCTGTAACTTAGGGCATATATCAGGGGTAACTGGGTAACAAAAGCCAACTGGGTAACAAAAGCCATGTTAATGATGCAAGGATTCTTTGGCACCTGTGGATTGAATATAGGATGTGTCTGATAAGCCTCTTTAAAGCACATAAGGAATGTGTCAGGGCTTCCTGCTGGTCCCTGATGCATCTTGGCCACTTTGTTTATACTTCTGAAGTTCCAGGCAGTTACAATGAGCCCTTATCTCTAAGCTTACTATTAAACAAAAACTGGTTATGTTATTCCAGGAAGCTGCTTTTTTATCAATTAGAGGCCTATATGACAATTTTTGTTTGCCCTAAGGGATTGTGTGTGTGTGTGTGTGTGTGTGGTACCAGAGATTGAACTCAGGACCTTGCATTTGCCAGACAGGCACTTATTCTACTGAGCTGGTAGATGGGTTTCCACCCACTGCATCCCTTCAGCAGTATTTGGATTCCAATTGGATCTTTCTTGGGATTCAATAGCTATTATCACCTCCCTTTTATCTTGTTCAGCTTTCCGAGTATCTAATCTAACCTGATACTCCAATGCTTTCCAAACTCTGTTTCTTTTCTCCGAAACAGCTAAGGAAAAGGAAAAAGTATAGATGGGGCTGAGGCAGCACAGTAGGTGTTTGTTTTGAACACCTCCCTTTATCATCAAAACTCAATCAGGAAATCGACAAGCACACCTCAAAAACCACTGGGCTAGAGCCAGCCAGATAGCTCAATGGATTAAAGCACCTGTTTAGGCAGAGCACAGAGGCCAGGATTCAATCCCCAGCACCACAAGCTGTGCTGGCCTCATCCGCAGGGTGCACTGAGATGGCGACTGAGACTGGATGTGGTGGCTCACACATGTAATCCCAGCACTTGGGATTACAACACGTTGGGAGGTTGAAAATAGAAGGATCACTATGAGTCCAATCTAGGTAGGGATACCCTGTAGGCACTGTACACCCTGTTCTAAATACATTAAAAAAAAACATTGGGATAATTCTGGAACTGCATATAGCCAGAAGTTTGTATAAGAGAACTGATATGGTTGTCCAGGTTTTCTAGTAACAGTATCTTACACCATACTGGACACCTGAGGATCAAGTGTTTCATTCTCCACTCTACTAGCAGTACAAACAAGGGTCCAAGGCTACAGAAACCTGAAATTTTGGGCCCATTTGGGAAAACACAAAATAGACCAAAAAAAAAAGAAAAAAAAGGTCCTGGGAAATACTAACTGCTCCTGATCACCAATTTGGAGTACTTTGAAAAAACAGAAAGGTGGAGCCAGGGAGATGGCTTGGTAGAATAAGTGCTTCCCTGACATGCCCAAGGGCCTGAGTTCAAATCCTGGTTCTGCCAAAAAAGAAAGAAAGAAAGAAAGAAAAACCAGAAAAGACCAAATCTAAATGGAATTTAGAGGTAAAACTCGGACCAAATCAAAGACAAAACTCTGACCAAATTTTTGGTCAGGCTGAGACCAGATAACTTCCATATCTGGGAGCCTTGGGCCCATCAATTATTAATCTGGAGAAAAGAAACAAGTCCCTGGACAAGCCCAAAGACAAAGGCAAATTTACAGATTCTTACCAAGGTCAGGATGCAGGACCCGATTGCACCGTCCTGCAGTTGTGGTGTCCAGCCTCACAGTTGGCTTGGGTGGCCAGCTGAAATCAGCCAGGGTGCCCTGTCACATGAGAACCATCCAGCAAGCCTAGGAGGCATGAGTGCTGCTCAAATGAGGCCCTAACCAATGAGATATCTCTCCAGGGTCTCCAAATGTTACAGTAGATTAGGAAGGCAGAGAATATTGGAACAAATAAGATTTATTTCCAGCTAAAAATTGACAACCCAACATGGTGTCAGATAATGTCGACCTTGGGAGAAGTTTATACTGTATTTTTATACATATACAAGTAACCATAGTAACCAAATTACTTCATATTGGAATTGTACAAAAGTCTCACAAGGTTTACATATCCCAGGGATTTGTTTAACCAGGATGTGGTTAAATTTTAGCTTATCTACAATTTGTTCTGTTTACTCCTTAGGTTAATGACTTGTTCTACTTTTGTGGGGTTTATCATTAACTAAGGGGAGAAGGTGTAGAGTGGATGTATCTACTATTTAAGTGACTGTTAACATGGAGTTTTAAAACACTAAATAGCATTTCATTTAGTTGCCATGTCAGCTATAGTAAAATTCAAGATTATTAGGGGGTTGAAACAAAGAACTTCTAGGGGCACCTCATACTTGTTTGCTTTTCAAACAAAGGAAGGGGATGTTGAAGAATGCATTGAAACTAAGCAGGACCTTGGGAATCAGCACGAAGACTTCCCCAAGTTGTAAATTATACTGATTGGGAGACTTATCTCCAGATTAACATGCACAAGAATGAGATGACTCCCAGATGACTTCCATATCTGGGAGCCTTGGGCCCATCAAATTATTAATCTGGAAAAAAGAATCAAGTCCCTGGACAAGCCCAAAGACAAAGGCAAATTTACAGATTCTTACCAAGGTCAGGATGCAGGACCCGATTGCGCTAAAGTCTTTATTTGGTTAATTGGGGTTGGAGTCAGGCATCCTCAGCCGTGGGCTTATCTTGTCCTTTTAGGCATCATAGTCTTATAGGCCTTTATAAGGCTCATCCAGGACCAGTGATGTTGCTGTACATCTCCAGGCAAGGGGCCAATGCCTGGAACAGACAGAAGTAGACATAGCTAGCCAATGGATTAATTTGAAATCCTTCTTAGAGCCATTTCATAGTGGTCTCCATCAGTTCTATATGCTTCACTTATCTGTATATAATTATTTTTCTATGCTTAAGAAGTTTTCTGCCATTATTTCTGTGAACAGGATTTTTTTTTTGTCCTTTGTGCTTTCTTCTCATTTTTCATGGACTCCAATCAATCTTATGTTATTTGTTTTTCCATGAACTAGCAAGAGCTGTTGGATTCTTTTCTCTTGCTATTTTAAGAAAATCTTTTCATGATCATTAATCACAAACTTATCTACTAAAACTGATGTTCTGTCCTCACAATGGATCATTCTGCTACTTTTATAATTTCAATAGAATTTTCAGTCCCTTGGATATCTGCCTTAATCTGTTTCCTTGACTCCATTTTTTTCCTATGTTGGGCACCCATGGTTTCCACTTTCTTTTTTTAATTTTATGTATTTTGTACAGGTTCTCAATATGTAGCTTGGACTCATAGTGATCCTCCTGTTTAAGCCTCTCCAGTGCTGGGATTTCAGTGTGCCCAGGGCGAGGCCGGCATGACATGCAATACTGGAGATTGAACTCAAGTCCTTGCACTTGCCTAGGCAGGCACTTAGACTGCTGAGCTATCTCCTTGATCCCACTCTCCATCATTTTCTTAAGGTCCTCCATTTAAAAAAATCTGTATCTACTCTAGATTCACTGTGTCCTTCATTATGGTAATCATCTCTTTAGTTATCTGAGAAAATATCTCTAATTTGATTTGTCTATAACCCCATTCATCTGCTTTGTTACTTCTAGTATTCCTATATCAGAGTTCAGATGGGTGTTTTTGAACCAGTCCACTTCAGTGCCCACTGTATTTTTCCTTAGTAAACCTAGAAATCTGGTTGCAACTTGCTTCTATATCTTCTTATTTTCTATTTCTTTCTTAATATAGTTCCTATATTGATTTTTTTGGTGGAACCAGGGATCAAACTCATGCCCTTGCACTTGCCAGGGAAGTGCTTATTCCACTGAGCCATCTCCCCAGCCCCTACATTGATATTTTAAATTGCTTATGGTACTTATTTCTATTGCTAGTATTTAGAACTCATTAGGAAGTGACTCCTCCTCAGAAATGTCTTCCAGGTGTTGCAGGCTTTTGTCCTTTAAGTCTTTTGCAAGATCCTACTTCTTCAAGTTATTAGTGTTCAGTAGTTTCTGGCTATTTGATCTAGATTATATCTGTTTGTCATTGGTTTATGTTATTGTTTATGAACTTCAAGTAATCTTTGTCTTGGTATACCATGAACAACAACAATGATGTCACCCTGTTTAAAGTAGTATGGTCAGTAACAACAATAATATCAAGCAGAGCCTAGAAAAAGACAGACTGTGGTAGCTATTAATTTGCTACCTTTAAAAGTATAAACAAAATTTGTAGTTATATAACAAAATCTAAAACAAACTAGAACATTGTAGCAAATATCCATTTGATAGAGTGACTTTTTTTCAAAATCTGTTATTAGTTTGTTTGTTTGGTACAAGATCCCACTTTGGAGCTCAGACTCATAGTGATCCTCCTGTCTGAGCCTCCCAGCACTGGGATTACAGGTGTGTGCCACCACACTTGGTTTTGGTGGCTGGCACAGAGCACCCAGGCTTCTGTGGCCAACACAATATGTTGGACTGGGGTCAAACCTGGTTCCTCCCACTTAAACTAGGAAGGCTATTAAACCACTGAGCTATCTCCCAAGCCCTTCAATAAAGTGATTTTACTTCAGGTAAGAAAAATTTTGAAGGACTAAGTGAAAAAATAGAAATGGAGAAGAAAAAATAATTAGAAGCAAGTTTGAAGGACAAAGGAAGATGACAAAACCTTTATGAAACTAATGAAAAGACAGGATTAAAATAAAAGAACAAAAACAAAACCCAGAAACAATGTTCATAGTCATATAAGACCAAGAACAAACAAGAAAAAGCAAAGAAAGGAAGGAAAATAATGTCCACTTCATGACATGTCTCTGCTGTCACTGACAGATACAGGGAGCATCCAGAGCTCAGATCCATGTTTGTTGGTCCCAGCAAGGCTGCAGTAGAACTACAGATGGGCAGTGGATAATCCCAACAAACCTGTGCTTTCAAGTCCACCGAATTTCAGGCTCATCTTAGGTTCTTTTTACGAGGTTGAGACACAGGTTGTTCAACCCACAGCATTCTGGTCGCCTATTGGTGGTTTATATTTGGCAACCTAATCCTGGGTATCTCCCCTGGCTGTGCCTCATCCTGACACTGGATCCTTTAGATGGAGGCAACCAACAGCTACTCTGAGTTCTGAGTTCAGTTTGCCCCTTTCCAAAATACCAGCCTGTCACCTTTTTCTTGAGACATCTAAATAAGAATCTTTTACCACTCACTGCATCTTGAAGGGGCCAATGAGCCATTACACTGGTGCATTTCCCTGTGGACGCCTCCTGTGACATCAGTTGTAATCACCAGGCCTCAATAGTTTCAAGCTACCTCTCGCATGCCACAAGATGGGATTCAGGAAGAAACTGTTGTTAACTACCTTCTTATTCTGAGTTCAGATTCTTTCCTTCATTCTCCTCATTGGCTCCAATTCTTACTTATAATCCTTGCTGGGTTCTGGGTCTCACTTCTGTCTTTATTCTCTTCCCAGTGTTGCTGTACTCCAGAATCAGAACTCCAAATCTTAGAGAGGCTTACTTGTTCTTGCTAATATTCTGCCATTTTCCTGGAAGTCCTGGAGATAAATGGGGGTCATGGGCAGTGAAGTCCCAGATAGGGTGAAGCTGGCTGTCACTGGTGCTTCTGGCTGTACAGGTGTCTCCTTTGTTCCCTACTTGCATCACTGCCAATGCCTGGCTGCAGTGGAGGCATGAGCAGCTTCCCTATGGTTTCTGTGTATTATCAAGACTCAAGATATTTCCTGTTTGGAGGTTTTTGAGACAGACAAAATGCTATATATGTGACTAGAGTGGGCATGTTTGGACAGTGGCAAGCAGGGGAGCTGCAGCCCTGAAAGGGAGAGGGTGGTCCAATGCTCTTGACCTTGTTTCAATTTTGTGTAGTATATTACATGTATTCATTTTTCACATGTTGAGCCATCCTTGCATCTTTGGGATGAAATCTACTTAGCCATGATGTATGGTCATTTGATGATGTGCTGCATTTTATTTATTAATATTTCACCAAAGATTTTGGCAATTATGCTCATTAAGGAGATTAACCTTTAGTTTTCTTTTCTAGTTGGGTCTTTATCTGATTTTTTGTTTCATTTTGTCTTTTTGAGACAGGGTTTTGCTATGCAGTTCAGGCTGGACTTTAACTCACTTTGTAGTCCAGGCTATGTTACCCTTCTATCTCAGCCTCCCAAGTGCTGGGATTACAGGCATGCACCATTATACCTGGCACTATCTGATTTTAGAATCAGAGTAATGCTGGCTTTCATAAATGACTTTGGAAGTATTTTATCTTTTTTTTTGAAGAGTTTGAAATGTAGAGATGACATAACATCCTTAATTAGTTGTCAAATTTAGCAGTAAAGTCTATCAGTAGATTCTTTTTTCTTTATTTCTTTTTTGTACTGCGGATTGAACTCAGGACATGTTCTTGCCAGACAGGTGCTTATGCCATTGAGCTAATTCCCTGGCCCAGTAGATTCTTTATTACTGTCTTAATTTCATGGCTTGCAATTGCATTCTTCAGCATTTTTGTGTCTTTTGGGGTCAGCTTTGGTAATTTGTATAAGTCTAGGAATCGGTCTATTTCTTCAAAATTTTCCAATTTGTTGGAGTGCATTTTTTACAGTAGTCACTGTCTTCTAAATTTTGACACTGTCTACACTGATTTCAACTTTTTCATTTCAAATTACATTGATGGTGATCTTTTCTTTCTCATTCTTTTTGGCTAAGAATTAATTAATTAATTTGTTTTAATGTTTCAAAAATCTCAGCCATTCAATTACTTGATTTTTGTCTTTATTTCATTGAGTTCTGCTCTAATTTTTGTGATTTTGTTATTTTATTTTGATTTGGGCCTGGCTTGTTCCTTCTTAGGTATCTTAAGCTTCCTCATAATGTTATTTGAGCTCATTCTGGTTTCCTAATGTAAGCTTTGACTGCAATGAACTTCCCTCTTAGCACATGTTTCAGAAAGTTTTGGAGCCAGGGGTATAGCTCAGTGACACATTGCCTGCCTGGCAAGTGCAAGGTCTTGAGTGTGTCTCAGTACCTGTTGAGGAATGCATTACTAACTTTCCAAGTACTTCTAAGTTCTCAACATTTTTTCAGTTATAGATTTCCATTTTCATAGCACAATGATCCAATAGCACACACGGGTGATTTAACTTCTTTTTATTGAAGCATGTTTTGTGTATTAGAATGAGAATTATTTTGGAGAAATTATCATCTGCTACAGAAAAGAATGTATGCTCTGTTGCAGTGGAGTGGAATACTCTGTAGATATCTATTATATCCATATATTAAGGGGTGTAGTTTAGCCTTGATATTTCTTTATTGCTTTTTTGCTTATTTGATTCATTGTCTTTGTGAAAGTGAGGCATGAAGAATCTCCCACTATGACTATGCTACTATTTATTTGATATTTTACATTCATCAGTATTTTATGAAGATAGGCACTCCATTATGCATTGCATAAATATTTATAAGTTTTATCACTTCTTCTTGGATTATTCCCTTAGCTAGTGTGTAGTAATATTTTTTTGTCTCTTCTAATCCATTTTAGGTTTAAGCTTACCATGTCTTAGATCTTCCTGTGGTTGTTTTCAGAGTCCTGGTGCATGAAACACTTTTTCCAGATATTTGATTTTTACACTAAGAATAGATATCTTTCTGGATTAGGTGAGTTTCTTAAACAAAGGAGACCATTGGATTCTGATTTTTTATATGTGTTTGTTTGTTTCTGATCCAGTCTGCTAATCTGTATCTTTTAATTAGAGAGTTGAGGCTATTAACATTGAGACATATTGCTGAAATGTGTTTATTGCTTATCATTCTATTCTTTCTCTGTTGGTGTCTCCTTTGGTTTTCTTTTTTTCCATAATTTTATTGATGAACAAATAGCAATGAGACAGTTTCAAATCAAATAGGTAGGACAGTTTCAATAATTAACACATTGCATATATTCCCCCCAGTGGTTAATTGCTGTACAAGATGCAGACAAGATATACTATTAAGAAACACCATTAGAACTAATCACTCTATTCATTAAGAGAATGTAAAT
>NW_004524827.1:872742-874754 GCF_000260255.1 Octodon degus | reverse complement strand
GCCATTTTGCCTGAGTTGGTCTTGTTTAATGTCATCATTCATTTATAGTGTAACTATCCTGCCCTCCCACTCTTCTGAGAGCCTTTCTCACCAACCCCTTTGCTCTACTACCATCACTGCAGAGTCACGAGAATACTAGAAGCTTCAAAAATGACAAAAGGCTGTCCTAATTATTTGATTTGAAACCATCTTATTGCTATTTGTTTCTCAATAAAATTATGGGGGGAAATGACAAAAAGAAGGAACAAAAAGCAATCTTATACCTCTAACCTGTCTAAAAGAAGTCGAATAGACAAGGTCATAGAAGAACTTCAAAGTCACATGCCTGACACTTTGGAGATAATAGCAACTGAAGTAAAGAAACAACTCCATCAGGCAGGCTATGGATGAAATCAGATCACAAATAACTTCTAAGGTTAAAAACATAAAGGAAATGGCAGCAATCATGAAAGAATTGCCCCATACAAATAAGGAAGACATAGATTAAAAAATAGAAGAGGGGGGCCGGGGAGATGGCTCAGTAGAATAAGCACTTGCCTGGCAAGTGCAAGGGTCTGAGTTCAATCGCTGGTTCTGCCAAAAAGAGAGAGAGAGAAAGGGAGAGAGAGAGAGAGAGAGAGAGAGAGAGAGAGAGAGAGAGAGAATAGGAAAATGATGGAAACATTTAATAAGCAATACAGGAAAGAACTAGGATGCATGAAACAGATTCAAACATATCCAGGGCATTAAGAATTTCACTGAAAGCTGGAAAAACACTTGAATGAAACAGAAGATAGAATTTCATTCCTTGAAAATAGCACTTCAGTTAGTGTGATATTTTTTTTCTGTATGTTAGGGAAGGGTCTACAGGGCGTTCAGGGTCTCACTACTAGATCAGACTAGTAGTGATCTGCCTGTTTACAGCCTCCCAAGAGCTGGGGTTACAGACGAGCGCCACCATGCCCAGTCTCAATCTCCATCTCAGCACACCTCAGGGGTGGGCCAAAGTTTTGTGTTTGTTTGTTTGTTTGTTTGTTTGTTTGTTTTTCAGCTAATGAACATAAAAGGGCACATCTCTTTAAACTAAGAGGTGATGCATAAAATTGTTTATTTGGGATCATTCTGTTTTCCTGATGTGAAAATTCACTGCTATAAAGTTTCCCCTTAAGACATCTTTCATTGCATCTTATAGGTTCTGATAAGTTGTATCTGCATTTTTGTTTGATTGTAAATATTGTTTGTCTTATTTAATTTAATCTGTGACACATTGAGTGTCCAGGAGGGTATTATTGAATTTCCATGTGTTTATGGAGTTGTTGCTGTTTCTTTTCTCAATAATTTCTACTATCATTGCACTATTGTCAGATAATATGTATGAGATTATTTTGATTCCTTTGCACTTACTGATGCATGCTCTATGTGCTAGTAATATGGCCTACTTTGGAGAATGTCCTATATGCAGCTCAGAAAATGTATATTCTGATGGTGTTGGGTGGAACACTCTGTAAAGTCCTACTAAGTCCATTTCTTTACAAGTTTGATTTAGCTCTGTTATTTATTTGCTAATTTTTTGTGTAGTTGATCTATCTCTTTGTGTCAGTGGAGTGTTAAAGTCCCCCAGTGCAATTATTTTATTGTTCATTAGATTTTTCATGTGTGTTAAAATTTGTCTTATATAGTTGGGTGCTCCTCCATTGGGTGTGTATATATATTTATAATTGGTATCTCTTCCTCTTGCAGTTTTCCCCTTGCAATATGTAGTGATCTTTATTTTTTCTAATCATGCTTGGTTTGAAGTTGACATTAGCAGCAACCAGAATACCTGTCCCTGTTTTTTTCTGGGTTCCTGTCACATGAAGTATTGCTTTCCATCCTTTGATGTTCAGTCTATTAGTTTCTTTTTGATGCAGCATATGGCTGGGTTTTGTTTCTTGATCCACTCTGTCAGTCTGCTTCTTTTCATTGGTGAATTGAGGCTATTTAAATTTATGTTTATAATTGATAAGTATTAGATTACCTTTGTAATTTTTTTT
>NW_004524827.1:869087-872052 GCF_000260255.1 Octodon degus | reverse complement strand
CTACATCATTGATCACATTCCTCTGTAGCCACTGTAGCCACATAATATCCTTGATCAGAAAATTTGGGATACAACTGACTTACATGATGTTACAGTATAGATTCTCCTGTCCTGAGTCTTCACTGACATTGGAAGGCTGGGCCAAAATGTTGGCTGTCCTTGCAGTTTCTTTTCCTGCTATAGGATCCCTACTTTTCTCCTTGGCTTAATTGTTTGCTCTGCTTGACAGTTCTCTACTGTTGTTGAAGTTGTGATCATCTTTGTCTCTTTCTAAAATATCTGTTAGTACTCTTTGTAAGGTTGGTTTGGTGGTCATGAATTTCTTCAGTTGTTTTTTCATGGATATATATATATAACCGGAGATTGAACTCAGGTCCTTGGGCTTGCCAGGAAGCACTTATTCTACTGAGCTATCTCCCTGGTCCCACATGGAATTATCTTATCTCTCCGCTAAATTAGATAGACAGTTTTGCCAGGTTCCTCAATCTGGGTTGGAAGTTGTTTTCTTTCAGGACCTGAAATATCTCATTCCAAGCTCTTCTTGATTTGATGGTCTGTATTGAGAAATGTGCCATGATTCTAATGGGCTTTCCATTATAGATGACCAGTTTCTTCTGTTTAACAGCTTTTAGCATTCTGTTCTTTTGCTCAATTTCTGGGATCCTGATTATTATATGTCTGGGTGAAGATTTATTTTGACTGTGGCTAGGTGGAGTTCTACATACTGCACTTAACCACATTTCAGATTCTTTTAACATGCTTGGGAAATTTTCTACTTCTACTTCTGCAAATAATCTTTTATGTTATTTGAGTTAACTCCAGCTATTTCATTTTTAACTATTAGTCTTATATTATTTTTCTTTGCATCATTTTGCACCTGTTCTATTGTTATTTGCTGGTTTCTCTATTATTATTATTATCACTACTATTATTTTTAGTTTATGTATTTGGTACAGGGTCTCACTACTCAGATTTGACTCATAGTGATCCTTCTGTTTTCAGCCTCTCCAGGACTGAGATTATAGGTGTGTGCCACCACACCTGGACTGTGGGGGGTGATGGAATGCTCCTCTTACACTTTCCCTTATTTGGGCAAGAAATGCTGCAGCTCCAATCCCTGCTTGCCTCAGCATCTTCCTGTGGTCCCGGACCTTTGCTACCAATCTGCAACTAGTCCGGCCCAACTACTTCCGCTACATGGCTATTTAGACCCTGCTCACTTCCTCAATAAATGAGATTTGATCAGAAAGCCTGTCTTGTCTCCCTCTCTTATGTCTCTTGCCCTGTCTTGTTCATCCTCGTTCCTCCTCCAGGTAATAACCCCATGTCTCAACTCGCGGGACGAGTCACTAGACTCCATCACTGGCTCCATGTGCCCACAGGTGGGGCTGGTGTGGCATGTGGTACTGGGGATCAAACCCCAGTTCCCATGCTTGCCTAAGCAGGAGCTTAGTCTGCTGAGTTATCTCACTGGCTTTCATTATTTTGCTATTCTTTTTTTTTCTTTTCTTTTTTTTTGGGGGGGGAACCAGGGATTGAATTCAGGCCCTTGCACTTGCCAGGCAAGTGCTTATTCTACTGAGCCATCTCCCCAGCCCTTGGCTGTCATTATTTTAAAGAGATGTCATTTATCTCATTATTTATTTTACGCATCACCTCAAACTCCTAGAAAAAGAAGAGCAAGTCAAGCCCAAAGCCCAAAGAAGACAGACAATTATAAACATCAGAGCAGAAATAAATACTATGGAGGTGAAGAAAACAATACAAGGAATCAAGGAATCAAAGAGCTGGTCCTTTGAAAGGATCAATAAAATTGATAGGCACCTAGGCAACATAATCTAAACAAGAAATAAAAATTCACATTCATGTAATAAGGAATGACAAGTGTGAAATCACTACAGACTCTGGAGAAATTCAGAATATCATCATCACCTATTCCAAAATCTTTACTCTCACAGGATGCAAAACACAAAAGAATTGGAGAGATCTCTAGATACTAAAAACTACCAAAGCTGAATCAGAAAGATACAATATTTCTGATGTGGGAGAGCTTCCCGCTACACTGCACCGGCAGGACTAGCTGGCTCAAGCCCAGGTACAGCATGGGTGAGACCCCCTTCCACCCTCTTGGGATGCCACCCATCACTCCGCAGCACCTCCACCACACTACCAGCTGAGTGAGAATTTCTGCCACGTTCTGGGGACCCCCAGATCCAGTTCCAGTGCAGGCCCCAGTGAGTATGTGGGAGAGCTTCCTCTTCCCACTACTCCAACTTGTCCCCTCCAGACTCAGCTCAGGCCTGGCATACAGGCCTGGGGTGAAACACTGCAGCTGCAATCCCTGCAGAGAGAGTAGGGAACAGAACCACCCAGGTAGTCCAGTAGCAGAACATGTTGACAAAGGGGCACAACAGGTTCACTCCCAAGAGTGGCAGCAGGAAGCAGCTGAGCACAGCAGCCAGACCCAAGCCAGACACAGCTGGATAAATCCAAACTTTGTAGATCTACACCTGAATTTCAGTAGGTCTTAAGGTTATAAGTGCAACAAAGCTCTACAACAAAGGTCAGAAGGCAGTGCTACACAAAATGACAATAAGAAGGAGCAAAATGAAATCTCAGACCCCAACCCACCCACAACAAGTGCACAGGACACTAACACAGAAAAAATTGGGAATCACACACCTCAGAGCAATGAATCAACAGCTTCTGAAATAAAGAAACAGCTGCAGATAGGTATAGAGGAACTCAGATTGGAAATAAAAAAAGAAATCCCTGAATTGATAACATCTACCGTAAAGAATCAAATGCAGAAACATATGGAGGAAACCCAATGCCCACCCAGAACAAGTGCAGAAGACACTAGCTCAGCTGAAATGTATGAATTAATAGTGTCGACAGTAAATAAGCAACAGCAGAAAGTTATAGAGGAACTCAGAGCGGAATTCTTTTCTGAAATACAAAAAAA
>NW_004524827.1:862733-863340 GCF_000260255.1 Octodon degus | reverse complement strand
TCCAGTTAACTTTAGTGAGCTTTTCAAAGTTGGAATTGTAAATAAAACAACTTGCAAAAGTTTTCTGCAATAGAATTAACAAAATACTATCTTTATCCAGAAGTTGGAAACTAGAAAAAGGCTACTTGAAGTAACTGTTCCAAGTGAGGTTATTTAGAATGTCTTCCAGCCTCCCAGAGTCTAGCAGTACCACTGGTATAGATTAGCCTGTTTGTAGCAGGACTCCCTTACTTGCACCTGAGAACTTGTTTGATTTGTTTTTAAATGTTTAATCTCAGCTTTGAATATGTTGCCTACAGACTCAGTAACTACTGAGTTTGTAGTTTGGGGGAGAACTGTAACTAGATAGTTTGTCAGCTTTTCAATTAAAGACAACACTTAATTCACGAAAAAGAAAAAAGAAACTGTCCTACCAATTTGGTTTGAAACTGTCTCATTGCTATTTGCTTCTCAATAAAATTATGGAAAAAAAGAAAATTCAAGCACAGCTTATCATAATTTATGGAATACAATGAAAGCAGTTCTCAGAGGGAATTTCATACCTGTGAACTCACACATTAGGAAAACAGAATGGGAACAAATAAATACCCTAATGCTGCACCTTCAA
>NW_004524827.1:855894-861332 GCF_000260255.1 Octodon degus | reverse complement strand
CACTGAGGAAAATGAAATACCTTGGAATTCATCTAACTAAAGAAGTCAAGATCTTTTTAGGGAAAATTACAGTACTCTGAAAAAAGATATCGTAGAGGATTTCAGAAAATGGAAAGATATTCCATGCTCCTGGATAGGAAGAACCAACATTGTGAAGATGGCCATACACCCAAAATTTCTGTACAGATTTAATTCAATCCCCATCAAACTACCACCAACATATCTCTCAGACCAAGAGAAATTATTACTGAAATTTATTTGGAACCAGAGAAGACCTAGAATAGCAAATGCAATTCTGGGCAATAAAGACAAGGCAGGAGGCATTACAATTCCTGACTTGAAATTATACTACAAGGTTACTGTCATAAAATCAGCATGGTACTGGCATCAAAATAGACCTGAGGATCAATGGAATAGATTAGAAAGTCCTGAAGCCTCTATGAACACACTCAGCCATCTTATCTTCAACAAAGGGACCAAACATACTCACTGGAAGAAAGATAGCCTCTTTAACAAATGGTGCTGGAAAAACTGGCTCTCTACATGCCAAAAACTAAAAATTGACCCAGGTCTATCACCATGCACTAAGCTAAAGTTGAAATGGATTAAAGATCTAAATATTAAAACAGAGGCACTAAATCTCCTGAAAGAGAAAGTAGGAGGAATTCTTGAAGACATAGGGGTAGGCAAAGAGCTCATGAACACAAGTCAAATCACACGGGAAACACTTGAAAGAATTAACAACTGGGACCTGCTTTTACTGAGAAGTTTTTTCACCTCAAAAGAAATTACCAACAAAGTGAAAAGGCAACCCACAAATTTGGAAAAAAACCATGACAAATAAGGACTCCGACAAAGATCTGCTCTCTAGAATTTATAAGGAACTAAAAAACACTAGGTCCCCCAAATTTTAAGACCCAATCCAGAAATGGGCATCTGAGATGAACACACACTTCTCAAAGGATGAAATTAAAGAAGCGAATATATATATGAAAAAATGCTCCACATCACTAGCCATCCACAAAATGCAAATTAAAACAACATTGAGATATCATCTCACCCAAGAAAGAATTGCTATCATAAAGAAATCCCCCAACAACAAATGTTGGAGAGGTTGTGGGGAAAAGGAACCCTTCTCTACTGCTGGTGGAAATGTAGGCTGGTACAACCGTTATGGAAATCAGTGTGGCGACTCCTTAGAAAACCTGGCCTGGAAATCCAATTTAAACCAGCTATTCCTCTATTGGGAATGTTCCTGGAAGATCTGAAAGCATCATATCACAGTGACATATGTGTACCTATCTTTTTAGCAGCATAATTTGTGATAGACAAATATTGGAAACAACCAAGGTGCCCATCATCTGAGCAATGGACGAAAAAGATGTGGAACTTTTATAAAATGGAGTATTACTCAGCTATAAAGAATGATAAAGTCGAAGCGTTTATATTGAAGTGGATGCCACTTGAAGATATATTCATAAGTGAAATAAACCAGACACACATGTGTAAATATCATATAGTTTCCCTAGTAAAAGTACTCAAAAGAAGAAATACAAATAGAACCGTATAATACAACTGAAAGGAAATCAAGAACTTGAGGACTAAATAATTAAGAGAGGGAAAGGAGAAGAGCAATGAAACATGACAGTGACAAGCCATATAGGTATATGTAGAAGATGGGTAAGGCAATGATCTTGAGAATCTTCAGAAGATTTTTGAATCTAGCAGTTAATTGGAAAGATTCTCACCCTGACTAACTATATATACTGATACCTGTGAACTAAACAACTGCACTGAAGATGGTAATTTGTAATAGTGGGTTCATGCTTGCAGTGCCTGTCATTCTGGTCTTCTGAATACAGACCGCTTGTCATGACATGCCAATTGCTGCTGTGTTGTCTCTCGGGTAGATGATTGTTCAAAAAGAAGGGGATGGTGAAAGAAGGCAGGAGACAGGAAAAGGAATGTTGCGGGACTGTCCTGGTACAGGGTTGTATATGGTTAGATTTCTGGACTTATGTGTAAACCTAAGAATTATATAATTCTTTGTGCCTATTTTTAAAATATATTTTAATTTTTAATGTTTTTTCATCATATTCTGTTGGGACTTAAAGTTCAACATATCAACACTTGATGAAATATACTTGTTCCATGTTATACCTAAAACATTTGATATTCAGACAGATAGTGTGGTTAAGCTTAACAGCCTAAGTTGTATGGTAATAACAATAAGCTTCTCATCCTTGCCTTCCAGTGTCAATTAAGACACAGGACATATGAGATCTTATACTGTAATGTCATGTAACTCAGTAGTGTCCCAAATTTTCTGATCAAGGAGATTATCTGGCCAAAGAGGAAAATGATCGATGATGTAGAGTGTTCGTAAGGATAGTCACATAGAGAGAAAACATTCTCTCAGGCTTTCTCAGAGAACACATTGGCCAAGTAATGGCCGTGACTCACGTACCTGCCTGACACTAACAAAGGATCTAGAATCTGTGGTACAGGATCTCAGGATAAATCCTGAGGGAATTTCACTGACCTTATCAGATCCAAAAGCTACAACTCTTGTTGCATAGGCCTAGCTTAATCTTGGTCTTAACTATCCAGCAAAAAAGTATAAAAATGAAGTATAAGAAGTAAAGCTATGCTGTTATGTTGAACAATTTCTGACATTGCCAGTCAAGTAGAAGACCCAATACTATTATGGACTATTGGACTCTTTTAGAATATTTTGCTGAGTTAACACACCTATAGTATTCTAATGACGGAACTAAACAAAAAAAGGGGATAAAGATGAATGTCCATTTTGTATCTGTGTATTCAAAATGATTAGGATAGATATATAGTTACATTCTCTTAATGAATAGAAGGATTTGTTGCAATAGTGTTTGTAAATAGTATATCATGTCTGCATCTTGTACAGCAAATAACCACTAGAAAGAGAGTATGCAATGTGTTAATTATTGAAACTGTCCTTCCCATTTGATTTGAAACTGTCTAATTGTTATTTGTTTCTCAATAAAATTGTAGAAAAGAAACAATATCTGAATAACCCAGTATCAGTCATTGGAATTGAAAACTTAATCAAAAACTTATGAAGAAAGAAAGGTCCATATTGAAAGGAAGAGACAATGATTATTTTGTCTCATTTTTAAAAATTTTGAGTCCAGGGAGATAACTCAGTAGAATAAGCAATTGCCTGGCAAGTGTAGGTTTGTGAGTTCAATCCCTGGTACCACTAAAAAAATAATTTTTTTTTTATATAACCGGGGATTGAACTCAGGCCCTTGTGCTTGCCAGGCAAGCTCTTATTCTACTGAACCATCTCCCTGTCCCCAATGTTTCTTTCCTTCTTTCTCTCTTTTTTTTCTTTGTATTTTAGGGAAGGTTCTACAGAGTGTTCAGAGTCTCAGTACTAGATCTTCCTCATAGTGATTCGCCTTTTTACAGCTTCCTAAGAACTGGGATTACAGGTGTGCACCACCACGCCCAGGCTCAATTGCTGTCTCAGCATGACTCCAGGGGTGGTTTCAACATGGCTGGCCCAGGGATCGAGCCCCCTTCCCCTGTGCCTGCTTTCAGGTGCTTTAATCCACTGAGCTATTTGGCCTGCCGCCCCAAAAAAATTCTTCTTCTTTTTTCTCCTCTTAATTTCTTACATGTCTTCCTTTTTCTTTCTTCATCCAATTTTAAATGCATATATATGGTAATATGAACAACTCATTTGAAGACAACACTATGCATTACAAGTACTGTGAAATTCATATTATTTTTCTTAGTGAAATTTTGTATCATTTGTAATTTTTCTGTCCTTTTTTGTGGTATTAGAAATTAAACTCTTGGGGCTGGGGAAATGGCTCAGTAGAATAAGTGCTTGCCTGGCAAGCTCAAGGGTCTGAGTTCAATCCCCAGTTCTGGGGGAAAAAAAAATTAAACTCTTGACCTTGCACTTGAAAGGCAGATGTTTATGCCACTGAGCTGTATACCTGGCCGCATTTTTCTGTCTTAATACTATTTTGTACTCTCTTTAAAAATAAAGAACATTAAAAAGAAAATGAAAGCCCATGTGCTGATGCATTAGCAGCTGAATTCTATAAGACATTTTGAAAAATTTAATGCCAACTCTTCTCAAACTCTTCAATGAAATTAAAAGTGTCATGCATTGCTAAATTCACAAAAGTGTAAATAAAAGACAGTTTTGTAGTGAAAATATATATATATATTTCCCTTAGTTCACTGAGAATAAAAGTTTGTACTAATATTGTTTAGACAAGATATCATGTCTGCATCTTGTCTTCTAAATAACTACTACAATGACAACATATGCAGTGTATTAATTATTGTAAATGTCCTACTAACCTGTTTTGAAACTGTTTCATCAATATTTTAAGTTTTTCTCTCATTAAAATGAATAAAAATTATTTTTAAAAAATTTTTAAAAAGTCAAATAGAGTCACCTAGAGAGAAAAGATTTTCTAGGTTTCACAGAGAACAAATTGGTCAAGCAATGGCAGAGACTCATCCAGATGGCTGACACGGACAAAAGATCCACAAGGTGCTGAACATGTTTCCAGGGAAAATCCTAAGGGAATTTGACTGACATTATCAGATAGCAAAAGTTACATTTGTAGTTATATAGATCTTTCTTTAACTTGGTCTTAGCCATCCAGCAGAAACGTGTAACCATGAGGTCTAAAAAAATAAAGCCATGTTAATAAGCTGATCTGTAAAAGGCTCAAGTCAACAACTTCAGACAATGGCCAGTTGTGCTGATAACTCACTATGATTATGCACTATTTGACTATGCTGGGTTATTTTGCTGAATACAAATACCTACAATATTTTGACTGGCATCAAGTATGAAAAGGTCCTTTAAAGACTTCTCCAAATACAGCTTCTCTAACAACAATGGAACACCCATTTCTGATGAAAGAAAACAAAAAAGGGGGATATAAATAGAGGACATCTTGTTGTGAAACACATACATATATATGTATGTATATGCAACATAGTTAGGATATACAGCTACTTTCTCTTAGTTCAGTGAGAAGGAAGGTTTGTACTAATATTGCTTAGACAAGATATCATGTCTACATTTTGTCCTCTGAATAACTACTAGGAAGAGAACAATATGCAATGTATTAATTATTGTAACTGTCTTACTAACCTGTATTGAAACCATCTCTTTACTATTTCTTTCTCATTAAGATTAACAAAAAAAAAAATTAAAACAGAAAGGAAAAGAGGTGTGGTAGTCCAGATGGCTGGGTAACATACAAAACAGCCAAAGCAGTAAGAGGGAGTGGATAGTAGGTTCATAAAGGAAAAGATAAGAGTGGGGAGAGAGAGAGAGAGAGAGAGAGAGAGAGAGAGAGAAACTATGGCTAAGTATAAACTTGAGAGGAGTTAATATACTGGGAAAAACAGTTAAGAAA
>NW_004524827.1:845700-855334 GCF_000260255.1 Octodon degus | reverse complement strand
TCTAAGTAGGTGCTTTAGACCACTGAGCCATCTCACCAGCCCCCAAGAAATATTTTATAAAGAGAAGAAAAACAAAAATAAAATCCAGCTCAACAAAACAAAACAATAGAACACAAAAATGAAAGTTTGAATATATATGATGGCAACTAAGCGTAAACATTCCAACAAAAGAATGTACTACACATGTGACTCATACAGAATCTCTTCTCGAGAATGCTTGGAAGTTGGTGATGCCTAATGCATAACTGCTCAGGTTCTCACTCTCTGACATCTGTAGCTTCCTCAGGGTGTATGTGGCCATCCACTGGAGTTCGCAGTCCCTGCAGCTCTTCCTGATATGTGCAGGGCTTACTAGCTCTCAATGAGCTCACACAGAGATTCTGCAAGGGAGAGCAATAACTGTAATTCCTTTTAAACAGCTGTGCCACAGAGTCCATGAGTCTGTACAATTCTTTTTTGCAATCTGGTCCCAGGTGACACCCATGTTCCCCACAAATAGCCACATTCTCTCATCTCTAAAATGGGGCATTTGCATGCAAAGCAGACCAACTTGCACTGGGGTCAAGGTTAACATACATGACCTTCCAACACAGCAGACATACAGGTTCTGTGCTAAGCTGTTTGGATACATTGCCTGTGACTCAGCTGATATGTGGGGTCTGGAGATGATGCCAGCCAGTCTGTGTACAGGTGCCTGTAAGTCAACGGGCTCTGTGAGTGTGAGTGCCAAGTACTGGGGGCTGAGCACATGCACCCTGCTGAATGGACCAGCTGTCTGGATGGGCAGACTCCTAAGATGTGCCAATTCATCTAGGATGCCCTTCACCTGCATGTCCTCTCTCTGATCTGAGTCTGATGAGGGGGAGGAGTCCCTTGTTTGCAGTGTATATTGGAACAGAGAATGTGGAGCTTCCACTTTCCCAAGTGTTCAAGGAGGCTATATGCATGAGGTCAGGGAACACAAATTCCATCTCGAGTCTTGCCTCCGCAGTACTACATCAGTCGCCTCAGATATTTTGTCTCACTATCGAAATGCTTCCTCCCTGATGGAGTGTGGACTCACTTCTTCCTTTATTTTATTGTATGTTTGACTTCATCTACATATTAGCTTTACTTATTAATTTTCTATTCCAGTGTGTAATCCCCTCTCCCACCTGCTAAATATCTTCCTTCTCAGTGTATCTTTACTGAATAATGTTTAGCTATTATAATAAAATGACACAATGTAACTTGCATAATCATTAAAATACTAAGTAGAAACACTCTTAGGGAAGTGTTTATGAAATGATGTCAAGTAGAATGCAAATCTTTATAGGCACTATGTAAGACTATGTACAAGCTGTGAATTATAACAATATAGTAAATAAGTAAAACTATATGTGGACTATAAAATATAATCCAAATTTTATAGGATCTATGTAAGACTAGGTACAGTATATGAATTAAAATATAATTAACTCAGTTTTCTGCTTAAGTATCCCATTTAAATGCTCACAGAAACTCTTAGTGTCCATATGTACACATAAGGAAACTGAACCTCACAGGGATTATAAAACAACACTAGCCTATTATTTCCACAAAATGATATTTTTGTCTTGTTTATTGCTGCATCCCTAGTGTTTAGAATAATTTCTTGAATAGAGTGGACACTGCAATACATAGTTCCTGAGTACTTGAAGTGGCTGAGTCAGCTTTGGACTCAATGTCTCTGAGATGATCCTGTCTTTTGCATTAACTAGACCTATTGGGACTTCAGGGGAATGGGTTCAGAGATGGGTTGAAGTAGCTTTGAGCCTCTTTTTTTTGAGGTACAACTATTTCTTTTAATTTACATCGTAGTAAAACACAGACACACATACATAGTCACATAGTTCACCAAAAGACACACACTGGGAGATTCATACATCAAAAAGGAAGCTTTTTGTCAAATTAGCCATTTATTTGAGAGCCACTTTAGGCTTTTTGCTTTGAAATATATTTTTTAAAAGGCATTGCTTTTTCATTTTTTATTTTTGTATTAATTTTATTGAGAAAGAAATAGCAATGAGACAGTTTCAAAACCGATTAGTAGGGCAGCTTCAATAATTAATACATTGCATATTGTGTTCGTAGTGGTTATTGAGCTCTTTGTTGGGTTGCAAGAGCCTCACTTTCTTTCCTCTCCTTTCCTTTCTTTTCTACCGCCTGCCCTCTGGTGGACACACTAGTAAGTAGCAGGAGTCCAGAAAGAAGAGTGAGGGTCCTCACTGAATGTGCAAACAATCTAGGTCCCATCTCCATTTAGCTAACACCCAGTTTTGTCTGCTTCTCCACGGGAAGGACTCAACTAGACAGATTCTCACCAAATTTGAAGATTGTGTGTGCTTAGTTTTTGCAGTACTGGGGATTGAACCCAGAAAGCACTGAGCAATATCCTCAGCCTTGTTTAATTCTTTTTTATTTGGAGACATATTTCCCTAACTTGCCCAGGCTCAATTTGAGTTTTGAACTGAAATTCCAACTGCCTTAGAATCCTAATTACGTAGGATTACGGGCATGTTCCATCACACCTGGCTAGAAGTTATATTTGTGATAATTGTCTGATTTAAAATACATTGCACTGGCAGCATTTACTTCTGGGACTTTATATGGCCCCTTGGTTATGTTCTTCCCTTCACTGTGAGGTCTGTGGCTTATCATTTTATAGATTTGTATGAGTAAATGTATTTATTTATTTATTTGCAGGACTGGAAGTTGAACCCAGGGTCTTGCACATTCTAGACATGTGCGAAACCAAAGCTATACTCCAAGCCCTGAGAACTTTACATATGTTGAATTTTTATAAATGCCATGAATTGGAAAACAACTTCAAAAATTTCACTCATTTTTTCTAAATGATTTATTTTTTTATTTTCTTTTATTGAGAAACAAAAATCAATGAGACAGTTTCAAAGCTGATTAATAGGACAGTTTCAATAATCAATACATTGCACATTGTTATCTCCTTAGTGGTTATCCATAGTACAAGAAGCAGACAGGACATCCCATGCAAACACCATTACTACATCTATCCCAACTATTTTGTATATACAAATACAAAATGATCCTTCCATCTGTATCCCCCTTTCTGTTTAGTCCCATCAGAGATGGGTATTCCACTGGCATCTAAACACTATAGGTGCTTGAATTCAGCAAAACAATCCAACACAGTGCAGCAGTCCACAAAAGTAGTGGGTTATCCGAAGAAGTTGTTGACTAGAGCCTTTTACAGCTCAGCATATTAATATGGCTTTACTTTATATACCTCGCTTTTATACTTTTCTGCTGGATGGTTAAAACCAAGATAAAGCAAGACCTATATAACAAGAAATGTAACTTTTGTATCTGATAAGGTCAGTCAAGAACTCAGGATTTATCCTGTAACCCTGTACCACACTTTGTAGATCCTTTGTCAGTGTCAGCCATGTGGATGAGTCATGGCCATTGCTTGACCAATGTGCTCTCTGTGAAAGCCTGAGAAAAAGTTTTCTCTCCATGTGACTCTCCTTAGGCACACTCGACATCATCAATCACATTCCTCTGTGGCTCCATAATCTCCTTGATCAGAAAATTTGGAACACAACTGAGTTGCATCATGTTACAGTACAGGTTATCTTATGTCCTCAGTCTTCACTGACCTTAAAAGGCTAGGGCCAAAATGCTGGCTGACCTTGCAGTCCCTCTTTTTCTCCAGTTTTTGATCTGCAAACTTAGGTTGTTTACCCTCCAGAAGAGAAGCTTATTATTATTACCTTGTTACATATGTAGGTCGGTTAACCCTAACTATCTGTCTAAATATCAAACATCTCAGGCATAACCTGGAACAGGTATTTTCCATCAAGTATTGATGTGTTGAACTTAAAGTCCTCACAGAATATGAATTAAAAAAATTAAAAATAGGAATAAACATAGTTTTATACAGAATTTTAGAAATCTAATCATATACAGCATTGTAGCAGGACAGTTCTGTGACATTATTTTTTTCTTTTTCTTGTGTCTTTTTTTTCATTTATGACCCATTTAAAAAAAACTTTTATTTGTGAGACAGTATGGTAATAATTGGTATGTCATGACAAGAAGTATGTATTTAGAAGACCAGAATGACAGGCATTCCAAATGTGACCCTTCTATTGCACATTGCTATCTTCAGTGCAGTTACTTGGTTCACAGGTATCAGCATATATATTTAGTCAGGTTGAGAATCCTACCAACTAACTGCTAGTTTCAAAAACCTGCTTATGTTTCTCAGGATCATTGCCTTGCTCATCTTGTGCATACAAGTGTATGGCTTTGTCCCTATCCTGTTTCCCAGCTTTTCTCCCTGCCCTCTCCTTGTTGTCCAATCCTCAAGTTCTTACTTTCCTTTTAATTGTGTTATACCTTTCTATTTGTATTTGTTCTTTTGAGTTCTTTTACTAGGGAGAGTATATGATATTTACACGGGTGTCCAGTTTATTTCACTTATGAGTATATCTTCAAGTGGCATCCACTTCAATATAAAGGCTTCAAGTTTATCATTCTTTATAGTTGACTAATACTTCATTGTATAAAAACACCACATCTTTTTCAACCATTCCTCATGTGATGGGCATCTTGGTTGTTTCCAAGATTTGGCTATCACAAATTGTGCTGCTATAAACATAGGTACAAATATATCACTATGATATGACATATTCAGTTCCTCCAGGAAAATTCCCCACAGGGGGATAGCTGGCTTGAATGGGATTTCCAGTCCAACTTTTCTAAGGAGTCTCCACACTGATTTCCATAATGATTGTACCAGTCTACATTCCCACCAGCAGTGGAGAAGGGCTCCCTTTTCCCCACAGCCTCTCCAACATTTGTTCTTGGTTGATTTCTTCATGATAGCCAATCTTTCTGGGATGAGGTGATATCTCAGTGTTGTTTTAATTTGCATTTTGTGGATGGCTAGTGATGTGGAGCATTTTTTCATATATTTATTCGCTTCTTTAATAAATTATTTTAATTAATGTTTTTCTACCCATTGCAAAATTTAACTCTACAATATACACCACAATGATGAATAAATCTTATTTGCAAATCACCAAGAGCCTCTTTAAATGAGAATTTGTACAGAAATGGAGCCCCAGGAATGACCATGCAGAGGCTTTTTCAAGGGTTCATCAAAGCCCAATGAGAAGAATGCACTCAGAGGATCAGCAGACTCATGTTCTTACACAAGCAATTAAAACCAAAGTCCACAACTCAAAAATGCAGAACTAGGTTCTTCAAACTACCCATTCATCTTTTAAATGCCTGAAATACCAAGTGAGTGTCTATCCCTCAATGGCTATTAATGCATCTCAAGTGCAGATGCCTTAAATAATTCGCTCGTGACAGAGCTGCTTCTCACATAGTCAACACTGTGTACTGCAATGTATTCCCTAGTGGAGGGCAATAGGGAATGACTCAAATGTGCTCCAAAGCATAACAAAAAATAAGATGACAAAAGACATTTCTTACAAAATTGAAAATATCACAACTCTGAACTAATTATACCAATTGCAGAAAATGTGTACAATTTCCCGCAATTTCTATTAAACTTGATTTAATGATAGTTATTTATTTCCTTGTGAAGTGCTAGGAGGCTCCTGGAGTCTCTTTCCCAGCACTTCTGATGTAGATATGAGGAGTTTGCTTCCTGTTTTCTCTTATCAAGAAAGATATCAGCCTATTCAGGACAATAATAAGAACTTAATAAATATTTTCTCAGTGATTTAAAAAATTAGCTTTATATAACTTGGAATTTTTAAATTATGAAGTTCAACATCCAACTCTGGCTAACTTAGAAAAAAGGTGCTTCATCTGAAGGACACAGAGGATCAAACAGATTTTTAAAAAGACTGGAAAATCCAGGTCTTCAGAATCCAAAGGAGAAAACAGCATCTCCAGAAGTATCAAGCAAGAACTGCTTAATGCCTCATCCAGTGTTTCTATCATTTCATCCATGAATGTAACTCAACAGAAAACCTTTAATTGGCCTAGTTTAGACTCACATCATTGCCTCTAAACTAGGTGACAACAGGGTATCTTATATAATGTTCCTCAGTTTGTCCAGTGAGGAGAGAGAAAATTTTGCAAAATGAAATTTGTACACTATTGGCAAAAGAAAGAATAAATGTTGAAGGAAGGAGGGAAGGAAAAAAAAGGATAGAGGGAAGAATGATGGGTTCACAACAGTACAACAGTTGATAAAGTATAAAATATGAGCAGACAACAATAACATTCACTGTGTACATTCTTAGTAGTGGTGCAGATTAGACAAAAGTTTATTATTCAAAAGAGTGAGCATTAATTTGGAATACAAAATGTTCCAAATTTATAGCCATCAATGAAAATATGTATGCCTCCAAATTCTGGAAATCATTTTGGTATTTCTGCTCAACCTTGCATCTGGTGAATCAGCCAGGAAGATGGACCATGCTAACTTCATGGTCTCCAGTCATGGCCCTTGAATACAGAACAAGAACCTCTTCAGGACTTGATGGGAAGGTCCTAATGGGAAGATACAGCCTTAAAATTTCTCGTCACCTCAGAAGTCTGGAGGTGGATTCCTGGCTCCACACTTGAGTGGTTCACATCAGACCTCAAAGGGAGAAGGATGTAGTGTGTGTGTGTGTGTGTGTGTGTGTGTGTGTGTGTGTGTCTGTCTGTCTGTCTGTCTGTCTGTCTGTTTGTCTGTCTGTCTATCTGTCTGTCTGTATCTGTGTCTTCCTGATTGATTTGGATAAGACTCCTGAGGGCACCTCAGTTATTCTGTCAGTCCTGCTCAGCTTGAGTAAAAGGGGAGTCTGATCAGTGCTCACTGGACAAGACGACACCTGAAGGAAGAGGACTGAACTATTTTAACCTCCAAGTACCTGCTAGATGACTACGTGAGGGGAACATACAGTGTGAGTTACAAGCTGCTCCATCTGTGCATCAGGACTGGGAAGCAGTGATCACGGTGGCTGACTGGGCCCTCACATGTGCTTCTGAGGCAATCAACATATGGCATAACAGAGGCCTCACACCTTCCCTTAGTTAAGACCTACCTAAGTCCCTGTGAGGGGCACAGCCATGTGAGCATGGGAATGGTCTCTCTCTGAGGGACCATTTGCCTGTTGCAGCATCATTCAAGGGTATAGAGTACATATACAAAGTAAGAGAGGATAATTAATTAGTCAAAACCCACAGTCTCTGACTGCAGGAAAAGGCTTTTCTAAGATTATAGAGTTAAAAATGAAATCAAACCACTCCCTGAATCTCAAAGGAAGAAAAAGAGGAGAAAAGAGGCCCATTCTTCCTGAGAATTCTGCTTTAGTGCTTCCATCAGCTGCTGCAGTCGCAGCCAACAGTTTCACTCTGTGCTCCTGACTCATCTACCTCCAATCAATGTAACTGGTTCCAGCTAGCCCCTGCCTACATTCAGCCTTAGAGGCCCTCTCCAGCCTGAACATTCTGCTTCACAGCTATACCTATCCTGACTAGATGGTGTCATCTAATGCTCACTCAAGATGAGTATCAGCAATTCCTTCTGAGTTCAATATTTTGACTGAAGAAAATTGAACTGTCAGCCCTGATGAATGAGTTGCCATGGTCTTTCCCAAGGATCACCCCTCTTAGAAATAACCCAGTCATGCACTTCTCAAAGACATCAAAGAGGGGGCAAAACAGTCCAACAACATATCAAAAGTTACTCCTGTTACTCAGAAGTCTGCTATAAGGACAATGGACACTAAAAAGGAAATGTCTGTTCAGATTAAAGATAAGGACTTTCAAAATCTTCAACCTGGATCAGATGACAACACTTTCATTTGTCTGACAGGCTCAGAGGAGGTCAGACTAGCTCCCTTCTTCAGCTAGGCCACTGGAAACCCATAGCACCATTAATGGGGCAACTAGGACTCTTGCCTTTTACCCCATTTTGCCAGGCAAAAACTTGCAGCCTATGAGGACATCTTCTGTGTAAGCCAGTCCCTGTACTACTTCTGGAAAGATACCTGCTCTTAAGTTAGAAGCAACCACCTCCTATGCACCAAGCCAGTCAGCTTCCCTCTTGTTTAACCTGGAACTTTCTACTTTTAATATTCCCCAAGAGGAAGGGCTGTGTCAGCCCGAGAGAGATAACTGCAGACCTGAGGTTCTGAATACTCTCCTCCCAGACGTATGAACTAAGACTCATCTCCATGGCTTGCCACCAACCATACCACTTCACCATGACACCCATTGCTGTAATATGTCATAGGAATCACAGACAAGGATCCAGCCATGCATCAGTCTGATAGGCTGTTAATCACATTGGGCAAGAACTCTGTGCCACAGGAGTGCTTTTGAATCAATAACTGGGATCTCATCTTTTTAAAAAGTTTTGTACATCAAAAGTAATCATTGGGCTGGCCTAATAGCTCAGCAGATTAAAGTGCTTACAAGCAGACACAGGGGCCAGGGGTTTGATCCCCAGGCCTGCTGTGCCAGCCCAGCCCCCAGGGCACACTGAAACTGTGACTGAGACTGGGAGTGGTGGCACACACCTGTAATCCCAGCTCTTGGGAGTCTGTAAACAGGCCGATCACTACAAATCCGATCTAGTAGTGAAACCCTGAACACCTTGTAGATTCTTCCCTAAAATGCAAAAAAAAAATAATAATAATAATAATCATCAACAGAATGAAAAGAAAACCCACAGAGTGGGAAAAAAATTCTAGTAAACTGTCATTAAGACAAAGGTCTTCTATCTAAAACATATGAAGAATTGAAAAAATTAAACACCCCCCAAATTCAAAGACCCAATCTAGAGTTCAATGGTAGAACACTTGCCTAGCAGGCTGGGAGCCCTGGGTTCAGTCCCCAACACCAAAACCAAAATTTAAGCCTCCCCAAAGACCCAATCCAAAAATGGACAGGTGAGATGAATACACACTTCTCAGAGGAAGAAATACAAATGGCAAATACATATATGAAAACTGTTCAAAATCATTGATCATTAAAGAAACACAAATTAAGACAATACAGATTCTACCTCACTCCAGAAAGAATGGCTATCATCAAGAAATCAACCAATAACAAATGCTTGTGGGGCTGTGGGGAAAAAGGAACACTTCACTGTTGGTGGGAGTGTAGACTGATACACCACTGTGAAAATGACTGTGGCAGTTCCTCAAAAAACAGAATTAGAAGCCCCATTCAACCAAGCTATACCCCTTCTGGATATCTTCCCAGAAGAATTAAAACATCATACCGCAGCAATATATGTGCACCCATGTTTATAGCAGCACAATTTCTATTAGCTAAATCTTGGAAACAATCCAAATGCCTATCAACTGAGACATGAATAAAAAAGATGTGGTATTTTTATATGATGGAGTACTACTCCTCTACGAAGAAGGACATACTCCATTTTGTATCTGTGTATTCAAAGTGGTTAGGATAGATATATAGTTACATTCTCTTAAAGAATAGAGTGATTTGTTCTAATGGTGTTTGTAGATAAGATATCATGTCTGCATCTTGTACAGCAATTAACCACTGGGAGGAATGTATGCAATGTGTTAATTATTGAAACTGTCCTACCAATTTGATTTGAAACTGTCTCATTGCTATTTGTTTATCAATA
>NW_004524827.1:835619-844320 GCF_000260255.1 Octodon degus | reverse complement strand
GCCTGTTTGGAGGTGCTTTAATACTGGGCTACTTGGCCGGCCCTCTTGCCTCAGTCTTCTACCACCCACAGTCTGCTGCTGGTACACCTGCCTGGACCTAAAGAATGCTTTCTTTGGTCTTTAGTTGGCTCCTTTCAGCCAGCCCCACTTCACAAAGAACCCAGTTCTGGGCTAGTGAGATAGCGCAGCCATCTAAAGCACCTGTTTAGGCAAGCTGAGATGAGCGCAAAGGACTGTGGTTCGATCCCTGGCACCATATGCCATGCCAGCCCCACCCTCAGGGTGAGCTGAGCTGGCAATAAATAAATAAATAAATAAATAAATAAACTCACAAAGAACCCAATTCTGGACTCAAGGGTTAACTGACATGGACGCAACCAGCCAGAGGTTCAAAACCTTGTTTGCCCTCCTTGGAGATCACTGCACTTCTGATTAATGACACCTGAGCTGCCTGCTGTGTAGGCACAAAAGCTGTGCAAAATACCTGGCTGAAACTGGTGACAAGAAAAAAATTGTGAATTTCTTGGAGGTACTGGCTTCTTTAAAATCTGGATCTTTAGTTCACAAAATGATGCTTACTCAGACTGTCAGCCACTGGGAGCATCCAGTGGCCTATCTGGGTGCTAAAGGCTGCTTCCCCCCATTGCTTCCATTCTCTAAAAGCTGCTGTTCTTCTGATCAAGAGAGCTGACAAGCTCAACTTAGACTGAGACCTTACTCACCAGGTGCCACAAGCTGTACTGGGATGAACTATTTTAAAAAATAGACTCCTTGGGGAAAAAAAGAAGAAAGAAAAAGAAATCTGGTGAACTGTAACAGCCCAGGAGATGATATGTGATTCTGTGTGTGCCATCTCGTAGCTCCTCCTCTCCTCCTACCCACTGGAAATTAGAAGACTTGGGCTGCATTCAGCTCTGGATGTCGGGAAGTGATGTTCCCCATATGGCCGAAGGGAAATGGCTCAGACATGTGCATTCCTGAGGCCAGATGAGCAGCGTGGTTTAGGTGAATTCCTGTGTTTCAGGCAATATAGCCATAGGGTGCTGGGTAAGGTTAGTTTGGAATTGCATTGTTCAGGTTTAGTATGCCTAAGTAACTTTTGGTAGGAAAAATATGGTTTCCAGGCATTTCAGTCATCTTTCCATATGGGTGTTTTATATAGTCTATTTTCAAATATTTCTTCAGATTGCTGAATATTAAAAAATAAAAAATGTCTCACAAAACTAAAATAGATATCATTGTTTCCTTTGATATATTTACTTCAATCTCTTTTTTAATATTCTGTTTCTGGTACTGGGTAGAAATAAGGAGAATAAGTGCTTCCCTGGCAAGTGCAAGGGCCTGAGTTCAATCTCTGATTCCACCAAAAAAAAAAAAAACCTCTTTCTTTACATAAAGTTGAATATATAGTCTATATTTCTAGGTCTTGCTATTTAAGAAAATAAAATATTGTAATTATTTTTATGTCATAAAAGATTATTTTAAATGTATTTAAGGGGTATCTGATATTTCATTGTATTAATATGTGCTTAATCATTTTATTTCAGAAAAGAATTGCACTCTGATTTCCTCTATATCTGTCTGCTGTTGCTTATTTACTATCAACGCTCATAATTCATGCATTTGAGCTGAGTTAGTGTCCTCCGCACTTGTTCTGGGTGGGTACTGGATTTCTTCCATATGTTTCTGCATTTGATTCTTTAGTGCAGATGTTATTAATTCAGGGATTTCTTTTTTCATTTCCAATCTGAAGTCTTCTATATCTTTCTGCAGCTGTTTCTTTATTTCAGAAGCTGTTGATTCATTGCTTTCAGCTGTGTGATTTCCAATTTGTTCTGTGTTAGTGTCCTCTGCACTTGTTACGGGTGGGCTTGGGTTCTGAGGTTGCATTTTATTCCTTATCGTCATTTTGTGTAGCACTGTCTTCTGCCCTTTGTTGTAGATCTTTGCTGTAGTTATAACCTTCGCACGTACTGAAGTTCAAGTGCAGCTCTACAAAGTTTGGACTTATCCAGCTGCATCTGGCTTAGGTCTGGCTGCTGTGCTCAGCTCCTTCCCGCTGCTGCCCTTGAGGGTGAATATGTTGTGCCCCTGTGGCAAGATGTTCTGCTCCTGGACTAGCTGGGTGGAACTATCCTCTTCACTCTCTGCAGGGATTGCAGCTGCAGGGTTACACCTCAGGCATGTATGCCAGGCCTGAGCTGTGCCTGGAGGGGGCAAGGTGAAGTAGGGGGAAGAGGAAGCTCTCCCACACACTCACTGGACCTGGGCTGGGACAGGTCCCGCTGGAGCAAGGTAGCAGGAAGCTCTCCAAACACGCACTGGACCTGGGCTAGGACTGGGTCTGGGGGTTCCCGGAACTGGGCAGAAATTCCTACTCAGCGGGCGGGGTCGGGGAGGTACTGCGGAGTGGTGGGGGGCGGCCCGAGGGGGTGGGAGAGGGTCCACCCCATCCTGCGCCTGGGCTGGGACTGGTCCTGCCCGCGCAGGGTAGCAGGAAGCTCTCCACACACTCACCAGACCTGGGCTAGGACGGGGTCTGGGGATTCCCGGAAGTTGGCAGAAATTCCTACTCAGCGGGCGGGGTCGGGGAGGTACTGCGGAGTGGTGGGGGGCGGCCCGAGGGGGTGGGAGAGGGTCCACCCCATCCTGCGCCTGGGCTGGGACTGGTCCCGTCCGCACAGGGTGTGCTTAATCATTTTAAATGTTCCCATTGCTGTATGTGAATTTACCAACCTTATTTTGCTAACAGGAGTAACAGAGTGAGGGACATTTTTAAACAGAAATCTTTGCTGAATTTTTGAGATTTCCCTAAGATCTGTTCTTCTATATGTATGTATTTGTTATTTCTGTGAAAAGGAAACTTGATTAAAACAGAAGCCAAAATAAATAAATAAATAAATAAATAAATAAATAAATAAATAAAATGGAAGCAAATAAAGCTTATCTTTTGCTTAGTTCAAAAAAAAATAGACCCCCTGATAGAAGCTGAGTACAGCCTGTTTACAGATGGAAGGAGCTCTGTTAGGAATAGAGTTTGAATGGCTAGATATGCTGTGGTCACCTTGGACAAAGACAATTTGGCCAAAGTTCTCCTGCTACTGCTTTCTGCTGCTATTTAGAAATCTGTCACCAATGTGTAATAATTTAATTCAGACTCCTGGAATCCAATTAACTGAAATATCAACCCCAGCCACAAGACCTGTGTCTATCATATGTTCTGCAAGCTTGAGCCACAGTGCTGACACCTGTACACTTGCAGCCATCTGTATCACTGTCCCTCACCTCATGCACTATAGTGAACTCTCCCCATTCAAAGCACATAATCCAGCCCAAAGGCCTAAGCTCCCTCTAGAGAAGTGATTGACTGAAACATCAACCCCAGCCACCAGACCTGTCCCCATCAAATGTTTGACAAGCTCAAGCTGCAGTGCTGACACTTTTCCCCTGCAGGAAACTCAGGTTTCGGTGTCTGTGTCACTATCCCTGACCTCATGCAATGCAATGGACTTCCCCCTTTTAAAACAAAATAATCTTATCCAGTCTAAACCCCTTCTGGGGATCTCATTGACTGAAATGTCAGCCCCAGCCACCAGACCTTCCCCCCTCATATGTTCTGCAAGCTCAAGCCACTGTGCTGACACCCATACCCTTGCAGCCAGTTCAGGTTTCAGTATCTGTGTCACTGGCCCTTTCCATTCCCTACCTGCACTGAGAAGACAACTGAAGTTTATGGGGTCCTGCTATGAAAAGCCATCCCTACATCTGGCCTACCCTTGGCCATTGGCAGTGATAATGGGTCTACATTTGTGGATCTCATATAGCATACAGGACCCAAAGCTCTCGAAGAATTCAAAAGCAGCTTGTAACCAGCTCCATGAAAATTTAGCTGAAAGATCAGCTATATCTGTAGACATCCCTGCACGCACCATATTAACAGCTCTTAAAGTTTCAGAAATCCAACCTTAGATATGCTGGAAAATTTATCTGAACCAGACAGCTCACTCCAGAGCCATGACACAAAGTCCTGCTCTAGTCACTCTGGACTCTGAACAGTCCATGCATGGATGATATTGCTCACAAGCTTGTTCCATACATATTGCTCCTTGATTTTAGTGTCTTTTCAGGGTGCTTATCCCAGTTCTTGCTTCCCCACCCCCTGCTAGCTCTGCTTTATGAACAATTGCCCCAAGAGAATAAAATGATCAATAACACACTTGACCAAGATTTGATGATCACCCAAGGCACATTGGACACTCTCCCAAATCAGATTACCTTGCCTCCAAATCCTGGGTATTGTTTAAGTGTTTCTGCTTGTCATGACTTAACATACAGATTTGATCTATGTTGGGTGTCTTTGTTACTTTACTCTTGTTGCTGGGACAAAATATCCAACACCCAGAATTAAGGAAAGAACAGTTCATTTAGCTTACAGTTTGTGGAGGTTTCATTTAGCTCACAGTTAGTGGAGGCTTCAGTCCATAATCAGTTTGCTCCAAAGCAGAGCACCACATGGCAGAGGGCAGCAGTTCATAGCAGTGGAAAACAGCAAAACAGCAAGATCAAAAAGGAGGACCAAAAAAAGGGGGGGAGGAGCAGTGGCTATAGTAGCAGCAAAGGCAAACCTCTCTCCTTTCCTTAAATTGCCTTCAGGCTATCTGCCCTGCGGTGGGTGTAGCACTCACTGCCATAATCCCAGCAGCACTTGCACCCATAATCCCAACATTGGATCATGAATTAATCACAAACTCTATAAGCCGGCCCCAGTTACTGACTCCATGAGGCCTTGGGGGGACACCTAGATATAAACCATAATATTGAGCTTCCAATTTAGCCATAAAAATGGAGTTAATAATATTTATTTCATGCACTGTATTAGTTGGTGTTATCCAAAGGAAAAAATGTACAAATAGGCTGGATCTGCATATTAGCTGTAGGCCCTGGAGAACCTATGATACAGTTTCAGTCTGAGGAATGGCAGACTTAAGACCCACAAAGAGCTGCTGTCTCAATTTGAGTCTGAAAGCAGGGGAGGAATCAGCATACTGTCTTAAAGACAGACAGAGTTCCTTCTTACTCACAAGCAAGTCCACTTGACTGACTCACAGGATGACCAGATACTTGATCACACATTTCTCTGGATGTGTCTACAAGGATGTTTCTGGATGACAGTAACATTTGAACTGGTAGAGGGTGAACCTGATTTTTCTTCTTGATGTAAGTGGGTCTTATGCAATCAGTTGAAGGCCTGAAGAAAACAAAAGACTTGACATTCTTGAGTCTCCAGCTTGCTGAGTGCAGATTGTGGAATTTGTCAGCATTCATAATTGCACAAGCCTACTCTTCATATGAAATTTAAAAAGTCAACCCACTCCCTTATTGGCTCTATTTCTCTGGAGAAATCCCATCTTGAAATGGTGTGCTGCTTTGCCAAATACCTAAAATTGTGAAAGGAGAAATGGCTTTGAAATTGGATAAGGGGCACAGGAGAGAAGAGTTTTAAGATATGTTCTGGTTAAAGCCTACATTTCTGTAAAGGGATTATTCACAGAAATATGAATGTTAAAAGTATTTCTGGTAAGGGCTCAGAGAAAAAGAGAAAGGCTGCAGAGCAAGTCTTTGTCACTTGGAGAACACTGTACATATATGATCATGAACATAATGATGATAGAAATATGGATGTTAAAAGCCGTTGTGTTGAGCTCTCACAAAGAAATGAGAAAAAGTTTGCTGCAAACTGAAGAAAAGTTGATTCTTGTTATAAAATGGCAAAAGAGATTGGCTGAATTCTGTTTGAATGTTTTGTAAAAGTGAAAGTTTCAAATTGTGTGTTAAAACTGTATAGTTAGCTAAGATTTCTTACTTTTTTCTACTAATGATTGAACATAGGGTATTCACATTGGTTAATATCCCCTGACATTTCTTTATTTCAAAAAGGGTTCCACTAAGCTGCCTAGGCTTGACTTGAACTTTCTTCTTTTTAATTTATGTATTTCACACAGGGTCTCACTATGCAGCTCGGACTTATAGTGATCCTCCTATTTCCCCAACACTGGGATTACAGACATGCACTACTATGCCTGGATTCACTGGCTCAAGGCACCCCAGGGGCAGGGCCAGCATGGCATGTAGCACTGGGGATCGAACCCTGGTCCCTGTATTTGCCAAAGCAGGTGCTTAATCTGCTGAGTTATCTCACCAACCCTTGGCTTGAACTTTCAATCCTCCCACCTCAGCCTACTAGAAGCTAGAATTTCAGGTATGTACCACCATGCTCAAATAGCTGAGGAGATTTCTAAACAATATATTAAAGGTATGGTTGGAATCTCCTAACTACTTTTAGCAAAAATTAAGAGAATGTTGAATTGATAAAGGAATTGCTAAGCAAAAATGAACCAGAAATCATAGGTTTGATCATATTACTCTGAACAAATTGCAAATAATTAAAAAAGGTGTGCCGAGAACACTAAGGATGTGGCTGAACTACTACTATTCAATAGAGCAATTATAATAGATAAACACCAATGCTTCTAGTTTGAATGGTAGAAGACTGAGAAAGATGAAATGAAGGAAAACTGTCAGATTTCTTGGATTTTTACTAGATGGGACAATAGAGCTACCAGCCTCAAATTTTTCTTTCAAGTAAATGACTTCAAAGATGGTTCACATATCATCAAAGCTGCCACGCTCATCAAAGGCATCAGGTCCAAGACTGATTCCTCCTTTGTTTCAGAGAGCGGCCACACCTCTGAAGTCTCAACAGGACAGACTTCAACAATCAGAGATTTTCATGGTTCCTACAACCACCAGCAGAGCTTCAAGTGCAGGGCAATTGCTGAGGGCTGTGGAAGAAAGGCCACAGCCTCAGTAAGTTTTAAAGAACAGGATTATTCTCATGCTTTGAGACATAATGGAATTTGCATTGCTAGGGTTTGAATTTGCTTGGGATCCTTTATTCTGGAATGAAGTAAGTTTCAGGTGGTGGGATTGGTATGGAGTATTTTCCATGTAAAAACATGAATTTCAGAGGATATGGACTGTATTTTATAGAATATTTGTATTTATTCATAATTCATATATTAAAAGGCCAGCCAAATAGCTCAGTGGATTAAAACATCTTCAAGCAGGCACAGGGGGTGGAGGTTTGATATGGGTGCACGCTGAGACAGTAATTGAGACTGGGTGTGGTGGTGTGCACCTGTAATCCCAGCACTTGGGAGGCTGTAAACAGGAGAATCACTACAAGTCTGATTTAGTAGTGAGACCCTGAAAACCATGTATAACCTTCCCTAAAAAAATACCCCAAAAATTATATATTGAAACTCACCCCTAATTTGGCTTTAATTGGAGAGGGGCCCTGTACCAAAGGAAGGCCATATGAGTATATGCTGGGAAAGGCAAATATGTGCAACCCAAGGGAAGAAAGCTCATCAAAAACCAATCCTGAAAACACTTTAATCTTAGATTTCCAGCCTCCACAATGGTGAGAAAATAAATTTCTCGTGTTTAAGCCACCCAATCTATCATGTTTCATTCTGGAAGCCTGAGCAAGTAAATATATTCAAAATACAAATTTGTTGAGATAATCAAATATTTAAGAGGCCCAAAAGTATCTTGTAGGGAAAAATAACTGATTAAGTGTAACGATCATTCATTTAGTATGACTCTAATTAAAATAGAAGAGCCTAAACTGAGTAGACATAAGTGTAAAGAGCCACTATATTTTCAATGTTGGATCAAATATGATATTAACAATATTTCAAACCATTAGGGAAATCACAAATTAGTCAATGAAGTGTGTCATGTTAGTACTCATAGGAAGAACACTGAGGACTGATGAAATCACCTCCCTACACCCTCTTGAACTCAGGCAGCGCCCTAGGACCATTCTATACAATTCTGAAGCACATGATCCCTTATTTTCTTCTCTTTTTTTTTTTTTTGCTCAAATTTTATTTTTTTTTATTTTGACATGTTATTTTTATTTTAAAGAAAGAAAAAAATAAAAACAGTGGTACAAAATAGCAAAACAAGATTTTAGGAGAGTAACAATGGTTAGTACATTGTGTATTGTTATTATTGCCAAAGTAGTTTCTCATATTACAAGAGATAGGCAAGAAATAATAGGCAAACAACATAGGTACAAACTTCTGGGTTTTTTTTAAGTCAACAGAAAATGGAAATATACTTTTTAAAGTTTCTAATACTAGGAGAAGATATCATACAATGTCTTTTTAAATAAATTGTAAGTCAAAGATAGAGTATAAATCTTACAACAAAAATTAAGATTAAACAATATTCAGAAAATTAAATGTTTCAAAACAATTGAACTAAGAAAACGTTTTCATGATAGCAAAGAAGTACTAAGAGTAAAACATAAGATAGTTACTGGAATGGCAAATAAATGACCAGCACTTCTAACCGTTTGAGGATAGGATATCGCACAAAGTTCTAGTGTGTTGTGGACATGCATAATGATCGTGACAGTTACTGGTAGCTAGGCGTCACTTGTGGAACTGAGCTACAGCTATTTCTTTGAAATCCACCCTGTAGACTCAAGTGGAATCATGACCCATAGGGTGGAAGAGAAGTCCATTTGTAAAGTGTGCTGATGGAAATATTCTGCTGCTAAACACAAAAGAATAACTGAAAGACTACTGTTGTATACCTCTTATTCTCCTCCGTTCGTTTGCCTTATTTG
>NW_004524827.1:832798-834294 GCF_000260255.1 Octodon degus | reverse complement strand
CCTATTCAGGATCCTGTGGCCCCAGGTCATCTCACTCACTCGCTGGACCTCAGCTCTGGGTCTATCTCTATCACTCTTGATCCTGAAAGCCTAATCTGTCTTTGCAGCACACAGTGTTCCTTTTCAATTTTCCCAGTTCAATCTTTGTATTCATAATCTTCATTAAACACCTAATTCTGTTTCACCATCGGGTGTATGCTTTGCAATTCTTTGCTTGCAGTTCTAAGCTTGGAATCTATCTGCAAGATCCAACATGTGATAACAGTGAGTCTGTTACTTTTTTCTCATTGCTGGGACAAAATACTAGAAACTCAGAATGAAAGAAGAAAAGTTTTATTTAGCTCACAGATAGTGGAAGTTTCAGTCCATACTCAACTGGCTCCAAGTAAGAGTAGCACATGGCAGACAACTGCTATTCATGGCAACAGAAAATAGCAAAAACCAAGGGTGGAGCAGTGGCTGCGGCTGCTCAAAAGCCTCTCTCGCATCTTCACATTGTAATTCAGATCATGCACCCCAAGGTAGGTATAGAACTCATACCCATAATTCTAGCATTGGACCATGAATTAACCAAAAACTTTAGAAGCCACCCAAATGACTGCATGAAGCTTTGGGGGGACAACTAGACACAAACCATAACACAATGTCACTAGGGAAAAATAAACTTAATTTTTGCTTTGTGTTAAAACCCTGAAATAACTCCAGATGTTTTTAAAATTTAAGGTAAAAATAAAAGCAAATGGAAAATAGTGGCATAGTAATCAGCAGCAAAATTAAGCCTCTCTGAGATGAAAAATCTAGGAAACAACACCTGTTTGTTTAGGAATTAACCTAACTACGGAAGTGAAGCCCCTCTACAATAAAAAAGCAGAGTACTCTGATAAAAAGAAATGAAAGAGGATATCAGAAAATTGAAAGTCAGCCCCTATTCCTGGATGTGCAGAACAAATATAGTTAAAGTAGCCATATTACCAAATGTGATATACTTATTTAATGCAATCTGAATCACAATATCAATCAGTATTTTGCACACAACTAGAAAAAAGTCCTAAAATTCACATGGAGCCAAAAGAAACTCAGAATATCAAAAGCAATCTTAGAGAACAAGACCAAAGCTGGAGACATTGCAATCCCAGATTTCAAGTTTTATTACAAAGATACATTGATCAGAAAAATAATAACATGGTACTGATATAAAAATGGACATGAAGAACACTGGAACAGAACAGAGAATAAAGAGAAAACTCCACCCATCTTCACCTATTACTGTTTGATAATGGGCCCAAAAACCTCTGCTGGATAGAAGATGATAAACTGTGAAAGGAAAACTGGCTAACCACATGCATAAGATTAAACCTATTTTTTATTAATTTTATTGAGAAACAAATAATGAGACAATTTCAAAACCGATTAGTAGGACAGATTCAATAATTAATACATTGCATATTGCTGTCTTCATAGTGGTTATTCATAGTACAAGATGCAGACAAGAGGCC
>NW_004524827.1:826171-830424 GCF_000260255.1 Octodon degus | reverse complement strand
CAAAGATTTTGATAACATTCTGCTCTCTTACACGGAAAATTAACCATGTTTACTTTTTGAAACAGTTTTAGCAATGAAAATAAAATTATTCTTTAAATTCAAAAAAAAAAAAGATGCAGACAAGATATCTTGTTCAAGCACTATTAGGACAAATCTTTCTTCTCATTGAATTAAGAGAAAGTAGCTGTGTATCTATCCTAACTGTTTTGTATATATAGATACAAAATGGTCCTTCATTTGTATCCCCTTTTTTGGAGATTAAATCTGGAACCATAAATCTTACCATGTCCTAAAATAAAACAAAACCTGAGTCAAAGACCTAGATATTAAAACATGCACAATATTCTGGATGATAAAACAGGTAAAGAAAAAAATCCTAAAGACCTAAGAATAATCAAGGACTTTCTGAGCAGACTCATAACTATACAAGAAATAGCAAAAAGAATCAAATGAAATTGTATTGAATTAAAAAGCTTCTACACAACAAAGGAAAGAAGCAACAGAGTGAAATGGTGGTGAATACAATGAGAAAAATTTTCAGCTACTTTTCAGAGGACATATCTAAACATATAAAAAACTCAAAAACATAAATCTAGGGCCAGCCATATAGCTCAGCAGAGCCTGCGTGCAGGCTCAGGGGCTGGGGGTGTGAACCCCGGGCCTGCTGTGCTGGTCCCACCCCCAGGGCACGGTGAAAAAGCAATTGAGACTGGGCATGGTGAAACAAGCCTGTAATCCCAGCTTTTAGGAGGCTGTAAACAAGCAGATCACTATGAGTCTGATCTAGCAGTGAGACCCTGAACATGCTGTAGACCCTTCTCTAAAAAACAACAACAAAAATCACCTAAATAAAAGACTAAATCAACAAATCCACAAACAAAATGAATAGACACTTCCCAAAAGTATAAATGACCAATAAATGCCATAAAAATGTACAATCAAAATGAATAGACCCTTCCCAGAAATGCAAATGGTCAATTAAGTGCATGAAAAAATATTCAACATATAAATATATTTTTTAAATCAAGCCTCCAAAATTCAAGCACCCAATTCCAAAATGGGCATCTCAGATGAATATATACTTCACAAATGAAGAGATACAAATGGCAAATAAACCTATTAAAAAATGTTCAACATCTTTGATCATTTGAGAAATGTAAATTGAAACAACACTAATATTCCATCTCACCTCAGAAAGAATGGCTAACATCAAGAAGTCAATGAATAACAAATGCTGGAGAGTCTTTGGGGAAAAAGAAACCCTTCTCCACTGTTGGTAGGCATGCAGGCTGGTACAGTCATTATGGAAATCAGTATGGAGATTCTGCAAAAAGGTAGGATTAGAGGTACCATTTAAGGCACCTATTCCCCTCCTGTATATTTTTCCCAAAGAGCTGAAGACATCAAACTATAGTGGTATATATGCACCCATGTTTATTGCAACACAATTTGTCATAGCTAACTCTTGGAAGCAACTCAAATACTCATCAACTGAGGAATGGATAAACAGATATGGTATTTTTACACAATGAAGTATTAGTCAGTTATAAAGGGTTTTGCAAGTAAATGGATGCAAGTAGAGGCTACATTGGCTAGTGAAATCAATCAGATCCATATATGCAAATATTCAATATAACAACCATTGTTGAATTCCTATCATCTTGTTTTTTAAAATTCTGTATCACTTGTATTATTATTATTATTATTATTATTATTATATTGTATTATTATTAATGTATTTGGTGCAGGATCTCACTACACAGATCCGACTCATGGTGATACTCCTGTTTTCAACCTCCCCAGTTCTGGGATCACAGGTGTGCACCACCACACTTGTACTCGGTCACCAGCTCAGCATGCCCAGGAATGGGGCCAGCATGGCATGCAGTACCAGAGATTGAACCCCGGTCCCTGCACTTGCCTATGCAGGCACTTAGTCTGCTGAGTTAACTCGATGGCCTTATTATTTTGTAGTCTCT
Organism: Octodon degus; assembly: GCF_000260255.1. Taxonomy (NCBI): domain Eukaryota; kingdom Metazoa; phylum Chordata; class Mammalia; order Rodentia; family Octodontidae; genus Octodon; species Octodon degus. The sequence continues at coordinate 828,445 of NW_004524827.1, read as the reverse complement.
TTAAAAAATATTTAAAAATAAATAAAAGGACCCTGGGAAGTATCTATTTAGCCCTCATTTTGTAGATTGAAAAACTGAGACAGAAAAGAAAAATTGCTCAGGCTTTCAAACCAAACAGAGTGTGGTTCATAATTCTTTAACTGCTGACTATGCCAGACAAGATGTTGGGGACACAGTGGAGAATAATGTAGCCATAGGCCCTGTTCTCCTGGATCTTTAGTATAATAGGAAAGACATAAAAGTAGTCTGGGAGCTAAGTTCTAGAGTAAGAAAATTTATAGTTCTTAGGGAAGCACAGAGGAGGAAGCATGACAATAAGAAACGAAACGCAAGACTGATCAGCAGAAATGCCAGCACAGGTGAGGGCAGATAGCAACTTGACTCCTTATTCAGGTGACAGCAATTTCATGACCTAAATGATATTTATAGTTCCAGGAAGAAAAAAAGAAAGCAAATCCCATCAACCTAACCTTGGTTCCAACATTCCTTTGTATTTGATGTTTTTCTTCATGTTCCTCAAGAGACCAGAGCCACATGAGGTCGAATAATTCTTAATTTCAGTAATTCCTGATGGATTAAACCTATAAATCTGAGCAAACAAATCTGACAAAAACAGGAGTTTTGTCCCACTTTTCAAAAGGCAAACAAGATTAAAGAAAAAGACAGAATAAGGATTAGCAAAGAACTTCCAGAGGAAAGTAAGGTTTGCAATGAGATCTGAAGTTCACAGCAGACAAGATTAACAGAGGGCAACCCATTTTGTTAACTATTTTAGTATAGCATCACTTCTATCTTAACGTCTGTTGTGCTAGAAGCCAATAATAACTTGAGGGTATTGTAGTTTTTAAAAGAACATATTTGAAAGGATCAAAGGTTTGCTGGCTTCTAATACCTTGAGAAAAGAACATTGAAAACCTGCTCAGTCCACACAGAAACCACATTTTCCTCAGTTGTTACAACACAGTGCTCATTGGAGTCCAGGAATCTAGCCCTATCCTTGCACTGGAGTTTCTTGAGGTGTCAAGGTCAACCAGTGAAAGAAATAGAAGGGCAAACCATCCACAAGCCCCAGCTCCAAAGCCTCCCAAGCCTGCAAGCCTGGTGGCAAGTTTCCATCTGCACATCTGCATTTAGAGGAAAAAACAAAAACACTGTGGTCCTCTCTGTCTCTGTCTCTGCCTCCTATTCCCTCTCCTTTCTCTCTTGTTCCCTCCTTTTTCTCACTTTTACAAAGAGTATAATTCCCTAAGGGAGAAGGCAAAAATGCTGGGAGATTTCAAAACCAATAATGTAGGGACCTTAGAGAAAGAGATTTAGAGTGTGTGAGTGCAACTGGAACACCCCCTAATGAAGGCAAGAAAGATGAGACTATCTCCCTTTCCCATGTGTAGTTCTAGAGTGAGATTTAACAGATAAACCAATAGATATTATATATCTGTTTATACATATATGTGTGTGTGTGTGTGTGTGTGTGTGTGTGTGTGTGTGTGTGTGTGTGAATATATGTATTGTATTTTAGGGAAGGGTCTACAGGGTGTTCAGGGTCTCACTCCTAGATTGGACTCATAGTGATCCACGTGTTTACAGCCTCCCAAGAGCTGAGATTACAGGTACATGCCACTGAGCCCAGTCCAACAGATTATAAATCAGTCAAGAAGTACTAATCTCAGACCAGAGAGATAGCTCAGTGGTATAAGTGCCTGCCTGGCAAGTGCAAGTTCATGAGCTCAATCCCAAGTACCAAAAAAAAAAGTACTAATCTCAGGATTTGGATCAGTCAGGCAGCTACAGTCTCCCTGCGAGCTGCTACAAAGAGACCTTTATTCAAAGGAAAAATTCTGTAAAATAGAATATGTAATCCTGCATTGTAGTCTTCACAGATAGCCAATTGGGAGCCGAATGCAGTGGTGCATGCCTGTAATCACTAGGCAAAAGCATTGAAAGTTTGAGGCCAGTCTGTATAACTTATATCTTCCTAGGACTGAATTGGTAGCAAAAGAAGGAAGCAGAGGAGGAGGAGAAAGGGATAAAGGTGGGAAGGGAAGTGGGGAAGGAAGAGGAAGAGGTAAAGAAGGATAGGAAGAAAAGAGGAAGGAGGTGAGAAGCAGAAAGAGGAGGAGGGAAGGGAGGGGGAGGGAGAGAGAAGAAAGGAAGGAAGACAAGTGAAAGTACAAGGAGAAGGAGGAAATAGGAGCAAGAGAAAGAGACAAAAAAAGAGAGGAAGAAGAAGAGATTGGCCCTTATTGCCCTTATTTTTCATGCTGAATATATATA
>NW_004524827.1:822346-826071 GCF_000260255.1 Octodon degus | reverse complement strand
AATCAACCAACAGGTCATCTACTTAAGACTAGAGCAGGGAGTGAGAAAAGCAACAGTTCATAGGTACAGGTCTCAGTACTAATATCAAATCCACCTTTTTACATATGTCACATATTTGCATCTAATTGATATTGTCGTAGCTTTTTAACAATATCAAGGGGACAACCTGCTCGGGGCCCCCTTCCTATCCCTCTGTTGGACAGGAGCTTTCTTTCCCTCAATAAATATTCTGCTCATAAAAAAAAGAAACAATATCGAAGCTACTGACATAGTGACTATATGGGTGTTCTGCAAATTATAACATCATCATTATTTTCAAATAGTGTGCTTGCAGTGATTATTTTGAAGTACTAAGTTTCAGATAAAAAGTATAGTTAGATTTGGAATCAAATTGCACCATCACAAGGTATCACATCATACTACTTATCAATGAAAAGCTATTGGACTCCTTTATGTTATTTATTTCTTCATTCATTCACTCATTTTTTGATTTTGGAGTGATGAGAACCAAACTCAGGGCCTTGTGAATGCCACACAAGTGCAGTAGCACTATGGTAGTTCTCCAACACTAGAATTCTGAGTATAAATTCAGGCTGAATTTATACTCAATGGTAGTGTCTTTGCCTAACATGCATAAGATCCATGGTTCCATTACTAGAACTGCAAAATAAGTAAGAAAATAAATAAAATCTCAACTGCTAAAAATTTTGAAACAATTGTACGACATGATTAATTTTACCTCCTACTTGTAGGAACCAAATTTCTTATCAATGACCTTTTTATAAAAATGCTATTATTTTTAAAAATGCTATTAGTTCATGTTTGTTGTACATAATGAATAAGTTATCATGGGGAGCTGAGACTAAAAAAACAATATCAAGAATCAGTAAATTAAAAAAAAGAATAAATGAAAAAGACCTAGTTCTTGAAAGGATAACAAAATAGGGAAAAAAAGAAACATAAGTCAAACTTAATGAAAGAACAAAAGATTAACATAGGTGTAAATTTCCTAAACAAGATCTTAACAAACTGAATGCAAGAAAACTTCACAAACAGCGTTCATCTTCACCAAGCAGGCTATATCCCAAAGATACAAGAATTGCTCAACATACACAGATAAAAAAAACATAATGATGCATAAATGGAATTAAGGACAAAATTTCCATAATCATCTCAATAGATATGGAAAAAGAATTTCACAAAGTGCAACATCCATTCTTGTTTGAAAAAAACACACCCTGGCTTTTCCTGTGAGTGGCCTGAGATGACTTGTGAAAATGGTTCGCTACTCTCTCGACTCAGAAAACCCCACAAAATCATGCAAATCAAGAGGTTCAAATCTTCATGTTCACTTTGAGAACATGCATGAAACTGCACAGCCTATCAAAAGTATGGATATCCAAAAGGCCAGCAAGTATCTGAAGGGTATCACATTAAAGAAGCAATGTGTACCATTCTGGCGTTACAATGGTGGAGTTGGTAGGTGTGCCAGGCCAAACAGTGGGGCTGGACAAAGGGTCGGTGGCCAAAAAGAGTGCTGAATTTTTTGCTGCACATGCTTAAAAATGCAGATAGTAATGCTAAGCTTAAGGGCTTAGATGTAGATTCTCTGGTTATTGAACATACTCAGGTGAACAAATCACCCAAGATGTGCCACTGTATTTATACAGCTCAAGGCCGGAATAATCCATACATGAGCTCCCCCTGCCATATTGAGATGATCCTTACTGAAAAGGAACAAATTGTTCCTAAACCAGAGGAAGAAGTTGCACAGAAGAAAAAGATGTCCCAGAAGAAATTGTTTTCTAGGTTGTGTTTGATACTATTCTTATCTCTGATCTTACTACTTTAGCCAAGGTAACATAATTTGTTCTAATTAGTTGTTCTTCCTGGTATGCCAAGATTGAGATTGCTTAAGCATCATAAACAATAACATAGGCCAGTGCCAAAGAACCAGTGGCTAGGCCAAATAAGCAAAAACTTCTTGTCCCCAATAAATTGAAGGGTTAGAATCTTAAAACAGACTCCAATCCCAAAGACCAGCTAGACCTAAAACACAATTCTGAGAAATAGTCACTATTTAAGGCATCTAAACACTAGTAATAAAGTTATTTCCCATAAACAATTTACAAGCATTAATCCAGAAACTAGACCTTAAAAATACAAAAAGGGGAATACATTTAAGTAAGTTGCAACCCCAGGCTTCCAGCTCAGCGAAGGCAATCCCAGGGGGCTGTATGGTGAAACAGTCTGAAAGCCACCCACATGGACTGTCTGAATAGTAACAGAAGTGAAAAAGCAGTTGAAAAAAATCAAATCAGAAATAGTTTTTCATATAACTACAAAGATGGTAATCATAGCAATAGCTTTAAAAAATACTCAGGAATTAACCTATCTGAGGAAGTTTAAACAAATATATAGGACTCTGAAAAAAGAGAGCTGAAAGATCACATCAGAAAATGGAAAGATATCCCTTACACTGGGATAGGAAAAGCCAATATTTTCAAAATGACCACACTTTCAAAATCAACATACAGATTTACCACAAACCCAATCAAAATACCAGTACATTCTTCACAAAACTAGAGAAAATAATCCTAAAATTCATACACAACCAGCTCATTACATATTGGGGAATTCAGAAGACATAAACTAAGAATTAGCATCAGGTAAGCAGCAACATAACAATGTCTCCAAGATTTGTGATCCAGACACTGGAAAATAACAATCTGGAGACAAAAAAAGTGGGACATGGATCACCAGGACCCAAAAAGAATCTGAAAGGAAAACAGGAGCCCATAGAATAAAGTGGGGACAAACTTCAAAACAGGAAAAGAAATGCAATCATCAGTTTCTCCTCAGCTCTTGGGCTTATGGCATGAGAGAGGAAGATTGAATCTACAAAGGCAGAGTGAGGGTAGGTGACTCTAGAGACCTCCAAAGAAAAGAACACCAGTGGTAAGAAGCAGGGAATGATGGATGCTACAACATCTTGTGATGCAATTCCAAGCAACTGCTTCATTCCCTGGAGAGTATGCTTGGCTGGATGCCACTTTAGATCATGACCAATCTGCATCTGAGACATGGAACAGTCATAGGTTGCCTTTATCTCAGGGTTCCCAATGTTGAAATCTAACAGTGACCAGGTGAAGGACAACATTAAGTCACATCTAGGGAGCCATGGTTCTGTAGGCAAGAGAAACAATAAGCCAGGGAATAGCCTGAGATTTTCTGCAATTGAAACCACTAGAATCAGCATGCCACCCTAATCCTATTGCAGGCTTGCTGGAATCATCCAGCGTCAATCTGGGCTCTGGCTGCCTCTCTTGTCTACCAGTGACAGTGCAGATACACCAAGAATTGGATGCTATAACAGAAAGGTAGAATATATAAAATAACCAGGAGCTTGAAATAACAGACAAATCTTTCTTTGCTTATTGTGTTTTCTTGGGTTTTTTTTTTTTTTACAAACTTGAAATATTTTAATACCTCCAGAAGTAGCATATAGGAAATAACAAAGAGTATAATTCAAAAGGCAGAAGTTGCAGTATGCTCCTGGATGAACAATCAAGAGCTCTCAATATGATAGTTATGCAAGACTATATAAAAGATATATTAGGTGCTAGTGAGATGGCTCAGTAGTCTAAAGCACCTACTTAGAACAAGCTTAGCCAAAGCACAGGGACCACGGTTCAATCCCCCAGCACCACATGCCAGCCAGCCCC
>NW_004524827.1:810373-820131 GCF_000260255.1 Octodon degus | reverse complement strand
CGGGTCATCTCACTCACTCGCTGGGCCTGCGTTCTGGGTCTATTCAGGATTTGGAGGGCCCCAGGTCATCTCACTCACTTGCCAGACCTGCGCTCTGGGTCTATTCAGGATCCTGCGGGCCCTGGGTCTTCTCACTCACTCTGCTTTCTTGTTATCATTGTTGTTCACATGCTTTTCACCTAATTGTTTTCTTTTTCCAAGTGCAAACATTATTGTTAGTTTTCTTTCATTTTGTTGTGCTCTTGTTTTTGTTTTTTCTTTCACTCTCCCTATCCCTGTCTTCTCCACCAGTTTGGCAAAACTTAGTTAATCTCCCATTGTCCTTCAGTCATGCTTCTAATATTTCTCTTCTCTTATTTCTCCAGTTATCTCTTTTAAATTTTATCTCCAGATAATATTATTCTACTAAGTGAATATGTAATACGTATAAGGATCTGCTCTGTTTTAGACTCTTACATAACTACAAATTGTGTACCTATGATTAAACATGTGAAATTAATAGTTTGTGATTTTTCTAGATGGTGCTTGATACTATTGCATTACTTTTTTCACTTTTTTATTTTTTAAGACAATGCAAATTAAAATTAAAACAGAAAAAATTATAAGTGGTACAGAATTTCTCTGAACAAAGTAATGTCAATTTTACAGTATTTGTTGTAATATATAGTGTTGTCTTCCAACTAGTTATTCATATTACCAGACATATGCATGTAAAATTGGAAGAAAAACAATGAAATATATAAGAAATTAAGATAAAAAGGTGAAACTATTGAAAAAAGGAGATGAAACAAATTAAAGCATTAATTGCTTCTTTCCATAGACCAGTAGAAATGCATGGTACAGTTGTCCAAACCATCCTGCTTACATACATAGATAAATCTCTTTCCCCCACTCTCTCTCCTATCCTCAACTCAGTAACTTTTCCCTTTTGAATAAATTCATTCCCTTTTCCCAGTATGTATTGTGCCTTTCAGATCCACTTTTCTCTTTCAGGTTCTCACACTTACAAGACAATTTGATGTTTGTAATGCAGGTCTGATTTATTTCACTTAAAAGTATGTTCTCTATTTGCCTCTAATTACTGAGAAAAGACTCAGATTTAGCCTGTTTTATAGCTGAATAATACTCCACTGTGTAAAAATACCACATCTTCTTTATCCACTCTTCAGTTGATGAGCATCTGGGTTGTTTCCAGGATTTAGCTATGACAAATTGTGCTGCTATAAACATAGGTGCACATATATTGGTATGGCATGTGGTTCCTCTGGAAAAATACCCAGGAGGGGAATATCTGGCTTGAAAGGGATCTCCAATCCTAGCTTTTGAAGGAATCTCCATACTGATTTCCATAGTGGTTGTACCAACCTCCACTCCCACCAACAGTATAGAAGAATTCCTTTTTCTCCACAACCTCTACAGCTTTTGTCATTGGCTGACTTCTTGATGTTAGTTATTCTTTCTGGGGTGAGATAAATCTTATTGTTGTTTTAATTTGCATTTCTTGAGTGATCAATGATGTTAAACATTTTTTCATATATTTACTTGTCACTTGTGTTTCATCCTCTAGGGGCCAGGAGATAACTCAATAGGATAAGCACTTGCCTGGCAAACACAAGGTCCTGAGTTCAATCCCCAGTACCATAAATAAATAAAAATAAAAAGTTCGCTGAGTGTATTTCATCCTCTGAGAAGTGTATATTCATTTCAGATGCCCATTTTTGAATTAGATCTTTGAATTTGGGGACATGATTTTTTTTTAATTCTTTACATGTTCTAGATAGAAAGCTTTTGTTGGAGGGACAGTCAGTTATAATTTTTCCCACTTTGAGGGTTTTCTTTTTACTCTGTTGGAAATTTGCTTTGAAGTGCAGAAACAAATGATGAGATGCTAGTTATTGATTCTTTGAAGTATTTCCCTTGCAGCTTGTTTTGTTCATGAACTGTCTACCTAAACCTATATCTTTAAGATTTCTACCTACAGTTTCCTCCAGTAGATTTAGTGTTCCTAATTTTTTCTTTAATTTTAGGGAAGGTTCTACATGGTGTTCAGGGTCTCACTACTAGAACAGACTCATAGTGATCTGTCTGTTTACAGCCTCCCAAGAACTGGGATTACAGGCAAGCACTACCACGCCCAGTCTCAATTGCCATCTCAGTGTACCCCAGGGTTGGGGTTGGCATGGCAGACCAGGGGATCAAATCCCTGGCCCCTGCACCTGCTTCCAGGCACTTTAATCTGCTGAGCTATTTGGCTGGCCCAAGTGTTCCTATTTTAATATTTAAATCTTTGACCCATTTGACTGTAGCTTTGTGCATGGTGCTAGGCATGGATCTAGTTTTAGCCTTTGGCATGTGGAAAGACAGTTTTTCTAGCTCTTTTTATTAAAGAGACTATTTTTCTTCCAATGAACATGTTTGTCCCCTTTATCAAAAATAAGGTGACTGAGGGGCCAGGGACATGGCTCAGTGGAATGTAGGCTTCCCTGGCAAGCGCAAGGGCCTGAGTTCAATCCCCGGTTCCGCAAAAAAGAAAAAAAGGCAAGTTTCCAAAAATAAGGTGATTGAGTGTGTTTGCTGTTGTGTCTACATCTTCTAATATGTTTCAGTGATCCTCAGGTCTGTCTGTGTGGCAGTACCATGGTGATTTTATCACAGTAGCTTTATAGTACAATTTCATGTCAACAATTGTGATACTTTCTTCCTTTCCTTGGTTTCCCAGGATTGTTTTTTATATCCTGGCTCTCTTCTGGTGAGAAATAAATTTCAGGAATGTTTTCTCTAGCTCTGTGAGCTATACTAATGGTATTTTAATTGGGATTACATTGATTCTGTATAACAATTTTGGGAGAATGACCATTTTCACAATGTTTGTTCTTCTCATCCAGGAAAATGGAGTATTTTTCCATCTTATCAAATTTCAATCTCTTTTCTCAGAGTACTGTAATTTTTACTCTATAAATCTCTTATGTCTTTATGGAATTGATTTTTAAAGTATTCCAATTTTTTTTGGATGTTACTGTGAATGGCATGGTTTCCATAATTTCTCTCTCAGTATGTTCATTGTTCATGTACAAGAATACTACTGATTCCTGTGTGGTGAATCTATATCCTGGTATGTTGCTGAATTTGGTGATTAAATCTATAAGACTCTTGATGGAGTTTTGGGTGTCCTCTATGTACAGTATCATGTCATCTGCAAATAATGACAATTTTCCTTTTTCTTTTCCAATCCTTATTCATTTTATTTCTCTCTCTTCAGTAATTTCTATGGGTAATGTTTCCAGAAATGTGTTGAATAGAAGTGGAGATAGTAGACATCCTTGTCTTGTTCCTGATTTTAAAATGAAGGCCTTCAGTTTTGCCCATTTAGTATGATGTTGACTGTTGGTTTCTCATAAATGGCTTATTTCAGGTTGAGATATAGAACATCTATTTCAATTCTCTGTAGGGTTTTTATTATGAATGAGTGTCGAACTTCGGACTTTGTCAAAAAATTTTTCTGCATCGTTTTTTTTTTTTTTTTTGTTTTTGTTTTTGAGCCAGGGATTGAACTCAGGCCCTTGTGCTTGCCAGGGAAGTGCTTATTCCACTGAGCCATCTCCCTGGCCCCCATTTTCTGCATCTATTGAGATGATCATGTGATTTTTGTTCTTGGTTCTATTGATGTGGTGTATTACAATTATGCAAATGCTTACCTTGAACCAACCCTGCACTCATGGGATGAATACCATTTGGTCATGATGTATAATCTTATTGGTGATTTGCTGAATTCTGTTTACTAGTATTTTGTTGATGTCACTGGAGATTGACCTGCAGTTCTCTTTTCTAGTTGGATCTTTCTCTGGTTTTATAATCAGAGTAATACTTGCCTCCAGGAATGAGTTTTGGTGAATTGATTCCTTTTCAATTTCATTGAAGAGTTTGAGAAGAGTTGGCATTAAATCTTCTCTAAATTTCTTGTAGAATTCTGCTGTGAATCCACTGGGACCTGGGCTTTTCTTTGTTGATAGGGGTTTCTTATTATTATTACATTTTCAATTTTTTTTCTCATTATTAGGTTATTCAGAGTTTGTATATCTTCTTGACTCAGCTTTGGCATTTCATATGTATCTTGGAAACTGTCTTTCCTCTGTGTTTTCCATGCTGTGAAAGTAAAGATTTTGGAAACAGGTATTTCTGATCTTCCAAATTTCTGTAGGATCTGTAATGATCTTGGCCTTTTCATTCTTTATTGCATAAATTTAGGGTTTTTTCTTTCCTTTTCTCATTAGGTTGGCTAGGGGTTTATCAATTTTATTTATTCTTGCCAGCCAGAGAGCTCAGCAGACTAAAGTGCCTGCTTAGGCAGAGCACAGTGGCCGGGGTTTGTTCCCTAGCTTGCCATGCTGGCCCCACTCCCAGGATGAGCTGAGACTGAGGTTGAGACAGGGCAGTGACACGTGCCTGTAATCCCAGTGTTTGTGACGCTGAAAACAGGAGAATCATTACAAGTCCTATCTACACAGTGAGACCCTGTAGACTCTGTAGACCCTGCACTAAATATATATTAAAAAATTTATTTATTCTTTCAAAGAAACAACTCTTTAATTCATTTATTCTTTGTGTTTTCATCTCCAATGCATTAATTTCTGCTGTAATCTTTATAATTTCCTGCCTTCTTTGTCTTTGGGCTTGACTTGCTCTTCTTTTTCTAGGAGCTTGAGGAGTGGCATAAGATCATTTATTTGCACTTGTTCTGTTTTCCTAATGTGCAAATTCACCAGTGTAAATTTTCATCCTAAGACAGCTTTCATCACATCCCATAGATTTTGATGAGTTATATCTGAATTTTTCTTTGACTGTAAATACATTTTAACTTCTTTAATTTCATCTGTGACCCACTGGTTGTTTAGGAGGTGGTTATTTAATTTCCATGTGTTTATGTACTTTCTTTTGTCAATAATTTTTAGTTTTATTGCACTGTGATCAGATAGTATGCTTGGCATAATTTCAGTGCCTTTGCATTTACTTAAGAGTGACCTATGTGCTAGTATATGGTCTATTTTGGAAAATGCCCTATGTGCAGCTGAGAAGAATGTGTATTCTGTTGTTTCTGGGTGAAACATTCTGTAAAGGTCTACCAAATCAACTTTTTCACAAATTTGGTTTAGTTCTGTTATCTTTTTGCTGATTTTTTGCATGGTTGATCTATCTCTTTGCAATAGTGGCATGCTGTAGTTTCCCATTGCTATTGTATTGTTGCTTATTTGATTTTTCATGTCTGTTAAAGTTTGTCTTACATACGGTGCTCCTACATTGGGTGCACATATATTTATAAATTGTTATCTCTTCTTCTTGAAGTTTTCCCTTAACAAGTATGTAGTGAGCTTCTTTATTTCTTAAAATGATTTTTGGTTTGAAGTTGATATTGTCAGCAACCAGGATAGTTACCCCTACTTTTTTCTGATTTTATGTGGCATAAAGGATTGTTTTCCATCCTCTGACTTTTAGTCTGTGAATATCTTTTTGAGTTAAATGTGTTTCTTATATGCAGCACATTGTTGGATCCTGTTTCTTAGTCCACTCTGCCAGTCTGTTCCTTTTGATTGGTGAATTGAGGGCATTTTCATTGATGCTTATAGGCTATATACATTGGCTTATCTTTGTCATGTTTTTTTCCTGTGATAGGTTGCATACATATTTTCCCTTTTAATAATTACTTGGTCTGTTTGGTGTGTCCTTTCTGTTGTTTTTAAAGCAGTGATAACTTCTGTCTCTTTCTAGAATATCTGTTAGTACTCTTTGGAGGGTTGGTTTGGTGGTCATGAAAATTTCTTTAACTGTTATTTGTATGGAAGGATCTTATTTCACTATTGAATTTGATAGTTTTTCAGGGTACATCAGTCTGGGTTGGAAGTTATTTTCTTTTAGGTCCTGAAATCCTTCTCTCCAAGCTTTTCTTGATTTGATGGTTTGTGTTGAAAAATCTGCCATGATTCTGATGGGCTTTCCATTATAGGTGACGTGTTTCTTCTCTCTAGTAGCTTTTAATATTCTATTCTTTTGCTAAATTTCTGAATCTTGATTATTATGTGTCTAGGTATAGATTTATTGTGGTTATAGCTGTGTGGAGTTCTATATGACTTTCTCATGTTTGGAAAAATTTTTGCTAATACTTCTGCAAATAGTTTTTTTATTTATTTGTGCTGTCTCCTACTGCTTCATTGACACCTATTATTCTTTTAAACTGTCCTAAATTGTTTATTAGGTTATGAATTTCACAAACATCACTTCTATTATTAGCCATAACGGTGGATCTGGGGAGTATTGTGCCTTCTCCAAGCTGCACAGAGAACCACTGAGAGTGTGGTGGAACTTGTGGCCCTCTCCAAGGTGACGACTGTTGCGGCCTGCAGATGTTAGCCCACACATCTCCCTGTGCTTATGAATGGGTAGGTGATCCACTGGGTGTCAAGATTTCTTCTGATGGCTTTGTGGAATGGGTCAATAAGAATAACCTCACAGAATTTGTATGTAGAATCTTCACCAACCCAGTAAGAATTTAGAACTCTCAGAGCCCCACAGTGTCATCCAGCTCATTCCTCAGCAACAGACTGAAGGTTTCATGCAAATGTCAGCTCATTAATGCCATGATGGACAGGCTTGCTGTAAGTTGCTCCCTTAAGAACTGGACATCTGCAGCCACTGTGGTGCACATGAATCCTGTATAGGACATACCTTTGATTGGTCTTTCATCCCAGTGTGGGAGCTTTGTCTGGCCAGGTGGGGTGAGGGACCCTGTGGAGCACTGAGAGCTGGCAGTACTGCAGCAGCAAACCCGCAGCAGAAAGCGCATCACTTCAGACTGCTTCTTCCTCCACATCTCCTGGATGTACTTGTACACACCCATCTTGGCTTACCTGATGGCTGCCACCAGACAAAATAAAAAACTGGCACCTATTATTCTTATATTATTTTTCTCTACATTGTCTTGTACTTGCTGAATTGTTACTTCCTGATTCTCTATTAGTTTTAGAGATCTTTTATTTCTCATTCATTAGCTGCAACAATGTCTGTGAGGTCTGAAAGCCTATCTTCAGTTTCATTCAAACAGGTTTGCCAGCTTTCAGTGGAATTCTTAATTTCTTGGATAACTGTTTGAATCTGCTTTATGCATTGTAGTTCTTTCTAGTATTATTCATTCTGTGTTTCCATCATTTTTCCAGTCTACTCTATTTTTTTATCTATGTATTCTTTAGCTGTGCTGAGAAATTCTTTCACAATTGTCCTTTCTTTTTGGACCTGAGAGATTATTTCTGATCTTATTTCTTCTATAGCCTGATGGACTTGTTTCTTTACTTTAGTTGCTATCATGTCAGAGATTTCAGGTATGTGATTTCCAAGTTCTTGTATGTTTTTGTCTCCTGGATTTGTTCTGGGTGGGCTAAAGGAATGTGATTGCCTTTTGCTAATGCATTTTGGGAGTTTTGAAGCTCCCACTAATCACCCAGACAGAGTTCCACAAGCCACCCAGAGAACACCAAAGTTCTTACATGGCTCCAGGAAAGCTCCATGCCTGTGCACTCTGGGCCAACAGATGGGAGCTCTCCCATGTCCTGCAGGCCACTCAGAGTTCAGCTAAGTTCTTAAAAGTATGTACCAGCACCAGAAAAAGCTTCATACCTACATGCTGGGGGCTAAGGAAGGTCAGAGCTGACCGGAGTCCCACAGGCTCCCCAGAGTCCACCAAAGTTCTTAAGTGATGCAGAGATGAGGCTTTAAGCAAAGAGTTTGATTGTTCCCAGGCTATTTCAGTACCTAAACCTATTGTTCTTACTGATTGCACTATTTGAGCCCAGGTGACATAGTTATAGTGGTCTATTGTTTTTCCTTGTAAGCCAATAATGATTATCTGGTGTGCATCAACAATGTCATAGTTCAGCACCAAAGAACTGACTTCTGGACCAAACAGACCACAATGTCTCATCCCTAATTAATTGAAGACTCAAGATCTTGGGACAGACTCAAAAACCAAAAGCCTGGTATACCAAGAAGATATCTCTAAAAAGTAGTCATTCTCTAAAGAGCTCTTGATTCTAGTAATAAAGCTACCTACCATAAGCAATTTACAAGCATCAATGCAGATAACAAATTTTAAAAATAGAAAATGAGGAAACATGTAAGAAAGATGCCAACTGTTCATCTTAAAAAGAGAAATTCAGGGGTATTTAGGTGAAAGAAATCAAAAGTCACCCATCCAAACTTTCTGAAATTATAACAGCTGAAGTAAAGCAGTAGTGGAATGCAACTCTTGGGAAAAAATAAACAGAAATAGTTACACAGATAGCTACAGAACTGATACCATAATGAAAGACACAGTGAGTGAATATCAAACAGATACAAAAAAATGATATAGGAGCTTAAGAAAGTGATGGAAATCACGAATGCCCAATTTAGGAAAGAACTAGATTCTATAAAAGACTGAAACAGATATACAGGCGATTACATATTCTATCAAAAGTGTACACCATAGGATCATTATTGTTTGAGAGTAGATGTCCCCCACAACCCTCATACAGTCAAGGGGGACAGGCTTTTTATTGACAGATGAATTTAGAGGTTGTGATTGATTCATGGTCCAATGTTGGGATTATGGGTAGGAGTGCTATACCTGCCATAAGTAGGTAGATGACATAGAATATAAAGGAAAAAAGGCTTCTTCTCTGTCTTTCCTCTTTTTGTTGTTGCTTTTGCTTTCTTCCACTAACATTAACTGTTTCCTTTCTGATATGTGCCACCCCTCCTTGGAGCTAGCCAACTATGAACTGAAACCTCTACAAATTATGAGCTAAAAAAACTTTCGTCCTTTAACATTGGGTATAAGGTATTTTGTCTCAGCAATAATAAGAAAAGTATTATTACATTTATACATTTATTGTAATTGTGATCAACCAATGTGAAGATAGAATAGCAGGTCTATAAGACAATTTTATCATTAGTGATCATCAAATGAAAGTCTTCTTTCATTTGATGAAATAGCAATGGAGCGGCTACCCTGCACCAGCGGGACAGACTACTCGACCCAGCCAGGAACAGCGTGGGTGAGACCCTCTTCCACCACCTTGAGACGCCCCACACCACTCCGCAGCACCTCCCCCACCCCACCCGCCAAGTAGGAATTTCGGCCACTTTCCAGAAAACACCAGACCCAGTCCTAGCCCTGGTCTGGTGAGTGTGTAGGAGAGTTTCCGGCTACTCTGCACCGGCAGGACAGCCTACTGGCCCCAGCCCAGGCACAGAGAGGGTGAGACCCTCTTCCACCCCCTTGGGATGCCCCACACCACTCCACAGCACCTCCCCCACCGAACCCACCAAATAGGAATTTCTGCCACATTCCGGAAACCCCCAGACCCAGTCCTAGCCCAGGCCCAGTGAGTATGTGGGAGAGCTGGCTCTGCCCCCTACTCCACCTTTTCCCCTCCTGGCTCAGATCATGCCTGGCATACATGTCTGGGGTGTAACCCTGCAGCTGCAATCCTTGCAGTGAGTATAGAGGATAGAACCACCCAGCTAGTCCAGGAGCAGAACATCTTGAAACAAGGGCACAACAGGTTCACCCTTCAGGGCAGCAGCAGGAAGGAGCTGAGCACAGCAGCCAGACCCAAGCCAGGCACAGCTGGATAAATCCAAACTTTGTAGATCTGCAACTGAACTTCAGTACGTGCTAAGGTTACAACTACAATGAAGATCTACAGCAAAGGTCAGAAGACAGTGCCACA
>NW_004524827.1:784375-801745 GCF_000260255.1 Octodon degus | reverse complement strand
TACCAATTTGGTTGGAAACTGTCTCATTGCTATTTGTTTATCAATAAAATTATGGGAAAAAAACTAAAAGAAAAAGATAAAGAAATCAACCAAAAAGAATGAATGAATGAACAAACGAATGAACAAAAGAAAGAAAGAAAAGTATACAATACTAAATAGTCAAAAACTGAAATCTTTAACTCTAAAATCAGAAATAAGAGAAGGTTGTCCACTGTCACCATTTTTATTGAACACACTTGTGGAAACATTAGGCAGAGTAATCAAGCAAAAGAAAAAAATGAAAGAAATAATGACAGAAAATGAAATATTTTAATTTTTTTCAGGTAACATGAATAGTTTACATAGAAGACCCTAAACACTTCAGCAGATGACTTCTCAATTTAATATTCAACTTCAGTAGGTTAGCTGTATACAAATTTAACACTAAAAAATCAATAGCATTCCTGCACACAAATAACAAACTCACTGAGAGAAATTAAGGTAGCAACACCTTTTACAAAGGGATTGAAACAAATGAAATGTTGAGGAAGTAAAATGTTTCTACATTGAAAGTTACAGTAATTTGAAACAGGGGATCAAAGAGGACATCAGAAAATGGTAAGATAGAATGTTTTCTCTCCATGTGACTCTCCTTACACACACTCTACATCATCGATCACTTTCCTCTTTGGTCCCATAATCTCCTTGATCAGAAAATTTCAGACACTACTGAGTTATGTGACATTACAGTACAAGTTCTCATATGTCCTGAGTCTTCATTGACCTTGGACGGCTTGGGCCAAAATGTTGGCTTTTCTTGCGGCCCTCCTTTTTCTCTAATTTGGTCTGCACACTTAGGTTGTTAACCCTCCAGAAGAGAAGTTTATAGTTATTACCATTCAACCTAGGCTGTTAAGCTTAACCTCACTATATTTCTGGAGTTTTTGTTTTTAAGTTTGAGTGAAGAATGTTATTCTGAAATTATATTTTGCTATGTTATATGCTGGTGACACGCACCTGTAATCCCAGTGCTAGAGAGGCTGAGACAGGAGTATCACTACAAGTCTTAACTGCATAGTGAGACCTTGTATTAAATAAATAAATAAATTTTAAAAAGTAGTAGGGGTCAGGGAGATATTTCAGAGGCATAAGCACCTATCCAGCAAACACAAGGTCCCAAGTTTGATCCCTAGCTCCATATTCTGGCCCCAGAACCCCAGGCTTTGCTGTTCCCAGAACCCCAAGAGTGAGGTGCTACTCCAGAACTGGGCATGGTGGCACAAGCCTGTAATGCCCCAACACTCAGGAGGTTGAGCCAGGAGGATCACTGTGAGTTTGAGACAAGGAACAGTGTCTTTTTTAGTTGCCCAGGCTGACCTAGAATTTGGTATTCTCCTGCCTCAGTCTCCCAATTAGCTGCAATTACAGGCATGTGCCAACACAATGAGCACTGGATATCATGCTTGTTATCTTTGTCGAATTGACATGTATATTAATATTAATTAAAAACAACCTAATCTTTAAAAAATGTTATAAGACCACAAGTCTTACTTGAAAATCCTTTTAATTTATGAAGCACAATAAAGAATAATAATGTTTCATCTGTTATGGTTTAGATCTAAAATATTACCCCAAAATTCTCATGTGTTTGAGAGTAGGACAGGGTCAGAATAGGTGGGTCACTTGTAGTGTGACATGAAAAGTTATATTCTTGTTCTTGGTTCCTCACCTCTTTCTTTACTTCCTGGTTGCCATAAGATGAGCAATTTTTCTCTACCATGTTCTTACATCATGCCGTTTCTGCCTTGGAACTGACTATGAACTAAACCAAGAGTCAAAATTCACCTCTCCTCCTCTAGGTTGCAAGTATTAGGTATTTTGTCTCAGCAACAGGAAAGTAACTAATATAGGAAATTAGTACAAGATCAGTGACTGTACCTGCCCATATGTTTAAAAGCCTTTGGAATGGGTTTTTAGAAGTTTAGGATGGTTAGGAGATGTGTCTTGAGAAAGACATCAGACATCACTGCAGTCATGATTCAAGAGGGTTTGGCTGCTGTTTATGCTGGTGGTAGATCTTGGAATCATCCACACTGTGTTGGTATTTCATGTATGCAAAGTGCAAGAGTTATGGAATTACTCAGGCCTTCATTGGATTTCAAAAGAAAGCCTGGGAGACCAGGCAAGGAGTCCCTAAGAGGGCAATGCATCAAGCTGTGGAAATGAAACCAAAAGTGCAGGTGACTCAAAGAAGTAGATTCTGAAAACATGGAATATCTGCTGAGGAACCCCACAGGCAGTAAGCAGAGTCAGCCCAAGAGAGTCCATGTGGCTGTAATCAACAAGGCTGTAAGAAAGGAGCTTCCAAAATCCTTCAGAGTTCACATCTTACCACAACATGGCTTACTGAGTTTTAGTCTTACTTTAGCCCAATTCCTTTCTATCTCCCATCTTTCCCTTTTGGTATAGAAATGGTTAACCTGTGCCATTGTATGTTGGAAGTATTTATCTTTCTGATTTTTGTAGAAGCTCACAGTTCAGAGTTAGTCCTGAGTCTCAGGAAAATTTAGTTGACACATTTCAACAGTGCTAGAACTGTTAAGATTTAGTAACTTATAGAGACAAACTAAATGCATTTTGTATAATGAAATGGACATGCACCTTCTGGAATCGAGGGGTGGAATGTTATGGTTTAGATCTTAAATGTCATTTCAAAGTCTTGTGCATTCAGAGGTGGAACCTGGTTGGAAGAGGCAGGTCACTGGGTCCAGAACTTGGAAGGGTGTATTGTTCCTACCTCCTTCCTTCTCTACTTCCTGTTGGCCATGAGGTGAGAAGTTTTCTTCTGCCATGCCCTTTCTCCATGCCATTTCTGCCTTGAATCCAGTGTACCATGAACTAGAATCTCTGAAATTATGAATCAAAAAAGCCCTCCTATTTAATTTGTGGGTGTCAGGTATTGTGTCCCATTGATGGGAAAAGTGAATGACACACATTCCAAACTTAGAAACATTGAATACAGTGACTATAAAAAAGACACTTGAGACAAATGTGGAAGCCAAAGTTTATTTGATTGTTAAGCAACCTTAAAAACAACAGACTTCACAGGATTCTTTTAAACAATTTCCTTATTGTTTGAAGCATATGGAGTCTAAAAATCCAAACAAAATCTGTTAAAATGATATTTTCAGACTACCACCCATTTTAAGTAGTTGAAATGGAAGGATTTTTGAGATTTACCAAACTTATGGGTCCCAAATACAAATGTCCTTTTAGATTAACTTCCAAAGGTACTGGAAAACATGTTTTATGACATATGTTACAATGTATAAAATTATTAGTGATACCATTATATATGCACACCTGCACATGTAGCAACAACCAGAAATATATATCTGGTAATCTGAACAACAAATTTGATGATAGCATTATGTAATATAGTAACCACTGTTACTTCTTTATTCGTTTTGAAATTCTGTACCATTTGTATTGTAGCATGTTGCTTTGTTTCTGTTTTTGCCTTTGCCTGTTTTTAATCTTTAAAATAAAATATGGCATGAACTGAATATTGTTTTGAAACTGTCTCATTGCTATGCTTCTTAATAAAATTAATAAAATATCCATTGCAATGAAAAAAAATTGGACAGCATAGTGGGTTCTCTTTGCTTTACCTGCTTATATAAATAATTAGCTACTGCTATGTTAAAAACTTAGTGGTTTAAATGAACCAGCATTTATTTGCCTAACAATTCTGCAAGTTGGAATTTTAGACTAAGCTCAACAAGCTCCTTCCCATAACTGTAGTTAACAAAGGATCAGTTGGTATGGGAAAGCATATGCCAATTAGGCAAATACACTCTTAGATTATGACTGGATATATAAAAACAATAAAAACTCTGAGATGCAAGAGTAAATTCATGGATGATTTTCATATCTTAAAATTCTACCAATGTCTTCGCTAGAAGCAGTTATAAATTCTTTTACTGCAGTGTTTTTTTCAGATTTGGTTTCCTCCCTATGTTTCTGTAGTTGATTCTTTACCTCAGATGCTATGAGTTCCAAGAATTATTTTCTTATTTCAGAACGTTCCACTCTGAGTTCATCTATAACTTTCTGCTGTTGCTGATTTACTATCAGCGCTATTAATTTGTACATTTGAGCTGAGCTAGTAGAAAAGAATTCTGCTCTGAGTTCCTCTATGACTTTCTGCTGTTGCTTATTTACTATCAACGCTATTAATTCATGCATTTGAGCCAAGCTAGTGTTCCCCGTGCTTGTTCTGGGTGGGCACTGGGTTTCCTCCATATGTTTCTGCATTTGATTCTTTACTGCAGATGTTATTAATTCAGGGATTTCTTTTTTCATTTCCAATCTGAGTTCCTCTATACCTTTCTGCAGCTGTTTCTTTATTTCAGAAGCTGTTGATTCATTGCTTTCAGCTGTGTGATTCCCAATTTGTTCTGTGTTAGTGTCCTCTGCACTTGTTATGGGTGGGCTTGGGGTCTGAGATTGCATTTTGCTCCTTCTCATTGGCATTTTGTGTAGCACTGTCTTCTGACCTTTGTTGTAGATCTTTGTTGTAGTTGTAACTTTAGCAGGTACTGAAGTTCAGGTGCAGAACTACAAAGTTTGGATTTATCCAGCTGTGCCTGGCTTAGGTCTGGCTGCTGTGCTCAGCTCCTTCCTGTTGCAGGGGTGAACCTGTTGTGCCCCTCGGGCAAGATATTCTGCTCCTGGACTAGCTGGGTGGTTCTGTCCCCTACACTCTCTGCAGAGATTACAGCTGCAGAGTTTCACCCCAGGCCGGTATGCCAGGCCTGAGCTGAGTCTGGAGGGGACAAGGTGGAGTAGTGGGGAGAGGCAGCTCTCCCACAAACTCACCAGGCTTGGGCTAGAACTGGACCTGGGGATTCCCAGAATGCGGCAGAAATTCCTCCTTGGTGGCCAGGGTTGGGGGGTACTATGGAGAGGTGGGGGGCATCCCAAGGGGGTGAAAGAGGGTCTCACCCATGCTGCGCCTGGGCTGGGACCAGTAGGTCCCACCGGCACAGGGTAGCCGGAAGCTCTTCCACACACTCACCGGGCCTGGGCTAGGACTGGGTCTGGGGGTTCCGGGAACGCAGCAGAAATTCCTACTGGGTGGGCTGGGTGGGGGAGGTGCTGCGGAGTAGTGGGGGGCATCCCAATGAGGTAGAAGAGGGTCTCACCCAAGCTGCACCTGGGCTGAGACCAGTAGGTCCCGCCGGCACAGGGTAGCTGGAAGCTCTCCCACATGCTTACTGGGCCTGGGCTAGTACTGGATCTGGGGGTTCCCTAAATGCGGCAGAAATTCCTACTTTCCCGGAATGCAGCAGAAATTCCTACTGTTAAAATTCTAAAAAAAAGTAATAAATAAAATTCTACTAAATTTTGGGAAAAGACTTCAATAAATTGCTCCATTGTTACATTTGTATATCTAAGTTTAAAGATTTTTTTTTTCTGAAACAAATATATAAAACGGCAAGGGTTAGGTTCTGTTCCAGTTCCACTGTAACACCACACTCCACCCTGTGTCTCTCTCACTGAAGGCAGTTGTAAGATACCGATCGAACATTGCGCTAGTTATGCAAGGACTCTGTAAAGTATATAGTAGCAGACACCTTGGAAAACAAGATGAGAATTCAAAGAACCACGAAACTGGCTTCTATAAGCAACCACATAGAGGCATCAGGAGTAGCAGGGGCCCAGAATGGTCTAAAACTGAATGAGATCCTTCATCTTAACAAAAGGCACATGGTACCAAGAGGGTGACCGAACCTTCACTGGCTTTTTTTTAACCTCCCTATCCCATCATACATGAGTTCTGTCAAAAAAAGTACATAGCAGGATTCGATAACCAAACTCCCTATTTTCTGGCCAGATGTGAATATGAAATTTTTAGAGAACTTCAAGTACCAGGCAGATGGCAGAGAGAGAAGGGTTCAGTAAAATGACACCATAAATTTGTTTACAATTCTTTTAGAGAACTGTACATGAAAAATGTCCAAGTTTACTGTATATTAACTAAGAAATAAACAAATACCATTTAAAATAAAAAAATCAACTACTGTGCCATAAAGATATACTCGAGTCATTTGTAGGAAAAGGTATGCACCTTGAAACCATAATATTAAAATGAAATAAATTAGACAAAGATTAAACATCCATGGTTTCTCTTATATGAGAAACCCAAAATATAAAGAACATGATAAAAGATAGATTATATTGATAATTCAAGGGGTTTGTTTCATTTTGTTTTTCTTGCGGAACCAGGTATTGAACTCAGGCCCTTGAGCTTGCCAGGGAAGTGCTTATTCCCCTGAGCCATCTCCCCAGCCCCTTCTAATTCAAGGTTTCCATCATCTTTCTAGTCTCTATTATTTTATCAATTGTCTTCTTTTGAAATGCTTAGTAATTCTTTCATTATAGTTATTTATTTTTCTACTTGGGAGATTATTTTTTTTCTGTGTTTTAAGGAAGGATCTACAGGGTGTTCAGGGTCTCACTACTAGATTGGACTCTGTAGCAATTCTCCTGTTTACAGCATCCGAAGAGCTGGGATTATAGTCATGCGCCATCATGCCCAGTCTCTTAGGAGATTATTTCTGATCTGATTTCCTCTATATCCTTTCTGCAGTTGTATCTTTACCTCAGATGCTATTATTTCAGAGATTTTAGGTGTGTGACTTCAAATTTCTTCTATGCTACTGTCTCATGCATTTATTCTGGGTGGGCCTGGAGCCTGAGAACGCATTTTGCACCTTCCGTTTGTCATTTTATATTTCAGAGAGAACTTTTTATTTTGATTTCTGTCATACTTTTTTATGAAAGTTTGGTAGTAGTTAGGAAAAAGAGACAATAACAAAAATTTGAGATTTCTTGAAATCAAACAGTAATGTTCAGTCATATGTCCAATCTTGCACAACTATATCTGTTAATCTGAGCAACAGATTTGATGACAAAAATATATATCAACCATTATTAATCAGCTATTCTTGTTTTGAAAATCTGTAACATATGTATTGTATGTTACCCTGCTTCTGTCTTTGTTTCTGATTTTTGTTCTTGGTTTTGTTTTTACTCTTCAAAATAAAACTAAATTAAATTTAAAAAAAAGATAATAGAAAGTAGGGGATAGATCTTTTTTTAAATAGGAAAGGGATTAGAGATGGAGAGAGGGGAAGGAAAGGGGATGAAAAAGGAAGGAAGATGTGCTATATTGGAGTACCACCTCCACACAAGGATGTAAATACTATGTACTGAAAACATGGACAAATAAAAATAAAGTAAAAACAACCAGCAAGAACACAAAATATCAGCAATAGAAAAGCAAATGACAACAGACTTAAAATTGCTTCCGAAAATATTAAGAAAGCATTTTCTAGCAGTGCCCAAACTTGAGTTTTAAGAAATTAGTGTTTCTATATTACAATTATCTTTATTTAATCATTCCATGTGGTATGTAAGTAGCAAAATATCACATTAAATCTTATAAATATAATTTATTTTCAACTTAAATAATATTAATAAAATGTTAAGTCTAAAAGCCTCATCTTCAAGGAAAAAATACGTAATTTTCAATACAATCTTGGGCTGGTCTTCCTTTTTCTGAGTCCGCCAGAGCGGACGTCATCACCTGGATGTACCACAGACTTTCTGAACACTGTCGAAGAGGAGGGGCTTCTGGGCAAAGCCTGGCTGCCTGCCACACCTGCGTGTGTCCCGGGCTGCTGTGGGGAGAAGTACAGATACAGAAGGGGAGCACGGCGCTTCAAGCGAGAGGCAGCCGCTGAGATGGACGTGTTCCTCATGATCCAGCACCACAAGACCACCATCCTCACGGACGCCAAGGAGTCAAGCACAGTGTTCGAGCTGAAGCGAATCGTTGAGGGCATCCTCAAGCGGCCGCCCAACGAGCAGAGGCTGTACAAGGATGACCAGCTTCTAGATGATGGCAAAACACTGGGAGAGTGTGGCTTTACCAGCCAGACAGCAAGGCCACAGGCCCCAGCCACAGTGGGGCTGGCGTTCCGTGCAGATGACACCTTTGAGGCCCTGTGCATTGAACTCTTCTCTAGCCCTCTGGAGCTTCCAGATGTGATGAAGCCTCAGGACTCTGGTGGCAGCGCCAATGAACAAGCTGTACAGTGATGGCCCCTGGCCCACCCTGAGGCCCATTGCCCCTATAAAAGATTTGGCTTGGCTTTCAAAAAAAAAAAAAAGATACAGGAGGGCCTATTTTCAGGGGATGTCTTATTTTTTCATGTACAACAATGTACTTTATGTACAACCATCTATACCTATTCATGTGTAAAATCTACATATGTACCTGTACGAAAATATTTATTTTTAATTTGGTACATGGTCTTACTATGCAGTTTAGACTCATAGTGATCCTCCTGTCTCAATCTCCCCAGCACAGGGATTACAGGAGTACACCCCCATGCCTGGTTTCAGGGCCGGTACAGCATGTCTGGGATTCCGGGGTTGGCACAGCATGTGGTTCTGGGGATTGAACTCTGGTCCTTGCAGTTCCCAGGCAGGTGCTTAGACCCCGGAGGTATCTCCCCAGACCAATTTATTTAAATACAGTCATGTCATCTTCTGGAACCTCATAACTCTCCAAACCCCAAATTTCAGCCTGAGTTTCTTGCAATTCCATTTCCTGTAGAGCCATTTGCTCTAACCTCTCATGTCCAACAATGGAGTCCTCCTTCAATGACCACTTCTTGTTCATGTAGCCTGCTCGTGGCGCACTGGTGACACAGCTGCCAGTGATCTTATCCCATAAATTCTTCAACCAAGTTAAAACCTTACTCCAAAGTTTCTATTCAATCAAGTGTTAATTTAAGATTTATAAGTTAGATGTGACAACAAAAATGATGAGAGTTAAGAATGATGGTTCAGAGTCCTAGCCCAGGCCCAGTGAGTGTGTGCGAGAGCTTCCTGCTACGCTGCACCAGTGGGACCTACTACTGGTCCCAGCCCAGGTGCAGCGTGGGTGAGACCCTCTTCCACCACCTTGGGACACCCCCTACCACTTCGCAGCACCTCCCCCACACCACCTGCCGAGTAAGAATTTCTGCCACGTTCTGGGAACCCCCAGACCCAGTGCTAGCCCAGGTCCGGTGAGTGTGTGGGAGAGCTTCCTGCTACCCTGTGCCAGCGGGACCTACTACTGGTCCCAGCCCAGGTGCAGTGTGGGTGAGACTCTCTTTCACTCCCTTGGGACGCCCCCTACCACTCCGCAGCACCTCCCCCACCCCGCCTGCCGAGTAGGAATTTCTGCCGCATTCCGGGAACCCCCAGACTCAGTCCTAGCCCAGTCCCGGTGAGTATGTGGGAGAGCAACCTCTCCCCACTACTCCACCTTGTCCCCTCCAGGCTCAGCTCAGGCCTGGCATACCGGCCTGGGGTGAAACCCTGCAGCTGCAATCCCTGCAGAGAGGGTAGAGGATAGAACCACCCAGCTAGTCCAGGAGCAGAAAATTTTGCCAGAGGGGCACAACAGGTTCACCCCCAAGTGCAACAGGAGGAAGGAGTTGAGCACAGCAGCCAGACTCAAGCCAGGCACAGCTGGATAAATCCAAACTTTGCAGATCTGCACCTGAACTTCAGTACGTGCGAAGGTTATAACTACAATGAAGATCTACAACAAAGGTCAGAAGACAGTGCTATGCAAAATGACGAGAAGGAACAAAATGCAACCTCAGACCCCAAGCCCACCTGTAACAAGTGCAGAGGACACTAACACAGAACAAATTGGGAATCACAAAGCTGAAAGCAATGAATCAGCACCTTCTGAAATAAAGAAACAGAAAGGTATAGAGGAACTCAGATTGGAAATAAAAAAAGAAATCCATGAATTAATAACATCTGCAGTAAAGAATCAAATGCAGAAACATATGGAGGAAACCTAGTGCCCACCCAGAACAAGTGCAGAGGACACTAGCTCGGCTCAAATGCATGAATTAATAGCGTCTATAGTAAATAAGCAACAGCAGAAAGTTATAGAGGATCTCAGAGCGCAATTCTTTTCTGAAATAAAAAAAGAATTCTCAGAACTCATAGAGTCTGAAGTAAAGAAGCAACTACAGAAACATAGGGAGGAAACCCAATATGAAAAAGACACTGCCGTAAAAGAATTTATAACTGCTTCTAAAGAAGACATTGATAAAAAGAATGATGGTCCATACAAAAGGAACAAAAAATTGCTTGCACCAAAATTCAGAAAGAGCTTATTTCACACAAGTGCATGAAGCACATCCATTACATATACATCATATTGAATTATAAAGATTCACAGTAGACAATCATGCCCATTCATTATCAAGTGCACATGTCATTTGCTTGTTTGAAATAGGTTCTCATTATGTAGCCCAGGTTGGCCTTGTACTTGAGGAGATCCTCCTGCCTCAGTCTCCTGAGTGCGAGATTACATGTTTGTGCATTGTGTCTGTACTGACTAGCTATTCAGCAGTAAATCTCGAGTACATCTGTTTATATAGGGGTCCAAACCTGCTTGGGTTTTTACAATTTTTATTATCATTTATTTAAGTATGTCAATAAAATTGATTTACATTTAATTATATATTATTTTATATATTAAAAAATACAATCTGACTTATTCTTATATTTCAGAAATTTGAAAAATAATTTTTTAAGACAGAGTCTCACTGTGTAGCATGTGCTGGCCTTGAACTCACAGCAATCCTCCTGCCTCAGCCTCCAGAGTGCAGAAATGACAGATGTGTGCCACTACTCTTGGCAAGAAAATTTTCTGTGAAAGCATTATTTTGTATTTGACTTGGTTTCTGGAAAATACTGACTTTAACTTGACTATTGAGTATTTTGCCTCAATGTACTTTTAGTCATGTCCAGTCATCTATTGAACAAGAACAGCAGACTTACAGGAGTACTGCATTTAACCTGCTATAAACTTTCTGATTCATCCACCACACAGGTGTTCTGGCTCCTCTTCAATGTCAATAGTATCTTCAAAGCTTAGATTCACTTTGAAGTAAGAAGGTAGTTTTTCTATCCTCATGCACAGGTTTTATTGCCAGTTAACCTGAGATGACACCTAGAAAAAGAGGCTTCAAAACAACATTTAAAAATTCAAAGTCGCTATTCTGGGGAGACTTTTGCCAGTATCAGTGAAGTTCCACACTAACAATCATTCTGTCATGTAAGCATAAACACATCTTTTTCAACTAGTCTCTGTTTGGTGGCTGGCTCAGGAGGAAGTTATCATCGATCAAAGCTAAATTTTTCCTGACCTTTTGCATGACTCAAATTTGGTTACTGCTTCAAATTTGTTTCCACCCTAAAATTGCTGTAGTGATGCTCTGTAGTTTAGATTTTGGGGGGTTAGCTCATATCTGTGTTAAATTATACAACTTGCTTCCCAAGCTTTCTAAGATGTGATCACAATACATGGTAAATGATTAAATTTTAAAAATTGACTACAGTAAAAGACTCATTGCCATGATTCCTCTCAAAGTACTACCTTCAAAGACACTTTTCCCATTATTGTTGTGCCTTGCAAAAGCAGTTGTAGAACTTCTCTTTGTGGTTGTCTTTAATAAGGCCTCTGTTCAAAAAGGGTGAATGCTGCTGCTGAGTGCCATCCAATGCAAAGGCAGGCTCATAAAAGCATTATAGTATGTCGTCATCCATCTTATACAACAGATTTGGTGTCATGCAGCTTCTAGCTCATTCCCAAAGTAAAAATGGATACAAAAGGTAAGCATTTTGAATCAGTACATGATACTGAGGCACCCACAATAGTATAAATATTGATGTTCACAAAAGTGGATTCCAAAAATTGCTTTCGAAAATGTCAAGAACACCAGATAGTGTGCTCAAAGTGAGGTGAAGTATATGAGGATTAACAACAACAAGTCTTTATAATACTTTAAAAAATTTAAACATCCACCATATTTTTATCACACCAAATACATTCACAACACAGTATATGAATTATTCCAGAATTGTACATATTTCTTGTTTTGGTTGTTTTCATTAACAAATCCTTAATGACCCTGAGACAATCTGACAAAATAAAAACACCCACAAAGTTACACTGGCCCTGACAATGAGTGAGTTTTTAAAAGAATGACTTTCTTCCACACAGGAGAATGACTTCCTACTTGAGGATGAGTTCTTGTTTGGCTCATCTTTCAGCTGGGTTGACTTTTAAAACACATGGCTCTGTACTTTGGCAAACAGAGTATTTGTGTTTTCAGGCCCTGTCAAAGAACATACCCCCAAACTCAGTTTCTCAGTATTTATGAAAACCTCAGCTGTGAGAAATAATATGGATAAAAGATAAATAAGTCTGTTCATTTCTCTAGCCTAAAATTTATACCTGAATTAAAGGCTATCAAGAATACATCTCTTCACTAAATTGATTTGTCCTCCCCCAAGGAACTGCTTTTTTTAAGGACTTTATATTTTTCAGGGAAGTTTTAGTCATAGTAAAATTGAAAATTTTACTATAGAAAAATTCAGAGATGTCCCATATACCAGTGTCCCTAAACATTCAGGCTCCCACATGTCAACATTCCTCAGCAGAGTGGTGCATTTGCTACAATTGTGAACCTACCCTGATACACCATTACCATCCAAAATCCATAGAGTACATGAGGGTTCACTTGTAATGTTTCACATTCTATGAGTTTGAGTAAATGTATAAAGAAATGTATATAGTACTCTAGTATGATAGAGTAATTTCACAGCTCTGAAAATCTTGTACTCTAATTATCTCTCTGCTACTCCCAAACCCATGAAAAGTACTGATCTTTTTTTACTATCCTTACTACTTTTGTCCCCACTAGTTATATTTTTTAGAATGTCATATAGTTGGAATCAATTAGCCTTTCAGATTGTCTTCATTCACTTAATAATATGCATTTAAGTTTCTTCTGTGTCTTTTTACGAGTACTAAATAATATTCTATCGTCTGGATGCATCCCACTTCATCCATTCATCCACATCCCACTTCATCCATTCATCCACAGAACTCCTTAATTGCTCCCACATTTTTGGCAATTATTAATGACACTGCTATAAACATACAAGTTGATGTTTTTATGTGGACATAAGTTGTCACCTCCTTTAGGCAATTAACAAGGAGCAGAATTGCTAGACCATATAGTAACACAAGAATACCAAAGTAGCCGTATTGTTCTGCATTTCCATGAGCAATTAATGACTTCTTTGCTACATTTTTACCAGTATTTGGTGGTAGTAGTGTCTTGGGTGTCAGTTATTCTACTAGATATTTAATGGTATAACACGAGAGTTTTAATTATCCTTTATCTGATGACATATGGTATGGAACATTTTTTCATGTGTTTATTTGCCATCTTCATAATATATGTTTTAATGATAAATCTGTTAAGGTCTTTGGCTATTTTTAACATTGGGTTGTTGAGCTGGGCATCACGGCACATGTCTATAGTCCCAGCACTTGGGAAGATGAGGCAGGAAGATCACTGTGACTTTGAGGCCAACCTAGACTATATAATGAGCTCAAGACCAGTCTGACCTATGTAATAAGACTCTGTATCAAAAATAATTTAAGGGGGCCGGCCCCTTAGCTCAGTTCTTCAAGTGGCTGCTTCAACAAAGCAGTCAGGCTTAGGTTTCTGTGGTTCAATCCCCACAACTCAAGCCAGTCAAACCTGCCCTGAGGTCATTCGGCACATAAATAAATAAATAAATAAATAAATAAATAAATAAATAAATAAATAAGGTTGTTTTATTATTGAGTTTTAAACATCCTTTGAGCACCTTGGGTAACCATCCTTTCTCAGAAATGCTTTTTGGAGATGTTTTCTCCTACTCTGTGGGAAATTGCCTTTTTATAATCAAGATAATCAACATAAAATGAAACTCACCTATTTAATATGTAGAATTCAATGGTTTTTAATATATTTGCAGAATTGCACAGTTATCACCCAGTTGTTCCTTGAAACATTTTCTACCACCCCCTTATTTCAGAAGTCCACATCCATTAGCACTTATATCCCGTTTCCCCTCATCACCAACCTCACACACAGAAAATCTTTCTTTCCTACATAGATTTATTTGTGATGGGTGCTTCATGTAAGTGAGATCACATACACATCACCATTTTGTGACTGTATTCTTTCACCAAACAATATTTTTAAGGCCCATGCATTTTGTGGCATGAAATCAAATGAATAGTAGCCTGCTGCATGGATACACCACTAACATTAATTTATTCAACATTTTATGGACATCTAAATTGTTTCCCCTTTCTGGCTGTTTTAATACTATTATGTAGTTACTTTTAATGACTTACATTTTGGCATTACACTAATAATAGTCTACACAAGTGATATCACTAAGAAATATATTAGAAATATGAGGTGCTGTTTACAGTCACCTTCTTCCATTGTCAGGATCCTTTTTATGACAATTTGTAAGAGGTTGTTTTTTTTGTTTTTTGGGGGTTTTGTTTTGGTTTGTTTTTGCGGTACCGAGGATTGAACTCAGGACCCTGCGCTTGCCAGGCAAATGCTTAATTCTACTGAGCTATCTCCCTGGGCCCAGAGGATGGTTTAATTTGAAAAACTTCTTGAGTTTTATATGCCTACAGACATTTGAAGTTTTATAATCACTTCTACTCTTGGTATTCATCTTTTAGAAAGTTTGGAAGCAAATTCATTGCACACTTCCAGCAGGTATGTGGGACTTCACTCCTGACTTTCTTAATCATCTTTTAGCCTGTAATTCCAGCACTTGGGAAGGTACAGTAGGAAGTTTGCAAGTCTGAGTCTTGCTCGGACAATTTAGGAAGATCCTGTTTTAAAAAAAATCTGGGATGTAGCTCAGTGATAGAGCACCTATGGTTCAATCCTTAGCATAAGAAAATCACCTTTTGTCCTTAGTTACTTGCTTATTGGACAAGCTGTTGCTGCTACTGTTGCTGTCCTGGGGATGGAAACCAGGACCTTGCACACACTATGTAAGTACTCTATTACTGAGCTACACTTCCAACCAGAAAGTTACACGGGGTGGCCCCGAATTTGCAGTCCTTGTCCCTCAGCCTTCCAAGTAGCTGGGATTATAATACTGTGCCTCTTACACGTAGGATTTGCATTTGTATTTTCTCATTTTTAACCAAATGGGGGTATGAACATTGGTGGTCATGTAGCCAATGTGTAGGACATGGAAAGCAGGACCTCTAAAATTGAGAGAAAGCAAACAAGTCAGTTAGGAAAGAGGACTGCATTGCATGACTCTGTCATACATTTCAATAACTGCCTTAGAAGCAGAGGAGTAAAACTGTAAGTTACCAAAAAACAAATTTAGAAAACACATTTTCTAAAATTGAGGCTTTAGAAATATTAAGAGGTTCTTCAGAAAGAATTTTCTACTAAAGGTAGAACATAAGTAACCTAAAGAATTTATTTTTATGTTTTGCACATAGCCTTTCTGCTCATTTTCAGTTTAAAGCTAATTCTGCGGAAGTATTTCAAAAGCCCTAGGAGTAAGGAAAAGAGACAAGTAGGGAAGAAAAGCTGGGTTCACACTTTTACCTAGCATTTAACCCATTATGTTAAACTCATTATACTTCTTTATGTAAAAGATCAATTATGAACTCTGAGGCTTCTTTGAGTTCTGCCATGAGGATAACAAATAAGCCAGCAGTAGTATATTTGCTTTATTCCCCTTCCAGCTTTCTTGAAGTAGGATTGACAAATAAAAAATGTATATATTTAATGTATAAAACATTGGTTTCATATATGCAATTTTGAAGTGATTATAATCAAGCTAATTAACATAAACAGTTACACTTCTTAATAATGTGAATACTTAAGATCTGTTATCTTAGTAAATTTCAAGCATACATTATAGTCGCCATGCTATATATTTGACATTCAGCATATATTTAAAAACTAAGAGTTTATACCATTTGACCCCAAATCCCCTCATTTCCCTAAACTTTAAGCTCCTGGAAACTACTTTTCTATTCATTTCTACTGGGTTTGACTTTATTACATTATATATCTCAGTATTGACTTTCTGGCTCTGGCTTATTTTACTCAACATATGGTTGTCCAGGATTCCTTTTATAGATGGAGGATTTCCTTCTTTTTAAAGATCCTTGCTTTGGAGCTGCAGATTCACTAGAGTGGGAGAGCACTTGACTAACATTCGTGGGACCCAGTACTGGAAAAAAAAATTGTTGTAGTTGACATTTAAATTCTAATTACAAATACACATATTTTAAAATATGTGGTATAATAAAGTGGTCTTCCAAAACCACCATATATTGCCTACATGTATCACCTCAGAGTGTGTCTGTTTGGTCCCATGAAGAGGTTGCTAGCCATTTTAGGTCTATTTCCACAGACCAAATTGTTTCCAACTTAAATAATTTTCTTTCCTTCTTTCTCTCCATCCCTTACTTTCTCCTTCCTTCTCTTTTAACATTTGCTATGGAAAATTTCAAACACATAGGTAAAAAGTATTTTATAGTAAATAGTCCATATATACTCATCTCTGGGATCTGATATATAATATTTTAACTACATATATCCATCTCATCCATAAATTAACCCTATTTAATACATTTTTATATTTAACACAATTTAAGTTAAAGATGTCAGTATCTTTCACACCTGAACACTTCAGTATACAGCTTAGCCATAGTTTTTTGCTTTTCTGTGGTGCTGGGATTGAACCCAGAGTCTCACAGTCTAAGGCAGTCTACCACTGAGCTACATCCTCAGCGGTAGAGTTAAATTTGTATTCCTTTTCTTATCAGATAAAATGTGTGAACTTAACAAATCTCAAGTGTAGGAGGCTTGAGTTATGCATGTCAATACATGTAGAACATTATCATCATCACAGAAAGGTCTTCCTACTCTCCAGTCAATTCTGGCCTCTATACTTGAGTCAACCACTGTTACTCTTCTTCCCACCATGAAAGTTTCATCTGTCCTAGAACTTTATATAAATGGAATTATACAGTGTGTACTCTTCTGCATCCTAGCTTTTTTATTCAGTATCTCTTTGAGATGTGTCCTCTGTGTTGTATGGATGGTGGTTCACTCCTTTTTTTTTCCACAAAAACAAGCAGCCTTTATTGCAGTATTAGAAAACACTTTCCATTTTGGCAATATTTTACAATGCATTTTGCTTCAAGGGTTGAGAAGGAGGTGGGAAACTAAAAAGGGAAATTTCAATGACATTTCTAAAAGAAAAACTGTCCCAGCCCTCCCACCCAAATAAAAATCCAAATGTCACAATTTCACTACCCGAGAAGAGGCCACGAGGAAAGCAGCAGGCAAAACTCTGGCAATTTCACTGTGGATCATGCCAGAGACAAAGGAA
>NW_004524827.1:776873-782653 GCF_000260255.1 Octodon degus | reverse complement strand
CGCGGCAGCCAGAGTTGTTCTTGGTTCACTCCTTTTTATTGTTTTGTTTTCATTTTTTTCTGTATTTAGGTCAAGGTCTACAGGGTCTCACTACGGAGATTGGACTTGTAGTGATGCCCCTGTGTTCAGCCTCCCAAGTGCTGGGATTATAGGTGCATGCCACCATGTCCAGACTCAATCACTGTCTCAGCATGCTTCAGGGTCGGGGCTAGCACGGCACACCAGGAATCAAACCCCGGCCACTGTGCTCCACCAAAGCAGGCGCTTTATTCCACTGAATATTCCTTTATTTTTAAAGAGAATAAAAATAGTAAAAGCAAAACAAAACAAGATTAGAAATGATACAGAATTTCACTAAACAAAGAATTCAGCAATGGTTGTTAGATTGCATATTGTCTTCAAATTATTCAGATAACCAGATATAAGCATGCAAAATTGGTTGAAAAAGTGAGAAAAAAATCATAAGCATTAACTGCACCTTTGAATTCCTTTTTATTGCCGAGTCCTTTTGTTGTATAAATTTATCTCAACTCATCTATCAATTTTTTTTGTTGATGGAACTTGGGCTATTTCCAGCTTAGGGTCATTATCAATAAAAATGTGCTAAACATTCTTGTACAAATCATTTTGAGAATATGTGCTTTCAATTGTAAGCATCTTGGAGTGGAATTGCTCGATCACAGGGTATGTGTATATTGGCTCAATAAGAAACTGCCAGGGCCAGTCAGATAGCTCAGCAGATTAAAGCACCTGCTTAGGCAGATACAGGGACCAGGGTTCGATCCCCTGCGTGCCTGCCAGCCCCATCCCCAGGCCATGCTGAGAGGGAGATTGAGACTGGGCATGGTAGTGCGCACCCGTAATCCTAGTGTTTGGAAGGCTGAAAACAGGAGAATCACTACAAGTCTGATCTGTGTAGTGAGACCCTGCAGACCCTGTACTAAATACAAAAAAAAAAAAAGAAGAAAGAAAGTAAAAGGAACTGCCAGACCAGAACTTTTCCCAAAACACAGTGTAAGAATTTCACTTGTTCCACAACCATGACTACCTTGTGGTTTTAGTATCATTAGCCATTCTGGTAGGTATGTAGTCGTGTGTCATTAATTTGCATCTTCCCTCAAGACAAACAGTTGAACATGTTTTTCATGTGTATATCATCTTTTATCTTCCATTATGAACTGTGTTCAAAATTTTTGTCCATTTTTAAACACTGCTCTCAGTTTTTATCAATGCATGCTTGCAGCAATACTGTATTTTGTGGGGTGTGGGTACATGTATATAACATGTTTCAATTGTTTCTTCATCCCCTTTCTCTACCCCTTCCTCCATTTCTTGGTACCCATCCCTTTTCCATGTACAAAAGATCTAATTCCTATTATCTTTTATTTTGTTCTTTATTAATATTTTGGGTTTCTTGTATAAGAGAAATCATGGACACTTAAGCTTGTGTGTCTAATTTATTTCCCTTTATTGGGTATTTATTTCACAGAATTGTTACTTCTCTGCACATGTGGATGACAGAAATTTTTCCTACATATTTTATGCCATTTCTTCCCATTCTGTGGCTTGCCCATCTATTTTCTGAATGATGTCATTTCAACAGCAGAAATTCAAAATTTTGATGAAGTCTAAGTTTACAGCTTTTTCTTTGACAATTATCTGGATCATAAGAAAATATCTATTTCCAAATCAAAGATATTTTCCTATGTTTGCTTATAAAATCTTTATAATTTTAGTTTTCACATTTTAATACATAATTCATATCAAATTGTTTCTTGAGCATAGTGAGATATAGGTTAAGCTTAAAATTTTCCATACAATGATCCAGTTATTCGAACACTCTTTTATGCAGTAAGGAAGAATAAACATAAAATAAGCTTAATATGAAATATGTAAAGCCTATGTGAGAAAATGTTATGTGTGGAAGACACAAAAAGAGGAAGACACCTGCTGTTCTTAACAGAACAGCCCAGCATGGGAAAGACACCTGCTGTTCTTAACAGAACAGCCCAGCATCATCAGTCCCTTATCGTTCTTTTATGAAAAAATAAGCATGCTACCATACATTCCAATATACTAAAAACGAAATTCTATTTGGGTTGTTAAAGCGAATTATAAAGGATTTATAATTAAAATAACATGATGCTGCCTACATGAAGGGACAGGCAGACTAGTAAAACAAAATAGTCTGAAAATATATACCAACGATATAGGAAAATTTAATGTATAATAAAGGTGGATAAAAAAAGAATAAAAAGAAAAAAAGTGGATGAAAGTAACATTTTAAATTATAGGAAAGGATTTTATTGTAGTGCTGGGGATAAAGCTCAGAGGTACGTTATCACTGAGCCCTTTAATTTTTTGTTTTGTTTTGTTTTGAAAAAGGGTATCATTAAACTGCACAGGCTACCCTTGAATTTGCAATCTTCCTGCCTCAGTCTCCTGAGTAGCTGGGCTCTCATGCATGTGCCAATACACCTGGCTCAAAAGCTGACCTTTTTAGATAAACACTGCTGGATATCAATTTGGAAAGAAATACTGTATTTCTATCTCATATCATAAAAATTAATAAATTTTGAATGGAACAGATATATGAATCACAACAATGAAGAGCTTAAATCACAGGAGAAAATTTAGGTGAGTTCCTTAGGTGACTGTCTTTTGGAAAAGACTTTATAGCTACAAATCAAAATCCAGCTTACTATGGTTTGTATCTTTTTGTTCCCCCCAAGCCTCATGCAGTCATGTGGTAGACTTCTAGAGTTTGTGATTAACTCATGATCCAGTGCTGGGCTTATGGGTGAGAGTACTGCTGCAATTATCGGTGAGTACTACAACCAGCTTGGGGCGGACAGCCTGAATCAGTTTAAGAAAGAGACCTGCTCTCTCTTGCCATTGTTGCTGTTAGCCCTTCTTTTTGCTCTTGCTGTGTTACTGCCTTCTGTCACCATAAACTGCTGCCCTCTGCCATGTGCCACTCTGCCTTGAAGCCAGCTGAGTATGGACTGAAAGCTCCAGTAACCCTGAGCTAAATAAACCTTTCCTTCCTTAATTTTGGGAGTTGAGTATTTGTTCCAGCAATGAGAAAAGAGTAACTGAGACACAGTTGTAATAACAGATTAACATTATTTGACCACAATGAAGTTCTAAAAAAAACCTTTACATGGCAAAGTAGCATAAAGTCAAAGACATATGACAAACTAGGAGAAAATATTTACAACATATTATGTCAGATAAAAGTCAATATCTAAAGAACTATTACAGATTGAGGCAAAAAATGCTAAAAAAAAAAAGCTATGAGAAAAATAGAACATGAAGAGATAACTCACAGAAAATACATATAACAGTAGCTCTCAGGAAACAGAAATATATTCAACCCCACAGTAATAAAAATGAAAGTTAAAACTCCACTGAGATAAAACTTTGCAGTTTTCAGACTGGTATCAAAAAAATAACACAGTCTACGAGGCTGTATAGAAATAAATGCTCATATATTCAGTACCATACGTTGAAGGAATGCAAATGAGGACAAGCCTTAGGAGAAATTTGGCAAAATATAACAGAAATACACAGGCACTTGCCATTTGTAAAGAAGTTCCATTTCTAGAAATTTGCACTGAAGATACATCTTCTAAAATACAAAAACACATTCATTGTAGCATTACTTTTGTAAATGAAAAGCAATGAAAGCAACCAAAATGTGTACACATAGGAAAGTGGTTAAACTATAGTAAAATAACCAAATTCTACTTTCTAAAATACTACTGTCTGATAAAAGGAACTTGGGCTCCATGTGAAATGGCTCGTTCCAGAGCTGGGGCAGGGAAAATACAAGGCAAGCCTGGAATAGCTAGAGGTACAAAAATGTAATGAAATAATGAACAATGACAGCAGGAGCAGCTTAAAACACACAGAAGCCAGTTAGAAGTATTTCTAAGTCCTTACTGACATAAACAGTAATAATTCAGGCAAGAAACATCAAAAGTGAAAGTAGGAAGAGTTACAGCACATTTACATACACTCAAAATATCTCACAAGATACCCATTATCAAGAAAAATGTCAGAACTTCTCAGTGAAGAAACCTAGCATCACCACTATGAAGGACAGTAATCAAAATTTAAATCATCAGTAATGGGACAGACGGACATCATGTTCCTGCTGTTACCATGCACTGAGAAAGACACAATGTTATATAGTATTTCTGTCAAAAGTGCATAGCCTGAATCTACTTCATCATGAAGAGATAAGAGGTAAGCCCAATTTGATTGGCATTATACAAACTGGCCTATACTTTTCAAAGCATGTCAATATCATGAAAGACAAACACTAAAGAATGGTTCCAGATTATGAGATTAAAGAGGCATGATAATGAAATAACATACATCATCATGAATTATTTTCTAGATAAGAAATTTTCTCGATATAAAGAACACTATTTGAAGCATAGGAAAGATCTAAGGTCTACAGATTTAAGTAAGAGTACTGTATCAATGTTAACTTCATTTTGTTAATTATACTATAAGTGGATCTCCTTGTATATTTAGAAAATATATATAAAATATTTACAACTCATAGAGCATGATGTCCATAACATATCCTTAAAAATTTCAGAATACTGGTATACACTGAGGAAGAATGATAAATATGGTAAAATGTTTTAACATGTAAAGGATCTGGGTAAAAGGTATAAAGGAATTATTTAGTAATTGTTGCAACGTTTCTGTTAAGTCAGAAATTCTTCCTGAATAAAACATTTAACACACTTTTTAAAAAAGAGAAACTGTAAATAAATATTGAACTCTAGTAAATTATATACCTATTAGGAAAATATTAACAAAAAACAACAGAACTCCTCACTGTCTCCCTATACCCTTCGCTAGCCACACTGAAAAGACACACTAACCTAGCCTTCTGAAGTTTGAGAAAACAAAGTATATCATTAGCATGCCATCCTGTATAATCCAGTTGGTTCTAGCAGCAGCTTATTCTATAATCACTTAACAGACTGTGTACCTTAAAATGGATACTACCAAACAGAATCAATTATTTGGCACTACCTAACTCACAAGTCACTATGATGGATAACGAAAGAAGAGACTTTCCAGAAGACAAGGATAAGTGGGATAGGATATCTCACCCAGAGAGCAGAACCAAATGTATCCTAAATAACTCTTTGATTGCCAGGACAAATATTCCCAATCTCTCTAGGATTCATATGAACTAGTGATTGCTCTCCATTCTTTTTCTCTCCCAATGTCAAGACATTGTGGGTATTTGCCCATACTCCTCCACTCTCCATGAAGTGGACTGTGATTTGAATGTCGGGCCCCTCCAAAACAGTATTAAGGAGTGGAACCTTTTAGCTGTCATTAGGTCATGAGGACTCCATCATCATGGGGAGAACAGTATCCTTATAAAAGAGAAAGTTCTTCACATCTTGTTTGATTGCCCAGAATTCTGCCTTCTACCATGGGATGTCACAGCAAGAGGAACTTCAGCAAACCCACTGTGGTGAAACACAGCTGCAATCCTGCTATTCAAGAAGTGGAGGTAGGAAGACTAAAAATTTGAAACCAGGGTGGACAATTCAGTAATATGCTGTTAAGAAGAAATAGAGAGCAAGAAAGGGAGGGGGCAGGAGGAAGGAAGGAGAGAGAATGAGAGAAAAGGAGGCAGATAGAAGGAAGAGAAAGAAAGCAAAGTGAAGAATTTAGAACAGTGGTACAGCAGTACTGGATTTGATCCCCAGCAGAGGAGGGGAGGGGGGAGGAAGGGAGGA
>NW_004524827.1:775644-776773 GCF_000260255.1 Octodon degus | reverse complement strand
GGGGAGGGGAGGGGAGGGGAAGGAGGGGAGGCAAGAAAGCAAGGCATAGAGGCAGGAAAACCAAAAATTTGAAACCAGGCAAGCACACACCCCTTAACAGATGCTGGCACTTTGATCTGAGGCTTTCCTTTGTCTGGAATTGAGGAAATAAATGTATTTTTTATGAATTCTCTTATTCCAGATATTATGCAGCAGCAACATTAGATTTAGATAAGGTGTTAAGAGTATGTCCCAGAGAAACTGGCCTAGAACTGCATGTAGTCACTGCATAGGATTTAGGGAGATGTTCAAAGGATGCACAGAAGGGAAAAACTGAAGCAGAGACTGACAGTGATCTGCCAAACAAACAAACAAACAAACAAACATTTTTGCTGTCTTACCAGGCACATGGCTACATTGCATGTCCCAGAACCCTTGCAAGTCAGGTATGATCACATACCTTTCTCCAATCCAATGTAAACACAAGAGACTAGCACCACCTAAAACAATGCTCTACGAAAACCACGCACTCCTCCATGATTTTTGCCAACTCATGCACTGAAATGCTGACCAAGGTTGACCAAACAACCTTGGAAGCCCTATGTTAAAAATGGCAGGGGTGACTGGCATTAACTCATGTCTTTCAACAACCAAAATAGAAAAAGGACACATAAAATCAAACTAAAAAAAAAAAAAAGACAAAGAGAACATCCCAGAGCAGCAATAGAAAAGCGGCGTATCACCCATAGATTCAGTCACTAAGAAAAAAAAGAAACTTTATAAGACAAGGAATGGGAAGATACAGTGAGTACTGAAGGAAAAAATCTAGTAAGCAAATACACTGTATCCAACAAAGCAGTTCATCAGAAATGGAAATGTATTTTTTCAAAGAGGTAATTCATCAGCACCAGGACTTTTACAACACATGGTAAAAGCAGTTCAAGATGAAAGAAAATGATGCTAACTAGTAATATGAAAACTTATGAGTATAAAACTCAGTAATAAGAGCATACATTCAAGTTCATAATAAGACTATAATGATGGTGTATCAGTCTTTATATGAGTTTAAGAAAAAATGAGAGGGCTGGGGAGATGGCTCAGTGGTCTAAAGCACCTACTTAGAACAAGCTTAGCAAAGCACAAGGGACCG
>NW_004524827.1:739121-775544 GCF_000260255.1 Octodon degus | reverse complement strand
AAAAAAATAATAATAATAAAAAGAAAAAATGAGAAATATCACAAAATGTTATTGAAAATATGGTATGAAGAGATTTATTTATTTTTCTATTTTACAGAAAAGTCTACAGGGTGTTCAGGGACTCACTACTCGACTGTACTAGAGTGATCTGCCTATGTACAGCCTCCCAAGAGCTGAGATTACAGGTGTGCGCCATCACGCCCAGTCTCACTTGAGATGTCGGCACACCCTGGGGCCGGGGCCAGTATGACAGGCCCTGGGATCAAACCCTGGACCCTGAAGATTTAAATGATGACATAAAAAAAGTCAGGTGGAAGATTAAAACTATAGACTTTTATGTGATCAAAGTTGTTATCAGCTTAAAATAGCCTATTATAACTATGTTTTAACTTTTTTTGGTACTTGGAATCAAATTCAGAACCTTGTGCTTGCGAGGCAGGTGTTATATAAATAGGCTTTATATAAGCTTCATGGCACCATGAAGCAAAAAGCTATAAAGGCATACCTCAACATATTGCACTTCATATATTTTGGATTTTTTTTAACAAATGGAAGAGTTGTGACAACATGGTATCAAGAGACTGTAACAGCACCATTTTCCATCAACTTAGATGACTAATAGCTCCCAGCTGTGAACATGTTTTATGCCTCTTTCCTTATTTCAATTTTGAAACAAACAAAAAATAAACATGGTCAGTCTCAGCCTCCAATTAAAAAATACATTGGCACACTGGACCAAAAACTAAAAGCTAGTGTCAGCCATCTGGATGAGTCACCACAATGAGAATAAAGATTTGTACTAATATTGTTTAGGAAAGATATCATATCTGCATCTTGTACTCTGAATAACTACTACAAAGACAATATGTAATGTATTAATTATTGTAACTGTCCTACTAACTTGTTTTGGAACTGTCTCATTGCCATTTCTTTCTCATTAAAAATGTAATAAAATTTTTTTTAAAAAACTAAAAGACAACAGGATGCTATGTGTAAGAGAAAATTTTAATCCAAGAAGAAATTCATAAACTTCAAATCAAAAAAGAAAAACAATATTCATACGAGAGCCAAAGAACAAGTACGAGTACCTATCCTATTTCCAGACATGTGGGCTTCAAGTCAAAACTGATCAGAAGAGTCAAAGAAGGTCAATATGTACTGATTAAAGGAATAATTCAACAGGAAAAGATAATAATTGTAAAAAAAATAAAAAAGATAATAATTGTAAGTATATGCACCACACACTAGTCCCAATGTCATAAAACAAATATTACTGGAATAAAAGATCAGAAAAACATCAATACAATGTTGGGGGGGGCCTTAATACTCCACTGCCACAAATAGATCACCTAGACAAAACCAATGAAGAAATACAAAAATTGAAACAAATGGACTTATCTAGAACGTTCCATCCCAAAACAGCAGAATACACATTCTTTTAATCAGCACATGGAATTTTAGTCAAAATTGGTCTCATACTGGCCCATAAAGCATAAATAAACACAAAAGAATCAAAATAAGCCCATGCCCATTATCATACCATAGTGCAATGAAACTAGATGTCAAAGACAAAAGAAACCACAGGAATTATGCCAGTAGGTCACAAAACAAAGGAAGAAAATAGACAATTACTAGAATCAAAGGATAGTGCCAGCACAACATACTATAATTTATGAGACACCTAAAAGGGAGCTTTACAGCCATGAATATTCACATCAGAAAAACAGACAAGAGCCTAAATAATTAAAATATACATTTCAAAATCCTAGAAAAATAAGAACAATCCAAATCCAAACTCAGTGCAAGGAAATTATAAAGATTATGGAGAAATTAATGAAATCAAAACTAAAGGAAAATACAATCAATGAATCAAAAGAGTGGCTCTTTGAAACAATAAAAAACACAAACATTTAGCCAATCTTACCAAAAACAAGTTAAGACCTGTATCAATGCAATTAGAAATGGAAAAGGCAAAATGAAAATGGCTACCACTGGTATTAAAACCAGTAACTACTTCAAAAACTTGTACTCCATTAAATTAGAAATTTCATAAGAAATGGACAGATTCCTGAATACATATGAACTGCTGAAATTGAGTCAAGATTTAAAACTCTGAACTATATAACAATAGGCAATAAAATTGAGGTAGTGATTCCAAAAAAACCCTAGAAACTACAAAAAGCTTATGACCTGATGAATTCATGATTGACTTCTAAAGAACTTCAGGGAATATCTAATGCCAAGAATTCTTCAAATTTTGTAATGAAATTGGAAAGAAAGAACTTTTAAATTCATTACAAGCT
The DNA here is from genome assembly GCF_000260255.1 of Octodon degus. NCBI lineage: Eukaryota > Metazoa > Chordata > Mammalia > Rodentia > Octodontidae > Octodon > Octodon degus. The sequence continues at coordinate 773,241 of NW_004524827.1, read as the reverse complement.
AGCATTACCTTGACTCCAAAACCAGATGAGGACTAAAAACAGAAAACTAAGGCCAATCTTTTTTTTTTTTTCTTTTTGGTGGAACTGGGGATTGAGCTCAGGCCCTTGCACTTGCCAGGGAAGTGCTTATTCTGTTGAGCCATCTCCCCGGCCCCAAAGGCAAACTGTTTTTGTTTTTTGTTTTTTTCACAGAACCAGGGATTGAACTCAGGCCCTTGCGCTTGCCAGGGATGCACTTATTCTACTGAGCCATCTCCCCACTAAGGCCAATCTTATAAATGAACATATCTGCAAAGACCCTCAACATGCTACTGGCAAACAATGCAACAAGTCATTTAAAAAATCATAAATCATGACAAAATAGCCTTCATCCCTTCAATGCAAACATGGTTCAACACATGTACTTCAAAAAATGTAATTTTTCACATATAGAAAAGGACAAAAATGTAATTATCTCAATATATGCAGAACTTTCACAAAATCTATTTGTCCATGATAAAAACCCTAAAGAGGGCTGGTGAGATGGCTCAGTGGTCTAAAGCACCTACTTGGAACAAACTAAGCTGAGCAGAGCACAGGGACCATGGTTCAGTCCCCAGCACCACATGCCAGCCAGCCCCGCCCCCTGGTGGGCTGAGCTCGCCACACACACACAAAATACATAAATACATAAATACATAAATAAATAAATAAATAAATAAATAAATAAAAATTTTAAGAAACCCTAAAGAAAATAGGTGCAAAAGAATCTAATCTCAATCTGATAAAACCTTTTATGACAAACCTACTGCTAATATCACATTAAGTGAAGAAAAAAATGGAAGCTTTTCCTCTAAAATCAAGAAGACAAGGATGTAAACTATCACTACTACTTTTCAATATAATACTAAAAACTTTTGTGAAAGCCATCACAAGAGAACAAAACAACGGAAGGTAAGAAACAGTGGCAAAGAGTGACATTAAATTGTCATTATTTTCAGAAGACATGATCCTCTACATAGAACATCCAACCTATTCCACCAACTCAGGATAAACGAATTCAGCAAACTAGTAGGATACAAAATCAACACATAAAAATCAATAGTATTCCTTTACACCAACAATGAATCTATCAAAAAAGAAATTAGGAAAACAGTATCATTCACAATAGTCTTAAAAGAAAATTAAATACTTAGGAATTTAACTAATAAAGGAAGTAAAAGATCTCTATAACACAAACATCAGTTCTGAAAAAGGAGATTAGGGCCAGCCAGATAGCTCAGCAGACTAAAGCACCTGCTTAAACAAAGCACAGCGGCCGGAGTTTGATCCCCAGAATGCCATGCCGGCACCAGCCCGGCCCAGCTCCCAGGGTGCGCTGAGACTGAGAATGAGACTGGGCGTGGTGGCACATACCTGTAATCACAGCTCTTAAGAGGCTGAAAACAGGAGAGTCCAATCTATGTAATGAGTCCCTGTACACCTCAATCTTGGGTATGCAGAATCAATATAGTCAAAATGGCAATAGTTCAAAAACTGATATATAGATTTAATGCAATCTCAATCAAAGCATTAATCAGCATTGTTTGCAGAACCTGAGAGACAATACTAAAATTCATGTGGGATTAGAAAAGACCTACCCTAGCAAAAGCAATTCTGAGCAACAAGAGTAAAGCAGGTAGCATAACAATTCTGGATTTCAACTTGTATCATGATAAAATCAGGATAGTACTGGCACAGAAAGACACATGCATCAATGCAACAGACTACAGGATGCAAAAATAACCCAACCCACATTCAGCCACTTTTTAATATATTTTTAGCACAGGGTCTCAGTACACAGATCAGACTTGTAGTGATCCTCCTGTTTTCAGCCTCCCAAGTGCTGGGATTACAGGCGAGCACCACCACGCCCAGTTTCAAGCACCATTGTGGGAGGATGGGGCCGCCACAGCACGCCTGGAATCAAACTCCAGTCTCAGAGTTGGCCTAAGCAGGCACTTTAATCCATTACGCTATCTGGCCAGCCCTCATTTAGCCATTGCATCTTTGACTAAGGATCCAAAAACATACATTGAGGAAAGGTAGCCTCTTTAAAGGTGCTGGGGAAACCTGCTATGTATATCTAGAGGACTGGATCTAGACCCATGTATCTCACCATGTACAGTTCTAAAGTGAAATCAAAATGTTTCAAATAGGGCCAGCCAAATAGCTCAGTGGATTAAAGTGCATTAAAGTGGGTCTGGGGTTCAATCCCCAGGTAGCCATGCTGGCTCTGCCCCCGGGGCATGCTAAGAAAACAATTGAGCCGAGGTGTGGTGGTGCACACCTATAATCCCAGCTCTTGGGAGGTTGTAAATAGATGGATCACTAAGAGTCCAATCTAGTAGTGAGATGCTGAACACCCTGTAGATCCTTCCCTAAAAAATACAAAAAAAAGACCCTTCCCTAAAATATGCAGGGGAGGGAAAAAAGGTCAAATATCTATAGAAACAAAAAGGCCAAGAGATAGCTCGGTAGAATAAGCACTTCTCTGGCAAGCACAAGATTCTGAGCTCAATCCCTGCTATCTTGAAAAAAAAAAATAGAAACAAGCTGGAAGATAAAATAGGTAAAACTCATGAAGGCATAGGCATAGGGAAGGACTTTCTGAACAGAATCCCAATTGCATAAGAAATGCCAACAATCAACTAATGAGCTATCAAATTAAAACGCTTCTGCACAATGAAGAAAATAACCAACAAAATAGACATACTCTATAGAATGGGGGAAACCATTTTACCCACTATTTCTCAGAGAGACTAATATCTAGAATATATAAAGGACCCAAAAATACTAGTACAACTACAGAATTCAATAAGGGTCCTATAAAGGACCCAAAAATACTAGTACCACAGAATTCAATAAGGAGATTCCTTAAAACTACTGAAAGTAGAAATTCCATTCAACCAATTATTCCCCTTTATTTATCCTCCCTAAAGAGCCAAAGACATCATATTACAATGATATACACATACCTGTGTTTATAGCAATACAACTCATCATAGCTAATTTTGGAATCAGCCTATATGTCCACCACTAGAGGAATGGATAAAGAAAATGTGGTATCCATATTCAATGGAATACTACTCTGCTGTAAAGAATAAAATTCTATCATTTTTAGCAAATTGAATTCAGCTTCAGATCACAATGTTAGGTGAAATAAAGACACACAAGGTTAAATATTCAATGTTTATGTAATGAACTGGCTTCCCATGAGGAACGTGACCAAATACTACATGCATGTACTAAAACAATAAAAATTGAAAAACAAGACATCAAAGTATAAATAATTTAACAAGCAAAATAATGTATTACGAAACAGGGAGATAAACCTTTTGCAAATGGGAAAAGGACCAAATAAGTAAGAGGGAGGGTGGGTAAGGGGATGTAAAAAGAATTAAGGTGTGTGATAATATAAATAAACAAATCTGATGCTGGCAAAGAAACAAAAAAATTAAATGGGGATGGAGAAAAGGGAAAAAATAAGATGTGTTATGTATATGCTATGCAAACATGCAAACATGTACAAATAAAAATTAAACAACCACCACAAAAAAATACCACTTGGAATAAGTATTGCATACACCACTAGTGCTCAATAAATGTGTCATTCGTTTGAAAAAAAAAAAAAAGGACCAATCCCTATGTGCCAATCCCTGCATTACAACTCAATGAACAAAAATATTAGGCTACTATGAAAAATTAGATAACCTAGAAAAAATGGATAAATTCCTTGACACATATAATCAAGCCTAAATCAAGGCTCAAAAAAATCTGAGCACATAAAAAACAAGCAGTTACTCAACAATAAAAAGGTTCCCATCATAAGGTCTGGAACCTGATTGGTTTGACTGCTAAAATCTATCAGACGTTTAAATAAGAACAGCCATCTTTTTTCAACCTCCAAAAAATAATGAACAGGGAAAACTTCTAAATTAATCTTATGTCAACAATATTCTCACACTAAAGCCAGACAAGGACCCTTGCTGGAAAATTATATGGCAATATCACTGATGAATGCAGACAGAAAAAAACACTGAACAAAATAAATAAATCAAATACCACATTTAAAAGACTTATTCAACATGATCAAGTGTGATTCATCTTTCCCAAGGAAGAAATGATAGCTCAAACATTCATACCAATGTGATATATATTAATAAAGTATAAAAAGTTAGGATCATCCAATAGTGGAAATTTCCCAAAATAAAAGAAACAACTGAAAAATGGACAACTGAAATGGATACATCAGAGAACTACAAATGACCAATAAATATACAAAGAAATGCATATCACCAGACATTAGAGAAATGCAAAGTAAAACAATACTGAGATTCCATTTTACCCTAGAATGAATGACCATTAAGAAATCAAATAATATGCCAGATGTGGTGACACATGCCTATAATTCTGGCACTCAGAGGCTAAGGCAGGAGGATCACTCCTTAATGGGTTCAAGGCCAGCTTGACTACATAGCAAGAAATCAAATAACAAACACTGGTCAGGCTACAGGGGTGGGAAGAAAGGAACCATTTTATATTGTTGGAAGAAATGTAAACTGGTACAGCTACTATGGAATTAAGTATGGAGATTCTTCAAAAAACTGAAAGTAGAAATTCCATTTGACTCAGCTATTCCCACTTTAGGTATCTCTCTAAAGAGTTAAAGACAGCATATGAGAGTGATACATGTATACCTATGTTTATAATAGCACAAGTCATAATAGCTAATTCTTGGAAGCAACCTACATGTGCATCAACAGATGAATGGATACAGAAAGTGTAGTATTTACACATAATGGAACACTACACTCTACCATAAAAGATAATCTTGAGTATTTGTAGGAAAATGGATGAACCCTGAAATCATACTCTTATGTAAAATAAGTTAGTCACACAAGCTTAAAGATACTCTTGCCACTTCTACTTAAAAAGTACTGAAAGGCTCAGCAAGAGCAATTAGGGTAGAAAAAGGAAAAGTATCCAAATTGGGAAAGAGGTTAAGTTGTATCTACTTGTAGACAACAAGGTACTACATATAGGAAAGGCTCCAAGATAACCTGTTGGAACTAATAAACTCAGTAAAAGCTGTAGGGTGCAAAAACCAGCACAGAAAAATCAGCAGCATTTCCATATTAGAACTACCTGAAAAAGAAATCAAGAAAATAATTCCATTTATAATACCTTTAAAAAATACTTTCATGGCTCAGTGGAATAAGTTCTTCCCTGGCAAGCACAAGGGCCTGAATTCTATCCCCAGTTCCGCAAAAAAAAAAAAAAAAAACTTTCAAGTCAATTTATCCAAGAGGTGATAGTTAAATATTTATCAAGGGAACTGAAGACAAAAATCAATTACACAGCATGGTGACTATCTTTAATATCAATGTATATTATTAATAATCACTGAGTAAATTTTAAGTGTTTTCACCACAAAAAATGACTTAAGTATGGTAATTAGATTTAGTCATTCCAAAATGTATACATGTGAAAATGCTGTATATAATGTGAAAATGCTGTACATAATATATTCAATGTGATTAAAATAATCATAAAATAATAAAGTACACCTATAATAACTGGTTTTTCATTTTATCAGTCCAAAATTAATTTCAATTTTCAGGAATTTATGGATATCATTTTATAAATGATGAACTCTTGAAGGGCTGGGGTCATAGTTCAGTAGCAGAATGCTTGCCTAGTATCTGAGAAGCTTTAAGTTCAGTATCCAGCACTGAAACAAATAAATGATGAAGTACTTAAATGTGTTCTTTTCCTCAATGGTACAATCAGGCCTAACGTGACTACAACATCCAAATTATTAGACAAATCATTTTATCGCAACTTAAAGGCTCTGTTACTTTTTTGGAATGCATTTGATTATCATACTATACCTTATAAATGTCCAATAATTGTCTCAATTAAAATATAACTGCCTAAAGAAAACCCAATAGTTACCGAAAGGTTCCAGTTGTAGCTGCCCTTTTTTCATTTTTAAAATTCATGGGAGGTACTAGAGACCCATTCTTCTAGTCGTGACTCACTTATATCTCAGCAGTTACTAAATATATTGATACCTTGGTTCATGAGCACTTTTGTTTATTTACAATTTGGTAAAACCATTTGGCAAAACTTTGTTTGCAAACTCTACATTGGGTAACAAACAAAACCATGACCATCTTTGCCACATGAACATGAATGTGGCCATCTTTTCCAGAATCACAGAACTAATTAAGATCATGAACCAAGGTACCAATGTAGTTCTTACATATAGGGCAGTTGTTTATGCTGTCTCTGCCTAAAATTCTCAGTCCTAGTCACCTCAACCTGCAGCCCTCTTTATCTGGCTTACCTCTCAGTTTTTCAGATTCAACTCAAGTAGCACTTTATTTTCAATAGCCCAAAAATAGAAACAATTCAAATGTCCATCAACTACTGAACTGATAAATCATAGTATATCTTTATAGTGGACTACTACACAGGGATAACAGCAATGAAATGCTCAGACAGATGTGGACATGGACAGATGAATACATGGGTGTGCATGGGTACACACACACACATACACACACACACACACACACACACACACACACACACACACACAAATTCCATGATGGAAACAAAAAGCTGTTATCTTTGTAGAAAATTTGGAAGCACAGACTGATTAAAGAATGGAATAATCACAGTTGATGGTAATATTCAATATTTTTAACAGGGAATTGCAGTTAGAACAATTTTATGCTTTTGCAAAACACCAAATACCTATACTTATTGCTTTTCCTGTATATTTTATACCAAAGGAAAAAAGTTAACTTTAACAATACATATACAGTATTTAGAAGGGTGGGTACCCAAGTTGGCAATAGTTGGAAATATGCAAAGGATGAGACAGATTGATACACAGTAATACCAAATCTTTCAATCTGATGTGCTCTGGTACTTATTCCATTTTATTAGTAGGGCACCAGCTATCCAATTCCTAGGAGTTATTGGTAATTTCAAAACAAAGCCTGTCTGGTTTTTGGCTACCCAGCAGCTAGTACAAAGTTAGGCACACAGCAAACAGTAAATAAAAAGATTCTTTGCCAGAAAGGGATTTATCAATTAGTTTCTTCATAACCAAAGGCCTTATGCTTTATTGGCTTCTGTGGCTCTTGCTCCTCCCACAGCCCTCAGTACTAGAAATTAAACCTAGAGCCCAGACACTTGATGGCAAGTACTTTACCATCAACCTTTTTTATTTTCAGACTAGGTCTCAGGAAGTTGCCAGGGTTGGCCTCAAATTTACCACCTGCCTGAACTTCCTAATAGGCAGGATTAGTCATATGCTGCCACAGCTGGCTCATTTTGTTTTGCTGAATCACAGATATCAGAAAAATCTATCTTACCTGGCACTCACCCATGTGAATACTTAAGTTCCTTTTGTGGCAGGACACTAAACACATATCATTTAGGTTGCCTTTTTTCACCTTGTTTCCCAACTTTAAAACTATTAACAAGTGACTGCTATATTGATGGGCTCTGACTGGAGTTTTAATTTATATCTTCTTTATAGGAGCTAACTGGATAGCATATTAAGGGCTATGTTTACTCACATCAGTCAATTCCACAGCCAGCAAGATTCCTTAAAAATGCGCCACACCATGATGAATAAAGCACAATTCTATCTGTATGCAATTTGAGTATGCTAGCCTTTATGTATTAAATGGTTTCAATGCTTTGTGGATCATGATCCAGCTAGATCTCCTGGGTTTAAATACCAAACCTCCACCACTTGCTAACTATATAACGCTGTGAAAGGTACTTTAAACTTACCTGTGCCTCATTTTCCTTACCACCTCTTGACTTTTTAAAAAGGAAAATAGAATATTGATTGCATTTCCTTTCACCATGAGGCTTAGTCATTATATGTAAATCATTTAAAACAGTTGTCAGCTATTATCAATTCACATGAGCAGTTTTTAAACAAAATAGCTCAAACAGCTGAGGATGTGGCTCAGCGGTGGAGTTCTTGTTTAGCATACACAGGTCCTGGGTTCAAACCTCAGCACCACAAAATAGCCCAAATGAACAACTCTCTTTTAAAGAATATATTGCAAATCAGCTGGTGTGGTGGCACACACTTGTAATCCCAGCACTCAGGAGGCTGATGCAGGAGGATCACAATAACAAGGTCAAGGCCAGCCTGAAATACAGTGAATTCAAGGTCAGGCTGAACTACATACAAGAGCCTATCTCGAAAAAAAAAATCTTGTTAACATTCAAGACACTGTTTTCAGTAAAAGTAAAATCTTTTTAAATTGTTGGCTTTTATCTCAAAACCATAAGCCCATTACCTAAGGTTGATTTCTCTCTCATTTTGTTCCCTGGATATTTTCCTTTCCAGCATTCTCATTACAAGTTTTGTTTTCTCCATTGAATCTATGAAGGAAGGACCTCTAACCCATGCCCGGCACATAGTAGGCATTTAACTATATCCTGAATAAATAATGTATACATTCAAAGTGTGTTTAACCCACATCAGATAAAAATTAATGCAATAATGGTTACAGATTTTAAAGTAATAACCCAATTAGGGATTTAGTCTCATTTAAAATATGATTTATTAAAAATATAAAATGTTGATGTTTTCTATAAATATTCCCACTCAAACACATGTAATAGATAATTGATAGGTCATTTAGTCACCCTTCCCCTTTGATTACAAGAGATAAAACATACAACATACTGTAGGTTTATTTTTATTCAAAAAGTTACTGTCTCAAGACATAAATACAAATCAGAAAACAGTACAATTAGGACAATAGAATGGAGGACAACAGGTTAGAGTAATATATAAAACATTTTTAGCTGGTTGAAAACAAAGCTGTAAGAACTGCTTTCACAAAGAAGTACTCCACTCAAGAGTGAGAAAAAAATCAACTTAGGTTTAAAATCATATATACAGTCCTCTCAGCAGTTCTAGTAAATGCAGTGGTGTAAAACAACATATGCAATATTTTTGCACATAACAATATTTGTTGATGGAAAATCTTTTAGACAAGTCCGGTTTCATTTGTTATCCATGATTTAATAAAATAATTGTATTTTATTATGATTTTTTAGCTAACCTATGGTTTTTGGCTACCACAGCCCAATGCTTATTGATTTCTGACTCTAAAAACTGGAAGCCTTTTGGTATTCACCCATTTGAAGATATTTTTTGTATTGCAAGCATATTAAGGCATGGAATGATCAAAATAATAACCTCAAGAACTGAGAGACGACTGACAAAAGATAGATACACATGTGATATAAGTTAATATTTTGTTTTAAACGATGTCTAGCTGCCTAAGCCTCGCAAAATGAGTTGATGTCAAAATGGCAAGTAGCCACTTTCTGTTTTAAACTAATTCATTTGTGAAAGGACATAAAATGAACTTTAAAGCTTAGCTTTCAAAGAATATTATGGGTTATGAATTCTATTATCCCATCTAATTTACATACAGAAGAAATGTACTGTAACCTGTTAGAAGTATCTTTAACCTGAAGACTGCTTGCAAAGACAGATAGATAAAACAATATAAAATACAAATTTAAAAATCATTTTAAAGCATGAACACTCATGCTTTTCTATTTTTAAACATTGTTAAACTTTCAATATATTTCTGAAACCTCATAATTTTAAGTTGGAATTTAAAAGTAAGAAAAAACTAAACAAACTGCGCAATTATAAAATCAGCACCAATTTATATATATATATAATTTTATTTAAAATTTAGATCCCTATTCCCACACTCTAATAAGCTGTATAATTTTTGTTTAGAATTTTTCTGCAAACATACTACAATAAGCTTCTTTTATTTGGAGACAAAATACAGTGGCACTACTGGAAGGAATATCACAACATTACATTTTATCTTAAAGGACAAGCAAACTTTCAGGGTTCATAATGGGATAAGCATGTTTGAGACTGGTTACCTTCTGGCAGTTCACTACATCTGGATAGTTCTGAAAAGTATAGAGAAGCTCTTGGATTTTAAAAATATCTTAAAATACATTTTAGATGAAAAAATTGTAAAAGTTCTGCTTATAAGTTTAACTTTTCTCCACAATTACAATATTTAAAACAAAGTATTGATTGACGTTTTAAGCATTTAAATTTAGAATGCTAAAAACAATTCTTCCTATCCTACAATTTCAGGGATCAGGGAATAAACTCATCCTTACTTTGTTTCTTGGATGTAAACAGAAATCCAGCAGAGGTCATCATTATTTAGTACAACCAGTAAATAAATGTGAGAGGATTCTTATCTGTACCAAATGCCTCTTCAGATTATTATAGTTATTTTTTAAAAAAAGCATGAAATAATTGATTTAAAAGCCAACTAACAGCGCATAAATAAAATATTTACTTTCTAAGAAAAACTGTAGCTTATCATCAAATTGTTTACTTGTCCTTTATGTTTTTCAGGCAAACAAAACTGCCCCTCAATGCACTTGATCTTGGTAAGCATAAGCATGTCATATTCTCCTTAGAGAAAAATCTGTACAGAATTTCACTGTATCTACCATTTTATTTTAAAATTTCCTCTTCCACTTAGAAAATGACTTCACCACAGATTTAATTGTGTACTGGTATTAAAACATTGACACCCCAAGAACCTAATGAGAGAGGAAAAAAAAAGAGTTGTTAAAATAGTCATTCATTTCTTCATAAAAATACTTGTAAATATTACATTAGTACTTTACTATGTTATATGGCTAAATAACATTCTAATAAAAACTACTTCCAAAATGCCCCCTCTTTTCAGGTAAGTAATTTCAAAATTAAAGTAACCATTAATAAAATAACATCAGGACAAATAAAAAAGTCAATTACCTCATAAATATCATAGCTGGAACCTTGGCTTCCTTATGTTTATATACACCCCTAATGTCCTAAACATAGATAGGCCTCAACATTTGTGGAATGAACATGCTTCCTGACATAAATTTCTGGCACAAGTTCATTAGAAAGAATTTAAGAACACCTTTTACAAACATCCACTTCACTCCGAAAGCATTGTTTTTTAAAAAGTATTTTAACATGCAAAACAACAGAAAAAAATAAAGAACACCATAACCACATAGACAACAGGAAGCTTTCTTTAGAAAATCTGAGATGAATATTAACTATAAATTTTAAGAAATCAAGTATGGTAAAATGGGCAAAATGATTTATACAGTATTGATAATTTTCTAAAAATTCCAGTTGAGTAAAAGAATGCTGGATAAATTCTAATAATTACTTGTCACTAAAACTAAAAGCATGTAACAGATGGAATAATTCTACCTTGTTCATGAAATCAGAGAGGGACATTACTTTTAACATATGAGGTGCTTCAATTAAAATTTTAACACATCAATTAAGCAATGTTTTACAATACTACGATGAGCTAGTAAGAATTGCTATCTAAGCCAGAGGTAACAAGCTCAGGCCAAGATCACAAGATGACTTATTTGTAAGTTAAACCTCACTTGAACAAAGCCATAATTTCAACTGTTTTGATTTGAAGGAATTATGTATTTTCAGAACAGGCAAACAAGTATCTACCTCAATGCAGCCTTTTTGCAATGAATTATCAAGTAAAGCTGTATGGAATTGCCACTGATGATGAAAATTAAGGATTTGTGCATCCTAGTTCTTACCCCTCCATTAACTATATAACTGCCACATTACATATCCCTTGTCCTCTTCCTCTCCTTCAAGAAATTTCCAGATTCTTCACTGGTTAAAATCAAGAATTTTGATGATTGGGATGTTCCCACTAAAAAGAGCTAGAGGATTTATATTTTCCAGTAGCCAAAACACTGACTGTGGGCAAGAAAAATTCTGAAAGTTAGTGAAAGAATTAGTGAATTCTTAGTGTACAGCATGGTATGAAGGTGAATTAAGTTCTGTGCAGAGTTCCTGAAATTCCCTTTGCTATTTTGTAAAGACTAGTGATAACTAGCTTCCCCTACCAGAATATTAAATTATCTATCTCTACTGAGGCTCTACCAATTATATATTACATGTGGTCTAGTAAAAGAATCTCAACACAGAAAAGCAACCTTAGTGACACTCTTTTCTGTTTTAAACACAAAGTGTACCTCTCTCTGATGTCAACATTAATAAACAAACATCTACTTAAATGTACAATATAAAGTCACAGCTTGTGTCAATACTTTCAGGAAACAGCCACTATCACAATGGTATAAATTAATTTTGTATCCAGATGTAAAATCAACTATACCATAAATCTAGACTTCTATGTACATCTAGCCAAAAAATGATATGCTGAGTTTTTATATTGTCACTCCTGAAATGTGAAAATGTGACAATGTGAAAATCATACTACAAAAGATATACTTAGGATTTATTTAGTAATACCCTAAAGTATCTACATAGTAAAGTGCTTTAAGATATTTAGAATCACAGAATCTTAGAATTGGGCATTAAACGATTTAAATTCAACTTTACTATTTCAATGAATCATAATAATATAAGTTGCTTTTATTATACTACAATAAATACAATTTACATTCTAAATTTGCCTTTAGTCCATTCTTGAGTTATGGTAAAGACACTATGGGATACATACTTAAAAAAACAAACCTGAGATGAGCTTTAAAAAAGTAGTCACAAAAAAAAAAAAAAAAAAGTAGTCACAGACTTGTGAAGGTACCTGAACCTTCTCAGTTATGTAACTGCTGCCATCATGTGGTAATGCTGTAACACCACAACTATGGGTACAATGCTCCTTTCATTTTTTTTGTCAGACAGCTAAACAATTATTACATTTAAAAAAGGATTCTCAGTTATAATAAAATAAACATACACAGGAAAGTCAAAAAATTGCTTTAAATAACAATTAGTATTAGGTCCCTGGGGTTTTTTTTCTTCAGATATTTTGCTCAAAGTGCTAGATATCAAAAGTTTATATTGTTATGGGGCTGGGGAGATGGCTCAGAGGAGTAAGTGCTTCCCTGGTAAGCTCAAGGGCCTGAGTTCAATCCATGGTTCCAGCAAAAATTTTAAAAAAAGTTTATATTGTTATTGCATTATTTTCATAATCTGGAAAATACCTTTCTGCAAATCTAGCATGTGATTAAGCAAAGAAATGCTTAAGATCTGCTGTTAAGTGAATACATGAAAAACATGGAGTTTTTTATCAATTTAAATCATCCTTAATCATTTCAATTTCCTAATTACTTTTTTAAATGTTTTCATCTAAATGAGTTCTCTTAGCTTAAGTAAACATAAATAGTAAAGGCAGCAGCAGATTATGAAATCAAACCCAACTACCATAGAATTACTACTCTTAAAAATAAAGTGTGCCTCCCACAGTGGGAGGCGAATAAACTCTCAAATACTAGCTTCTGTACTTTTCATTTCAAAGTGACTGTCAAGGTGTACTCTAGAATATTCAATCCTTAGGGACAGAGAAAGTGACACATTCATTTTAGCACCAACTTTCAGTTCAAGGAACTACTGAATGCACGTATGTCATCACTCCTGTTTGAAAAGATTTTCCTTTATCCTTCACAATTGCTACCTTCATGTTTTATTAAGATACATTCTACTAGATTATCCAGGAAACCACTTAATTTACTATATATACTTCTTGATAAAATAGGCTGCCTGTGGACTAAAGGCTCGCTACTCAAAGAATAGTCTGGGCTAGGGATATAGCTCAGTGGCACAGCACATGTCTGGCAAGAGAAAGGTCATGAATTAAATTCCAGTACATAGATGAAAATAAAAGGAAATCAAGGAAGAGTCTGTAGATGTTAAGCTGTAACAGCACTTGCTAAAGATGCAAAGTCCTAGGTCATGATCCAGACCTACTGAAGATAAGTTTAGTTACATTTTAATAAGATTTCTAGATGACTCAAAGGTACATCAGAGATTGAAAAATACAGATTTAAAAGATCCCAGCATTGTCTAGATTTCCAAACCACCTGCTCTATTCTGAGTTTTAGCTCAAATAACTGACTTTATTAATATAACGTGTTAGTGTAAACTAATTTAGTAAAATTATTTCCAAAAGCTATCTGAAAGCAGATTATGAGTCTGGGAAGAGCCAAGAGGAAATGTTGCCTCAGAAGATGGTACAATAGTCACCTGAAGGTTTTAAGAAGAAGGAGTACAAATAGGCCACTAAAAAGTGAAGCAAAAGGCACTGAAATGACTTACTCAGTTTATAAACCCATTTACTATGCACTGTGCTATGCAGTTCAGTTTACTGACAGAACAAGATATGTAATAACCTATCTCACTACACCAGTCTAGTAATTATCATAATGAAACTCCATATAAAATGTTGAAGGGAAAAGAGAATAAATTATCTGGGGAGGTCAGAAAAAATTGTCACATATAATGTTAAAATCAAGTATTAAGAATCAACTAGGAAGAAAAAGCAAGGAATATTTCTCACAGAGAAAAAAAAAGGCATGGAATCATCAAAGAATATAACCTGGTGGAGAGAACATGTAAGACTTGAGGTGGCCAGAAAATAAGAAAACAAAATATGGAAGAAGAGGATGTTAAGGCAGTAAGGGACTAGGTTACTAAAGGCTTTGTCAGGTTAAGGATCCAAAAATTTTTCTTAATGGTGGAAGGGAAAAACAACTTGGAACTTTAAAAAGACCAGATACACATTTTAGAACGATAAACCCCCAAAAGATATAAAGGAGGAGTAGGGCAACAACATCAGTTAAAAGTCTCTCTAACAGTCCAATAACTGCGGATTTGAAGCAGAACACTATCGAAGAAAATACAGTACCAAAATATTTAAGAAAAATATCTGACAAAATCCAGTCATAAACAACAGCTAAATGAGGTAACTGACTCATCATCCTAAATATCTCAATATCCCTCTCTGCTATCAAAACCTTTATTCAAATTCCTATTACTTTCATTCCCCCATTCATTTTATCCAACCATAAATGCCAAGGAAATGTTTCTGAAACATCATTTCAATCTACAGGAGAGATCTAAACTCCTCAACATTCAAGTTCCAGTTGGACAAGGATTCAAAGTCATTTTCCATCTGTTACCACTGCTGCATTGGCCCTCCTCTCAAACTGAAATCCTGCCTGCCAGCCTCTTTCTTAGGTCCAATTGTTTTCATCAATTTTCAATACACTGCCCCAGCTCTTCAACCTTAAAGTTGGGGGTTATCTATACTTTTGATCTTGCAGTCTTGGGGTACATTTAAATTACACCTACTGATTCATCCATAATTGAAGCTGGATCAAAGAAATCAGGCTTCAGCTCTGTTCTCTCTCGTCTGTTCTTTGATGGTGGCTGAGAAAAGAAAAAGTCGACATTTGTTCTAACTATAATCAAAACAGCAACTGAAAATATTCATATTATCATTAGGTATTTACAGTGGATAAATGACTGTAACCACATAATAATCCAAATACTATATAGACAAACTAAACCATGTTTAAATGTCCAAAAATATTTATAGAAAATCATTCTGAAGCACAAAAAATCTGGGAACTTTTTTAATTTTATTTTTTAAAAGTCCCTGTTCTCAAATAACTTTCCTTTAAAGACAACAAATTAATCTAAAGAGAATCCGTATTTAATTACTTCTTTCTTTTAAAAAGAATATACCACGTCACACTAAAAATAAGAATCACAAAGCTGGGTGTGTTGGCATATATCTGTAATAATACTCAGGAGGCTGAGACAGGAAGTTGGGAGTACAAAGTGTTTAAGACCAGCCCAAATTACATACCAAGACCTTGTCAAATAAATAAATAAACAACACATGGCCTAATATATCCTGAGTCTCAGTTGTGTTTTGTGAGCTGTGCAAGCACAAATATCCTCAAATCCTCTCAACCTAACTTACAAAGTTGAATTAGGTTAACTGGCAAAATAAAAAGATGTAGGTATATTTTATATATTCTAAGGTTTACCTACATTTACAATTTTTTTTATTTATTTGTGTGTGTGTGTGTGTGTGTGTGTGTGTGTGTGTGGCCAGCTCAGCCCACCAGGGGGCGGGGCTGGCTGGCATATGGTGTTGGGGGATTGAACCGCGGTCTCTGTGCTTTGTTAAGCTTGTTCTAAGTAGGTGCTTTAGACCACTGAGCCATCTCACCAGCCCCTACATTTACAATTAATATAGAAATATGTCCATATATATATTTCACTTCTCTTTAAGTAATTTCACTTCACTATCTAGTATGAAAATTTGTCTCAATAACAGGGTGACAGCATCTTCATAATGTTATTTTGATATTGTCAAGTAAATGGAAAGTTATAAGGTGCCGTGACATTTAGCATATTCACTCAAAGTATTTTTGAAAGGCTTAATATATAACCAATATATAACCATTAAATATAATTTTGTTTTCATAATCAAATTAAGGTAAGTAACATATATTCTTTAACTGTGTTTCTAAATGACTCTCAGTGGCAAATAAGTTTTTTTTCCTTGCTTTTTGAGACATAGGTTATTGCTATATAATTCAGGCTGGCCTTGAACACACAGAGAAACCATGTCTCAGCCTTTCAAGCACGGTGACTGCAGGTGTGTGACAACACATCTGGCTTCAATAAGCAACTTTCTCATCTTAAATCAAGATCTACTACCCTCACCAACCTCATACACTTCTCAGTCCCTTCTTATATCCCCAACCCACTGGCAAGTAATTCCACATTTCTGCAGAAAATACATTTTGTAGCAAGTATTGCTCTAATACATATCCAACTTGATTTCCAAGGGACCTAAATGAAAAGTCTCACTTCAACTTTCTTACCAAGTCTATATCCATTGTGTCAAAATCCATTCCCTCATTAAGATCCTCAATCCTTCCTTCTGAGGACATCATCACATCTTCAACAATTGGCTCTTCATCATCTTCCATTAGGCTTGTACCACGCCGACTAAAGAAATACAAAACAAAGTCAAGATATGAACCAATGACATAACTATTAATATGTAGGCAGATATTATGTGGCTCTCTATATTGAAGTACAATGGAAAATGATGAAATTAAAGGTCAGGGAGAATGGTAAGACATTGATCATGTCATCAATGATGTTGAAAATCCAATGTCCTCTTGACTGAAAATGCTAATGAACTATGTTTATCCTACATTACTTTGACACATCTAGCTTGACAGTTTTGATATTCTACATTCAAGGTTTAATGAGAATTTCCCACATAGGAACATACAAGATACCTCAAATCCCTTTTGAAAGTAGGCAGGATACAAATTAACAAAGAACAAAAAAATGACATGTTCAGAACATAAGTATGTATATGATTTTTTCACTCTATATAATGGTAATTTTACCCATCCAGCAATCACTCCCTAATGTGTATTAGGCATGCATTCAATCATTCATTTACACAAGTGTGCTTGCTCTGACAAGTTTCTATTATGTCCTATGGAAGAAAAAAGAAGGAAAGAAAAAAGAAAAAAAGAGGGAGGGAAAAGAAAAGAAGGGAGAGAGAAAGAAGCAGGGGAGGGAGGAAAAGTAAAACATGGTTCCTGCCCTCATGGAGCTCACAATCTACTAGGAGAAAATAGTGATAAACAGTTAATTATGAGAAAATAATAAATATAACAGAGCTGTATTATCAGGTGCTATAAAGATACACTGAAATAAGGGATTAAATCTGTCTCAGGAAAAGAATGAGCAACCATTGTGCTCTACAAAACTAAAAACCTAGACATATGGGAGAAATAAAAATTAGGACCAAAAACTATATTACATAATCATGGGGGAAAGAAACTAAGTTCACAAATTAGCCCAAATCAGCATAAAATAACCAGCCCAGTAGTATAAATGAGTGTGACCTCTTGTTTCCCAGTCTGGTCAACACTGCCATCTTGTGTTACCCAAAGATTCTTCTCAAAAAGACTCACCAAAATTCCAATGACTATTTACTACATGTTTGTACTGTGTAGAATACTATATTGACTATACCGTATCTTTTTTTATGTATTTAGTACAGGGCCTACAGGGTCTCACTGTACAGATCAGACTAATAGTGATCCTCCTGTTTTCAGCCTCCCAAGCACTGGGATTACAGGCCTGCGCCATCACACATAGTCTCAGCCATCACACATAGTCTCAATCACAGTCTCAGCATGTCCCAGGGGCAGAGCCGGCACAGCACACCAGGGATCCAACCAGGGTCCCTGAGCTATACCTACACAGGCACTTTAATCCACTGAGCAGTATCTGGTCAGCCCTCACATTATATCTTAAAAGACAGGGAGATAACATGATATCTGATCCATGCTACCTGGACAAACATGTTGATAATGACTTTAACAATCCTTATTAATAGCTCATTTCACTGTATTTTCTGGAGAGAACTGTGAAGGAATATATATTTTGTGCATGTTACCAAAGACCATAAATCCATTCTGTATTTCATTTGGAGCACATGAAAGATATATGTGATATGAAATATAGGGGAGAAAATATAATTTTGAAGTATTTTCAATTATAGGACAGGTATCACCACAGAAAAATTATTGTAAAATGAAAGTACTTTGAAATCCTAGAGAACAGACTACTTAAAGGGATACTACAAAACCAAAAGAATCCTTGGATGGCAATTATTTAAACGAGATAAGCCCTTGTAAATGCATACTTGGGGGACATTACTTCTAATTGGGAATTATATTACAAACAAAATCATGACAAATGGTACTGAGTAATGAGATGTTCCAGAGTGGTGAATCTTTTAAAGCTTTGAATACCAATAGACCATTGCCACACATTTGCCAAAAGTTGACCCTCACTGCTCTGGAGGATCTTGGGAAATAGTGTCAACTTCCCAGGAGAGAGATATAAACCAAATGATCATTTGGCAGAATTCTAGAGTGTTTTGACTGGTGATTAACTAGAAGCTAAGTAATTACTGTAGGATCCAGCATAAAATATGTATTAAATGGAATTTAGCCAGAAAAATGGTGATAGAAACAAGTGATAATAAAGAGGATGACAATATTAGCCAAGTTAGGATACAAACCCACACATATAATAGCACTTAGTTTCTATCATAACAGAGGCTCTTAAAATCTCTACAGACATAACTGAAGTGAATTTGTATGTGCCAGCACTAGTGGCAAATTGATCATTTAAGAAAAATGAAATTCTTATTTTAAAACCAACAAAATAAAATGCAATATGAATTTTTAAAGAGGGTAACAATTACTATTTCCTAGTACTAAAATAGATACCATACTATGTTACAATGCTTTCAAACTGAAAATCTTAAAACATCACACTGTCCCTTTATATTTAACAATTGAGATATACAAAACATTATCCAAAGACTGCTTCTTCATCCTTTCTTTTACAGCCAAACTAATGAAGATTTCAGGATGATTTTTTGAATTCTCATACAGAACCCAGCAAAAGCAAAGCATTTAAAAGATAAAGTATAATTTCTTCAGTACCAAACATTTACTCATTCAATGAACTTTTTACTCATTCAATGAACTTTTACTTAGCACCTCTTATGTGCCTAGCACTAACAGGCAATGAATGGGGTCCCTGCCCTTGAGGAGCTCACAGTCTAGAGAAAAGGACAAAATCACAATTATTAATACATCATGGCAAGTGCTATAAGAAATATGAAAATAAACAGTTTTGTGGAAACATATATGATCACAACTTCACTTAAGGTGACACCTGAGCTTATTCTCTCATGATGACTTTACCCTTTACCAAGGAATGAGATATGACACTAAAATATAGGCAGGCCTATTATTTTGAAAGATCTTGCATGCCATGAGCTAAGATATGTGAACTTTATCCAGCAGGCAATTGGGAGCCATGGAAAATTTTTTAAGAGAGTTACATGTTAATATTTTATTCTACAATAGTGATTCTTATGGTAGTGTGAATAATGGAGTGGTGGGAAGGTGTGAAGGGAGGGGTTTGGTGAAAGGATAAATGGGGATTTGAAGGAAGAGAACCAGTTAGAAAGCTACTACAATAGTTCAGGTTAGAGATGAGGGCCTGAACTACTATGGTGGAAAAATTAATTAAATGTAACATATATGTATTTTTTAATTCTGTGTACCAAATTAAACAAGGATTCATACTTAAATTTTTTCCAACAGATCAACCTAAGATTGGTCCTTTGGCTATCTAGTTAATACTTAAAGTATATTTTTCTTTCTGTTGGAAAGACCAATTTTTAGTTCCTTGATTATTTCAGCTTACTCTAGAGAGTCTGCTGAAATTTTAGATAAGGCACACATTAAAATATATTAAAATGAATTAGTGAACTTCCTAGACTCAGACAATAAGGCACTCTCACTTACATGGCATGCTGAAGATTAGTTCGCAGTTTAACATAGCTCATTGCTGCTCTCTCCTGCTGTTGCCTTGCTTCCTCTTGTTGTCTTTGAGCTAACATCCATGTTACCTGCGTGCTTCAAGAAGAATTTTATTCTTCTTTTAACTTAACTGTTTTCTATGTAATTCATAAAGTTCTAATATAGAAAATGGGCAAATTTACTTACTTATAATCAAGAGGAGTTTGATGATGCTCAGTCTGCATTGGATAAACATTCATGAAGCTATCCTCAGGCCGTAATCTTTTAGGTTCTCTCATAATAGTGGAGGTAAGCTGTGGTGTCTGCATCATAACAGGGGTGTGCATTGTTTGTTCTCTGCTTAACCACATACTGTCACTACTACTGCTTTCTTCAGCTGAAAGGCAAAAATGTACAGCAATGAAATATAGCCACTAATTTTTACTAATCAGATGTTTTTTTTCATTGATACTCAGAATTTATTTTTTTTAATTTTTTTTTCTTTTAGTCCTTTAATTAATCTAGTTTCTCACA
The DNA here is from genome assembly GCF_000260255.1 of Octodon degus. Taxonomy (NCBI): domain Eukaryota; kingdom Metazoa; phylum Chordata; class Mammalia; order Rodentia; family Octodontidae; genus Octodon; species Octodon degus. The sequence goes on along the minus strand of NW_004524827.1, from coordinate 752,370 downwards.
CATTTGGTCCTTTTTTTCCTTCTTTTTTAAATTTTTTTTTCCATAAATTTATTGAGAAACAAATAGCAATGAGACAGTTTCAAACCAAAGTGGTAGAACAGTTTCAATAATTAACACATTGTATACATTCTTCCTAGTGGTTAATTGCTGTACAAGATGCAGACATGATATCTTTAATGACTAATCAGATGTTTAATCCTACTCTTTCAGACCAACATACATCTGGCTGCCTTTCACATTAGCATGTAAGGAACAAGGAGATACAAAGGTATGAAAGGGTCCACCTCCACCCTACAACTGCAGTTTAGTTGTGGAGAAAAATCAAACAGGGAATTACAATACAATATGATAAGTACTAGGAGAAAGGAAATTCAGGGGGAATGGGAGACATGAGATCAGAGATAGCTAACCCAAAGTAAGTCTTCACAAGAGTAGGTATCAAGTGGGCTGTGAACACAAGCAAAAAGACAAGAGTGCCATGGGAAAAAAAATCAATGATTCAATCTTATTAATCTGATTGGCTTTTGACCTACAAAAACAGCAATTTCATACAGTTCCAAATAATAGACTCCTATTCTTGGGGTCTAAAGATGGAAAGAGTTGGAAAAGACTGGATAAAAAAGCAGGAATCAATTTGTGCAAAGTCTTGTTATCTGCACTAACATGACAGAAAGTTGCTGCTGAAAGTTCTAGGGAACTTAAACAATTTGGTGAGTTACATGTTTTAATCAATGAGTAACAGTCTTACAGTCTTACAGTCTTACAGTAACAGTCTTACAGGAGTGACCTAAAAATAGGAAAATATATGAGTAAATAGGCCATATGGATAATAATTATATGGCCCATGGGAATGAGACATGGTACTAGGAATGAACACAACAGGAGAGTGGTTCCCAAACTATCACATACAGACTGTGAAGCTCTTAAGAAACTTTTAGCTGCAAGGGAACTACAAATCCATATGTACCTTAAGTACAATACTGGACTAACAATAAAGACAAAAACAAGTTTCACACCTGCAAAAGCTATTTTTATTTCCAAATGTTTATAGGCACTGCCTTGGTTAATAAAAAACAATTCACATGTGCTACTCAGTTAACAGTAATTTTTAAAAATTTGGGATATAAAACTGAAAGCCAGTGACTATAAACTTGGAGGATAATTGTTTTATTAGAAATTATGTTTACATAAATATAAGATTTAAGTAAGAGTTGTAAGGAAAATATGCTAATACACTAGTAACAGAAGGGTTAGACACAAATTTCACATTCTGTAATATAATCACTCATCCTTTTTTGAGTTCAACTATGCATAAATGTTACATAAAGCTTAATGGAAAGTTGTACTTTGATGGTCTGCTACAAATCTATAGCTACTATTGGTTCAGACAAAAGCTTTTTTTAAAGGCTTTTAAAATATAAAATTATATGCAAAAATCTTTTAATTTAGTACAATTTTATTTAAAAAATTAACCTCTTATAAGTTATTTCGTTGTATGTGATGTTAAGCTTAACTGCCTCTGTTACAGGGTAATAATACCATTAAGGTTCTCTTCCGGATGTTCAAAAAGTTTGTAGACCAAAAATTAGAGAAATAGAGGGGCCCTAGCCCTTCAAGGTCACTGAGGACTCAGGACATAACAGAACCTGTGCTGTGACATCCTATAACCCAGTGGCATCCCAAATTTTCTGATCAAAGAGATTATGAGGCCACAGGGGAAAGTGGTCAACGATGTCAAGTGTTCCTAAGGAGAATCACCTACAGAGAAAAAAATTCTCTCAGGCTTTCACAGAACAAATTGGTCAAGCAAAGGCCATAACTCATTCAGATGGCAGACAATGACAAAAGATCTACAAGGTGCTGTACATGGTTCCAGGGTAAATCCTGAGGGAATTTGACTGATCTTACCATAGAGCAAAAGTTACATTTTTAGTTATACAGACCTTGCTTTAAATTGGTCTTATCATTCCAGCAAAAAATTTAACCACAAGGTATAAAAACTAAAGCTATTATGGTTTGTGTATATGTCTCCCCCCAAAACCTCATGCAGTCTTGGGGCAGTTTCTGGAGTTTGTGATTGACTACTGTGGGTATGGATGCTACACCTGCCCTGGGGCATATAATTTGCATTTCAATGTAAGGAGGAAAGGGAAGCCAGCTGCTTGAGCTGCTGCCATTCCTCCTTTTGTGCTCTTACTCTTTGCCACAACCCTGAAAGGTTGCTCTCTGCAATGTGCCAGACTGCCTTGGAGCCAGCCGAGTATGGACTGAAACCTCCAATAACTGTGAGCTTTTAAACCTTTCCTTCGTTCAATTTGGGTGTCGGGTATTTGTCCCAGTAATGAGAGAAGAGTAACTAAGCCAGAATTTGGTACCAGAGAAATGGGATTGTTGCTGTGGCTAAACCTGACCATGTGGATTTCAAGCTTTTAGGAATGGCTTTATGGGAAGAGATAGGAAAGGTTTCAAGAGGTCACCCACTTGCGAAGAGCTGAAACAGCTTCGGCTCTTCTGTAGGGGAAGTTCTGGTCAGAGCTCAGAAGGCTGACAGAAAGCCAGCCTGTAAAGACCAGGCTGGGGAGGTTTCCGCTGAGAAGAAGGACTGCATTGGTTGTTGGACCCCAGATCATTTGTGTTTTGACTTGACAGAAAAGTTGTCTGCATTTTGCTCATGTCCACAGACTTTGCCTGAGAGTGAATTTAAGCATGGCGGATTGATTAATCTTTCAAAAGATATTTCAAAGCAGCCAAATACTGGGGCAGTGGCATGGTTGTTACTGGGGGCTTTTAGCCAGGTTTAGGTTGAGAATAAAGAGCAAGGCGCCCAACAGGATGGTTCAGAATGTTGTGAGTTTGGCCAGAAAGAAAATGCCAAGAAAGGTGTGGACTGCAAAGATGGAGCTAAGAGGATCTCCACTGGGGAGAAAAAACAAGAGAAAGGATGGCCTGAGGGCATCACTCAAGACCGCAGGTCTCCAAGCTTTGCAGCCACAGAACTGCAAAGGTCAGGGACTTTGCCTTGAGGGAAAAGCCACAGAGCCCCCTTGTTCCAGAATGGCTGCGACAGCCACACCAGGTTGGAAAATAGCAATGGCATGGAGAATATATTCCTCTAAACCAGGGTCAGAGTGCTCAGCCATCCAGGCACTCGACCCCTACAGCCAAGAGAGAGGAAAGCCTGGCTACTGCTCCAGCTGGCAGCAGACCTTGGCGTCCTCCATGTGGCACTGGTTTTAGGCGCCTGTAGAATGCAAGAGCTCTGAGTTAACGTTTCCACCTAGATTTCAGAAGAAAGCCTGGGAGGTCAGGCAGTGTGCCCCTGAAAGGGCAATGTGTAAAGCTATGTGTGAGAAGTCTATTCAGTGGAAATCCCAAAAGTTTGGAAGAGCCAGGAACATGGATCATCTAAGGGAAACTGTAAGGAGGGGGCAAAGCTAGACTAAGAAAAGATGCCATGGGAGCTACTACCACAAGTGCCGTAGGGGTGGAGCCATGTAAGGCCTTTGGAGATCACAGCTCATCACAGATTGTTTCAGATGTCCCACAAGGAACTGCAGGACTTAATGTCTGCCCCGCTGGATTTTGGACTTGTGTTAGTCCCAATGCTTGGTATCCTGCTGTGTGTACTTTTTGGAATGGTAATATTTATCTTGTGCCTTTGAATGTTGCAAGTGTTTAAGTTTTCTTTTGTACAAGGGCTCACAGTTGAGAGTTTGCTTTGGATCTTGCAGGAGACTTGGGAATTGGACAACTCTTCAGCAATGCTGAAACTGTTGGGACTTTGGCAACTCTTAGAGATGGACTAGAATGTCTTTTTCATAAAGGGATAATAAGTATGAGTCTTTGGGGATCCAGGGGCAGAATGTTATGGTTTGTGTCTAGGTCTCCCCTAAAGCCTCATGCAGTCTTGAGGCAGCTTCTGAAGTTTGTGATTATTGTGGGTGTGGATGCTGCATCTGCAGATAATCTGCATTTCAATGTAAGGAGGAAAGAGAAGCTAACTGCTTGGGCTGTTGCTATTCCTCCTTTTGTGCTCTTACTCTTTGCCACCACCCTGAAAGGTTGCTCTCTGCCATGTGCCAGGCTGTCTTGGAGCCAGCTGAGTATGGACTGAAACCTCCAGTAACTGAGCTAAATAAATAAACCTTTCCTTCCTTCATTTGAGTGTCAGGTATTTGTCCCAGCAATGACAGAAGAGTAACCAACACACTATATTAATATGCTGAGCTGTAAAAGGCTCAATTCAACAACTTCCCCAACAACTGCCAGTTGTGCTGGTAACTCACTACTATTACGGACTATTGGACTATATTGGATTATTTTCCTAAATTCCAGTAGCTACAATATTTGGGCTGGCATCAAATATGAAAAGACCCTTTAAAGACTTCTCCAAATGCAGTTTCTCTCACAGCAATGGAACAATCATCTCTGACAAAAGAAAACAGGAATATAAAGAACCGTTTTATTGTGGAAAAAAAAATATATGTATATACATGATAAAAAAAGACATGATATACAGCTACTTTCTCTTAGTTCAATGAGAAGAAAGGTTTGTACTAATAAGGTTTAGAAAAGATTTCATGTCTATATCTTGTCCTCTGAATAACTACTACAAAGCCAACAACATGCAATGTATTTTTATACATATATATATATATATATATATATATTTTTTTTTTTTTTGGGAACCGGGGATTGAACTCAGGCCCTTGCGCTTGCCAAGGAAGCGCTTATTCCACTGAGCCATCTCACCGGCCCCGCAATGTATTAATTATTGTAACTGTCCTACTAACCTGTTTTGAAACTGTTTCACTGATATTTTACCTTTTATTTCCTCATTAAAAGGAATAAAAAAATTTTAAAAAATAAGTTATTTGGTTGTTGGAGAGAACACATTTCCCAACAACTAACTGTACTGCCAGGACAATATAACCAACCAAGTAAACTGCAGGCAAAAGGTTCCAAATGAACAAGATATAACAAAACTATAAAATAATCAAATTTTTCAACACTATATTCCTGATGATGAAAGATAGCTGAAAAATTATGTGGCAATTTAAAATTATCCTCAAATTCTCTGTCCTAGCAATAAGAAAGGGAAGATTACATATCTGCCCCTAGAATCTGATTGCTTGGCCAACAGATCATAGCAGAAGTAATACTATATAAGTTTCTAACATACTTTAAACTGGCAGCATCCATCTCCTTTCTCTTGGAGCACATAACATATGGATGGACTGGTCATGTGAAGGTACCCTGTCACACTGTTCAGCTGATGTCATGTATGTAACTAGAAATGACTCCATGATTTGACCCACCAGCCTTTTGAGTCTTCCTAAGACATCATACATTATGATCCTTGCTATGATCTTAAGAATTGAGGTAGTTTGTTATATAACAGTAACTACAACAAATTTTAACAATTATTCTAACTTATTTAAGAGTTCTTGAGAAAAGGGAAAAAAAATCCTCAGAATCAGTATTGAACAAACCTAGGAGTCTAAGACTTCAAAGTATCAAAATGAGATATCAAAAATGGTAGCACTTAGAATGTCTGTCAGATTGTTTACAATTAATGACCTCTTCACATAAAATCAGGGTTGCAAAGTCTCTGAATCTGTTGTTCCACGTAAAATCAGGTGCTGCAATCTTGTAGTTTAGCAGTAACTAGCTCACTAATACTAACTCCATATCCTTTTGCAATTTAGTATAGCACTACACTTAAAAGCAAGTGTTCTAGATTAAGAAATCCTGGTTCTCCTATTTAATACCCGTGTGACTTTAAGAGTCACTTAATTGCTCTGTGCTAGCTTTTCATTTGAAAAAGAGGGTGTACCTAACGAGTCATTCATCTGAATCTATATATGTAAAATGCTTAAAGTAGCAAACTTACATATTACATACACAATGATTAAGTTAATATAGACCATATAACAAAGGAAAAATAATGTCAATCTCTATCCAGCTGGTAAGCACTCAAAACAAACATAAAGAAAATATACTATATATATATCCTTACTTAGTGAAAGCTGCATGCCCTCAACCACTTTCCGTTTTCCTGTAGATGGTTTTGATTTTTTACTCCGTACAGTTGACCCTCGACTGCTGATTCCACTAATGACTGACATGGTGTCATCATCACCACCAGCTAGCAAAGAATTTCTGTAAGACATCAGTGGAAGCCACACATCTTCTCTTCGGAGTGACATCTGAAAGGTCATGAACTTTTCCAAGTAAACATACCTTAAAAAGAAGTACAAACTGTTAACTTTAACACATAAAACTGCCAGTCCTATCGACCCTTGGCTGTGGGAGCATGTATATTTTACTTCAACACTTAATCTCAGACCTTGAAGGACAATGAACAGCAATCTTTTTTTTCTATCAAGCTTCTTGCAATGTATAGACATCCCAGCTTAACATTTGTTAAGTATCTGCTATGTCCCTTGCACAGAGGAGAGACAAAGATAAATTATATATAGTCCCGAGGGAGACTGAGGCAGGAGGATTGTTCCAAGTTCCAGACTAGCCTGGGCTACAAAGTGCTCAAAGCCAGCTGAACTCTGTAGCAAGATCCTGCCTCAAAAAGATATAAAATAAAATTAAAAAGATAAATCATATCCCTATGTAAAAAGTTTCAGCCTGATGGAAACTGTAAATCTACTTTGAGATCCAAGTAACATAAGGATCCTATGTAATTTTTCAATCAAAATTCTACTAAGATTCATATGAGTACTATGTGCTAAGCATTTTCCTCCTAGTTGCTTAACTGTTCTTACAATTCTATAAGGGAACTACTTTCAATATTTCACAGATAACAAAATTTTTTTTTTAGAAATAATGTACTCACATTCATAAAAATGAATGGGTAACATAACTGCAATTCAGAACCCAGGCTAAATGTCTGTTAGCATTATAATGCCCAATTTCAATCAATTATTTATCAGCATAGGAAACATTAATTAGTTGAATAGTCTCTCCTGTGTAGACTATGGACTGACTACCAGTTTGGGAACTCTTTGCAGTGCATGACAATGTAAGAGTTTGAATTAATGCATATTCACTGGAAGGAGATCTATAGCTTTGCAGTTACCAGCTACCTTAATGTAACAGTTCAGCAAATCAGCCTTCACCACAGCTGTTCCCATTCCTCCTTATCTCTGTGGAAGAGGTCCCACTAACCTGAAATTAGTATTTATTGTTCTAAGGAATGTTTTAGGTACTTTAACCTATAAATAGTTGTCTATAAACATCACAGGACAGCTTTGTACTCTCCAATTTGCACTCAACATTATGTTTTTGGAAATTTATTTTGAATGTTGTATGACAGATCATTTACTCAATTTATTGACTGATTTAATTGGTAGATATTTAGTTTTGTTTGACGTTCTTCCCTATTCAAATAATACAAAGGTAAATATTCTTTCGGTTTTTTTCCCTTTTGGTACTGGGGATAGAACTCAGGACTTTGTGCTTGCCAGGCAGGTGCTTACGCAGCTAACCTATCTCCTTGGCCCTCAACATTCTTTTAAATGTTCCCTTATAGAAGCATTGAAGTTTTTGTAGGGTATGTACACAAGAATATAATCAGTGTATCACAAGCATGAGGTAGAATGAAACCTAATCTTTACTAGGTACTGCCAAATAGTCCCACAAAGTAGTTTTGTATCATGTTACATAGTTATAATCAATATATATATAGCACACTATCAGACATTGTGACTTAGGTAATCTATTATAAGGAAATATTTCATTGTTTAATTTGCATTTATTTAATACAGTTTATGCAATATTTGAAGAAACATAGTCTTGCTACATGGCCAAGACTAGCTCCAAACTGCTGGGATCAAGCTATCTTCTTGGTATAGTCCCCCAAATAGCTAAGATGACAGCCACACACCACTGCACCAAACCCACACAATTTTAATTGTTATAAAATTATAGATAATAAAGTGCACAGAAATTAAGAGTACAGCTTAATCACTTTCACAAATAAATATGCCCATGGAACCTGCACATTTATTAAGACATAGTACATTCATATGTCCCTAGAAAGATTTTTTCCAGTTCAATAAATCCATCTCTAAAAGCAACCAATATTATGATTTCTATTATCATAGGCAATTTTGTCTATTGCACAATTTTCACACACACACACACGAACCTATCATCTTTATTTTTTAAGATTCACTCTTTAAAAGCAAAATAATGGCGATTTTAAGAGAACACTGTGCTATTTTTAAAATCTTCTGGTCTTTTACATCTCAAAGCCAAGGAAAAGGTGGAAAGATTTGGGGAATTTTAATTCATTCTGTAGTTCATCAATCACAATTTTAGGAGACTTAAAGGAGAGAAGTTCCCTGTTCATATGAGTTTGTTGAGAGAACAGAACAGTAATTAAAGTAAAAAGATAAAATAGGGACTTCTACTTTGCATGTAGTCACAGCTCAAAACAGACTAAAACTAAACTAGGATGTTCTTAATGGATTCTGAATATTATTATCTTTTAAACATTCCCTCATTAGCTAGGCTCTCAGAAGAAGGCATATAAGAACACAAAGTATTCAAATCACAACTCAAGATCTACAATTGCTGGGAGAACTCATATCATTAAAATGGAGTACTATATATAGAATAGTAATAATCCTTAAATGATAAAATTGCTTCAGCATAAAGTTTTTGTAGACTGATATGATCCTAAAACGCATGTATAAAAAAGACAGAAATCAAGCGCAGTAACTACACATAAGGTCCTGGGTTCAACTGCCACACCAAAAAATAAAGAGAATCTTAAAATGAAATTAAGTGGGACATTTCTATCAAATATACATACACTGTTCTTTTGTCTTGTCGAAGCAGTTTAGAAGAAAATTCACTCAGAATATCAAGAAATGCCAAATTTAAAGGTGGATGGCTCTCCCCTTGTGGATTAGGTTCTTTAAAAGCAAATTCTATGCCATCTCTGCAAAGAAACAAGTTGAAATAAATATTTCAGAATATAATAAAAATTTAAGAAACTTAGAAAACAAATTTTAATCATGTTCTTTCTACTAAGAGATTTCTTTTGACATGCACAAGAATAGAAGTAAAATAATGACTATTTGTAATGACTTATTTAAAAAGTTTTAGATTTCAAATACATTTATATCATAACAAATACTGTTATTAACTAAGGCAACCCAACACTACTCTATCAAAAATATAACTGGGGAAAAACAATCCAGACAGAACTGGAAAAGAAAGCAGGCCATCACAGAAAGAAAATCTTGTGTTACTTCTCAAACTAATTAGTAAAGTGTGATCCTCAAATATTATCTAAAATTACAACCTATATATTAAAAGGCACAAAAGTGAATTCCAGAGTTTTAAAATAAGGAAAAGGAGAGAATAAATTAAATATTGGGAACTGATGGGTAAAACAAACAAGAACATGAAAGATATTCAAGAATTTTTAAACTGAATTATTGCAGGGCAGTCCAGACAGCTCAGCAGACTAAGCAGCAGCTTAGCGTAGTAGCACAGGGACTTGGGTTTCATCCCCACCACCACATGCTGTGCCGGCCTTGCGCCACCGCACACTGAGCCAGCCACTGAGACCCAGCTTGAGGGCACACACCTGTAATCCCAGCATTAGGGAGGCTGAAAACAGGAGGATCCCTATGACTCCGAGCTGCGTAGTGAGACCCTGTACCAAATACATTTTAAAAAAAAAAAACTATATGCATAAAACAGATTTCAGTAAGTTCAAGTCTCTTTGTTTTTCAAAAAAAAAAGTTATTTAATCCATTCAAGGGATAAAGACATTTAATATATAAATATTTGTTCTGTTGAAAATCTAAAATGTATTCAATACTACAAAAATTCAATTGATCACAACACATCCAATATAAAAAGACTTTCAACTTTGATTAAGGGAAGACAATATACAAACAAAAAGGTTGATAAAAACAAGAAAAAGTAGTACTATAAAATAGAATGAACAAGGGCCGGCCAGATAGCTCAGCGGATTGAAGTGCCTGCTTAGACAGAGGCAGGGACAGGGGTTCCATCCCTGGCACACCCAGCTGGCCCTGCCCTGGGGCACGTTGAGAGGCCACTCAGACTGGGTGTGGTGGTGCAACTGCCTGTAATCCCAGCGCTTGGAAGGCTGAAAACAGGAGGATAACTACGAATCTAATCTGTGTAGTAAGACCCTACAGACTCTGTACTAAATACATAAAATAGAATGCACAAAGGTATCAAACATCAAGGATTTCTCTATCCAGCAATGAGATTGACAAAAAAAAAAAGAGATTTGTAATCCCTGATGAATACTTTACTTCTCATAATGTGTACATTTTGTATGGTTTTAAATTAATACAAGATTTTCTTATAAAGGGAGTTTCAGTCTCTACTAATTTATTATGGTAATGGTAACTGAGACAACAGTATAACTGGTTATTAAATTGAAAAAGATATATAGATTTATATAATAAAACAAATTTAATTTAGCCATTAAAAATGAAAAGAATAAATATAAAAAATTCAAAAGTATTTGGAGATTACTTGTGTAGCATAGCAATGGCTTCTCTTGTTTTCAACTGATCAAGTCCAAAAGTTAAAGCAAAACGTCGAGCAAGTTCTTTTATGCCGCTAAATGTTGAAGATGATCTATCAAAATTATAGCCATTCTCCTGTATCATTTCATTAAAAAGCTGTTTGGACAGAAAGAAATCATGTTAAAGGAGCTTTTTTAATATCCAGATTCATACTTTTAAAATATAGCTATATTCTGCTTAAAATATAGGTGTTCTGTTAATGGATAGTTTTTTTTTATTCCAAGACATGCATTTTTTAAAATGTGAAGCAAATGGACAAATGACAAAAATTAGCACTTCGTATATATTTAAGCCAGAGGTCAATATTGATTTTGGAAACTTCAGATTTTGCAGAATGCTACTCTGCTGGGGTTAATTGTGTATTCTGCCAAGCATATAAAAATATAAAGAAAAAGGAAACACCCTGAATTACTAAGCAACTATGACCTCATATTTACTTTTTTATGACAGTGCTGATGATCAAACCAGGGCAGCCCACATTATAAGCTATTTACAATTAAGGAATGAGTTTTCACATCAAGAACTTTCATCACAAAACAAAGAACTAAAAATTTTCATCATAAAGTAGCAAAAAGCAGATGTCATTTGACCAAACAATTCAAATAAAATTTTATCCATAATAAATAATATTTATGTGCACTACTATGCAAAGAAGTTTTTGGTGCCAGGTAGAATGGAAAAATTATTAACATCTGAATTAAAAAACAAAGAGATGTTGACTAAATTATGCCTTGCCGAAAAAATAAAATGATAGTTATTAAAAATGCTGAAGGCTAAAGTGGGTATGGTAATAATCCCAGCTACTTGAGAGACTTATGCAGGAAAACCACAAGTTCTAGGCCAGCATGGGCAATTCAGGGACAATCTTATCTCAAATTTTTGAAAAGGCCTGCAGATAAAACTCAGTGGTAGTGCAGCTGCCTAGTATGCACAAACTTCACATTCCATTCCAGGAACACAATAACAAACAGAATTCTGAAAACTTCTTGGTATATATTCAAAGATAATTAAATTAGTATGTGAAAGGGATAACTGCACTCATAATTTTTCATTGTAGCATCAGTCACAAAAGCCAAAATACACAAACAGGGTGTGTGTCCCTTAATGGATGAATAAAGAACATACTGTGTCATGAATATACACAGAAAGAGATGGAAATTCTTTAAAATTTCAAAACATGGAAATTAAGTCATATGTAAAAGCAACTATGAACCTAGAGGATACTACATTACAAGAAATAAGGCACACATAAAGAGAAGTACCATTTTATACATCAAATGGAACTTCTAAAATTCAAATGTGTAGCAGAGTAGAATAATGGTTGTCAGGATATACGGCAGTGAGGCAGAAGGAATGAGATGTTGGTCTGAGAGTACAAAGTTTCAGTATAGACAGATGAGTAAGTTCTGGGGATCAACTGTACAGCATTGTGAGTATAGGTAAGAATAAGGTATTGCAGGACTTGGGGTATGACTTAGTAGTACAGCACTTGCCTAGCATGTACAAGGCCCTGAGCTCAATCCATAGGACCACAAAAGAAAAAACAATAAAGTATAATTTGTTATACACTTGAAATTTGCCAAACTTAAATGTCCCTAGGCAAAAAATGATGGAAAATAACATTAAATTTAATAATTTTATGATGTGTGCATACATCAAAACTTCAGGAAGCATGTACATAAATATATACATTTTCTGTCATCTATACCTTAATAAGGCTGGGGAAGAAATAAATTTCTTACATCTGTCCAAATATTGTATTTGTAAAACTTTCTAGTAGCAAACAGCTATTATTTTTTAGCAAAGGAAAAGTTAATATGTACTTTTTTAAATCCTTCAAAGTTTTATTCATTTTAACAAAGATTATGCAGACTGCAAATGAAATTTAGAACTTTCATGCTAGTATTTCTAGGAAGAAAGAAAGTTCATCAAGGAGAATTGGGTTGGAATATGTTTTGCATGCAAATTTTGTCTCTGAAGACAAAAGTATGTGAAGCAAGTAATTTTCCCTAATTAAGCCTGCATTACCGCTGTCAAAATAAAAAAGACTGTTGTGCTTTGGCTATAAAACTCCTATAAGCTCCTTTAAAGTCTGAAAGTATATGAAGAAAACACTAAAATTCACTCGATATTGACCCAACTTAACAACTGCTAACACTTCCGTATTTTTTTACAGATACATACAATTTTATAAAGATATTATCCATTACATTCTTTTTATTCTCAAATGATATATTAAAGATTTTATACATTAATACATCTTACACTAATTTTAAGTGCTACATAATAAGTCATGGGAGGAATGTATTATATATTGATCTAATATCCTACAGGTAGATTTGTAACTTCTATCATAAACAATGTTGAAAAGTACAATCTTGAACAGCATTTTTTACAAATTTGTCATACCACTTTTGAATAATTTTTAAAAATAAAATTCCTGTCTCAAATGTCATGCATGTTATAAATTTTTACATGTATTGGCAATCTACCTACCATACCTATTTCTATAGCTTAGAGAGCTACCATTTTTGTAAATCTTGACAGTCAGAAAAGCAAAACATGGACTGCGGGAAATAGCTCAATGGCATAAGTGCCTGTCTGGAAAGCACAACGTCCTGAGTTCAATTCCCAATACCAAAAAAAAAAAA
>NW_004524827.1:728898-739021 GCF_000260255.1 Octodon degus | reverse complement strand
GGGGCCTGCCCCTTAGCTCAGTTCTTTAAGTGGCTGCTTCAACAAAGCAGTCAGGCTCAGGTTGCTGTGGTTCCATCCCCACAACTCAAGCCAGCCAAACCTGCCCTGAAGGTATTTGGAGCAAAACAAAACATCTCATACTTCTTTATTTACTGCTAAGGTTGAGTATTTTATGTTTCTACATTGATGAATTACCTATTACATTGTTTACCCCATTTAAGTATTAATCATGTCAGCTAAACTGGTATTCTTAATGTCTTACCTGTTGCAAACTGAGAATAAGGGTCTTAGCACACTGAATTTTGTCTATTTGCCGTGTTTTACTCATTGTTTCTTTGATAATATCTCCATAATCATTATAGTACTGGAAAAGAAATTTACACAGATTAGAGTTTTATTTAATACTATTGGACAATACAACTAATTTTTAGTTCCATAAGCATGCCACAAATTACTGTTGGTATGCAACCAAAATTATGCCTTCAAAGACATAGAAAGTATTTTACTGAAACTTTAAGATTACTTCTAAGCATATAATCCCTAACTTCATAAAATTCAGAAATACAAAGCAGTTGTATTCCTAATCAAATTAAACTCCAAGCTTTGTTTTAAATAAGGGAAGGGCCAGCCAAATAGCTCAGCCGATTAAAGCACCTGCTTGGGCAGATGCAGAGGCCCAGGGATTTGTAAGGGACTGGGGGGTTTGATCCATAGGCCTGATTTCTGGCCTGGCCTTCCGTGCTGGCCCCCACCCTGGGGGCACACTAAGACAGTGATGGAGACTAAGCGTGGTGGCTCATGCCAGTAATCCCAGCACTTGGGAGGCTATAAACAGGAAAATCACTATGAGTCAGTCAGTCCGATCTATGTAGTGAGACCCTGAACACCCTGTAGACCCTGCCCTAAATATAGAAAATAAGTAAGATTTGAAATAAAATTACACCATACAAAGTTTCTGAAGTAACAAATGGTAAACAAAATTCTCTTTGTAAATTATAAAACAACAAATACAATCATGTTTACTCTCAAACCTAATTCACTGCTAATGGGGATATAGGCCACGAGTAGCTTATAACTTAATTATTTTGGTTTACAGGCACTAACAGCTTGTAAACAACATCTTAAATAAAATTTATTGGGTGTGGCATTGGCACTACATATTGCTCATGAACTTTTTTCTAATTTAAAACAGTAATCAAAATACATAACTATGAGAGATTAATAGGTTATATATGCCCCTATGGCTAGTGATTTATACACTTTATGTACGTTATACATATATTTACCTAATTTTAAAATTTATTAAATAACTTCATAAACTTTAATTTAAAAAAATTGCCATGTCAAATGATAACCTGTTTAGAAACAATCACGCCAAATTATTTGAGTTCCAAAACAGTTTTCACTGATGTCATAGTTCCTTCCCAGAGCAAAACATTACAAAGAGAACTATGTTTTGACAAACTTATTACACACTATCTTATTTCTTCTTAAAGGTAAAATGTAAGTTTACGTGTATAATTATCATTTACTTACTTAACATTTAATAAGCCAGCTGACCATTTTTAGTTACATTCTGTGTAACTTAACAGTATACTTTCCTGCTTCAAATAAAGAGTGTCTCATACATACATAAAATTTAGGACTAATGAGTCAAATCAGAGTTTCAAAGTTAAAAGGATTCTTATAGCTCCTGTAAAGTAAAACTCACGATAGGATCCCAAAAGGAACTGAGTGACTCAAGTTCACAAGCTCTACAGTAACCATCCTAAAAATTACCCCCTAGGTCTCCTGACTCCAAATAACGAATTTTAATGCAGAGGAAATAATCACCCTGTTATCTTTAAATCATAAATATAGTTTCCATTCTAATAGTTACAGATAACCTGTAATATTACAAGTTTAAACTATCATAAACCCCAAATTCTACTAAATTGGAAAATTGAAGAGATGATAAAATGTTACTCAAAATGTCAACTATTTTATTTATTCAGTTATTAAAAGTAATTTACTATTAAAATTTTCAGCAGCAACCAAGCATAAAAGCCTGTGTCACAATTTCTTTTAAGCATTTAAAAACTATCTTGTTAAGGACCAGCCCAATAGCTCAGCAGACCAAAGCACCTACTTAGGCAGAGCACAGCAGCCAGGGTTCGATCCCCAGCCTGCCATGCCAGCCCTGCCCCCAGGGCGCACTGAGATAGGCAATTGAGACTGGGCATGGTGGCACACATCTATAATCCCAGCTCTTGGGAGGCTGAACACTGGCGGATCACTACGAGTCCAATCTGTGTAGTTGAGAGCCTGTAGACCCTGTAAACCCTTAAATACAGAATAAAAAAATCCTTGTAATACCCATTTTTTTACTTTACCTTCATATACTGCTTGAAGATATCTGCAGCTGTATTCATCTCTACCACAGTATATACAATTAGCTTACAAAAAGCTGCAAGTAAATTTCTCCTCTTGTGCAAAGCTTCAATTTTACTGGCTTCATCCTCTTGCTGACCATCTATGTTAAAAGTATAAAAAATGAAGGCACCTTATATTTTAAACCAATCATTTTATTTCATACCACATTCTACCCATTTTACTGGATGGCATAAAAGCAGAAAAAATGAAATTAAAATAACTACTCAAGTCACACAAAAAAATTGTATTTTAGTGACACCAAACAATAAATCAGAAGATTGCTTAACAAACACACATGAAACAGAAGGATTTATTTTTTTCCTCCGAATACCTTCAGGGTTGGTTTGGCTGGCTTGAGTTGTGGGGATCGAACCACAGCAACCTGAGTCTGACTGCTCTGTTGAAGAAGCCACTTAAAGAACTGAGCTAAGGGGCAGGCCCCACACACATGAAACAGACATGGTAAGACAGGCCAGGCAGGATTACACAGGCCTAATCCTAGCACTCAAGAGGCTGAGGCAGGAGAACCACTGTGAGCTCAAGGCCAGGATGGGTACAAAGTGAGTTCATGACCAGCCTGAACTGCATAACAAAACCCTGTCTGAAAAAGAAAAACATGACATGACATATTGAGTCAGAGGAAATGTTTAGAGAAATCAAGTTAAGCTTGCCCAGCACATTCTTCTATTTCCTTAACCAGACTTTGTCAATGTAATCAGTATACTTAACATCTTTTAATTAAGGCTCTTTCTAAAAACAACCAACTTCAAAATTATCTGATTCTCACCTTAGATTTTATTTATGTATGCCTCTTTAATACACATTAAATATGTCTTACACTGGCCTAGGAACCATTCTGCCTTTCAAAGATAATTTCACCATTTTCTGCTGCTATTCAATATGGGAGGTCTTACTACTCAACTTCAAGAAGACAGACTTATTTCTAAATACACAGTCAATGAAGCTCCACTGTAAGCCAAGGGTTGTTTCTAATCATCTGGTAAAGTAAGTAAAATTGTGCTAAGTCTTTTATATAAAAAGCTATGTTAGGCAGGGCACAGCAGCTGGGGTTTGGTTCCAGTTGTGCCTTTGTCAGCCCCGCCCGAGGGGCCTCTGAGACTGTGATGAGACTGGCCTTGGTGGCACGCACCTGTAATCCCAGCACTTGGGCAGCTGAAAACAGAAGAATCACTATGAGTCTGATCTACATAGTGAGACCCTGTAGACCCTGTACTAAATGCATTTTTTTTAAAAAAGCTATGTAGGGTTGGGGAGATAGCTCAACAGCATAAGTACCTGCCTGGCAAGTGTAAGGTCTTGAGTTCAAGTCCTGGTACCAACCTAAAGATATATATAAGGAATTTTCCTATAAACAATTCAAAAATAAAATTACTTGTTTATCTCTATAAAGAAAAAATCTATAATTTTATTTCTTGGTATTTTTTGTTACTAATTAAAATTTAACTAGTGAAATTAAAAGATGCATATGTTTGCTAGACATTTATAGCTAATCTTTTATAAATAAATGGTTCATATCTTATCACTTTTGCAATTTAAGATTCCCAACATCAAAAAAAAAATTTATCTACTAATTTGGTTTTGTTTTGATTTTAACTTGCCTCTGGGAATCTTTGGCAAATGATACTAAAAACCAGAAACACTCTCTTGGTGCTGGAAATTGAACCTAAGTAACAGGGTAGAAAACAGTCAAAATGCTAACTGCATCCAACAATATACCAAATAGAACGCCATTATTCTGTATTACTGATATGCATTAGTTCTATCATATGTGTGTGATCCAGTATGTCAAAGTCATTTTTGCTTAGAAACCTAAAAGGTAACATTTTCTTTCTTTTAAAAGAATTAACTGAACACATGGGCTAATCTTGCCTTGGTAAGCCTCCCTATAAGGGAGTATGTCTACATGATATTGTAACTTTCTTTTTAAAAAATCTGAAACAAATAATGGCCATTCATATTTCAGATGTTAGCTTCTTTCCAAGATGTATGAGTTAGAACTTCCTCTACATATCCACATATTTGTACATGCCTGTTACTTCAAACTACACTGTATGTTCTAGATCTCTTTTGAGCTTGTTCTTTACTTTTTTTGTTCTTTGGACTGGTAATTGAACTCAGAACTCTGCTTGGCTGGCAGGTGCTGTGCCACTGAGCTATATCTCTGATCCTTGAATTTAATTCTCAAAAAGACTATCTCAGGGGCTGGGAAGATGGCTCAGTAGAATAAGCACTTGCCTGGCAAGCAGAAGAACCTGAGTTCAATCCCCGGTTCTGCCAAAAAACAAAAACAAACATACAAACAAAAAAAGACTATCCCACATTTTCATATACATGGTATCTGGTATGCTGCTGACCAATAAGTGTCTGTCAAATGAATATTAAGATAAATAAGAGTGAAACGTGAGAATTGAAAGCATAAAAACTTTACAACACAAATTCTGACAACTGTTTTGGCTATTCTGGCTACTTCTGTCCCATGCACAGTATTTTTGTAGTATGTGAGCACAAAGCCCTTCATTGTTAAAAATAGGCTTTACACTATGCCTAGAATTATGATTGTTTAGATCTTGATATACAATGATGTGTCAATTTGTATATGGATAGAACATGTTCATATTTTATTTTTCTTCAAGTGTACTTTCATATTAAAAAGAAACCCATGCAGTGTATTATTTGTTGAAACTGTACTTCCGATTTGATTTGAAACTGTCTCATTGCTATCTATCAATAAAACTTTGAAAAAAAAAAAAAAAACGAAACCCAGACGTCACCAAATACAACTTGTTTTGCTAGGATCTCATATACAAGTAAGGCAGCTGTGCATGTATTTAGCATGGAAGAATAACAACAGTAGGTGAATTTGATTTAATCACTGTTCTGTGAACACTCTGTACTATTACAGACATCTAAAAGGAAATTTAACATTTTGCTAAGATTCAGAAATCACATTAACACTTTTGAAATATGGAAACTTTTTTTCCTTCAAAGTTTTATTGATAAACAGCAATGAGACAGTTTCAAATCAAATCGGAAGTACAGTTTCAACAAATAATACACTGCATATATTCTTGAAATATGGAAACTTTTAAAAGTCACTTAAACACTTTATTCTCAAATTATCTGAAAATTGGTCTCACCAATGAAAAGAGGGTTTAAATTTTACTGAATACATGTAATATGCTTAGGTACTATATTAGTGCTTCTGTTCAATTTTAAGTAATCTTTACCATTCCATGAGGTAGAACTACAAATAAAAACCACAGGCTCAGGACCAATAACAAGCTGAGATTTAACTTGGAAGCCTATGCTCTGTAATATCACACATCATTACCATAATCAAAAGAACAGCAATATATTAGAGCATATACCTGTGTTTCATGTGTTTCAAAAATAAATGTAAAAATAGTATTTACTGTTACTTTAACTTATGCTATTGAAGCAGATTTAAAAGAAACATGCAATAAAATTACCTGCACTATTGTTATCATCATCCTGCTCAATGAAGACATGATCCAAAATAAAACTGAGCAACTCTGACTGCAACGAAGAGTCAGGGGTGTAAACTAATGGCTCTAACATGTCTCGTCCTCCAGACATAATCTGATGGCTGAAGATCATCAAAATATCACAGAGAATGGTGAAAGCCTATTAAAATAAAGGATGTTATAAGTTTAATTTCCAAACATACATCATCTGTATTTAACACAAAATTATTACCCAACTTTTCTAAATATAAAGAAAATCATTATTCAGTACTTTCCTAACATTTTTAAAGCTAAGAAATTTAATTTCTATAAAAACAATTACTAGTATTTACCTAATAATTTATTACAGAAGGTAATTTCACAAAGATTGTTTTCAACAATGTTAAGTTGTTTCTACTATCTTAATACTGCCAGAACGTGCAATCAGGACTTAACCGAAGGTTTTCACATTCCATTTCCCTACACTGCACTATAACAAAATGTCTTATGGTATTCATTCTCAAAAATAATATATAAACTTGGTATCATTCTTTCTTCTATTGAAGAAAACAATGTATCAAAGAGAAAGGAATAGTATATTGATAAAAAATAATATGGCACTTTTTAAAGTGCCATCTTCCATTTGTATAGGAATTAAGTAGAGATTACATACCTAGATATTACACAGAAGGTAATCCAGATAGTAAAACAACAAATGTAATTTAAATATAAAAAAAAAATAATAGAAACTGCTAAATTAAGTCAAAGAGTAGTAAAATTAATCAAAAGAGAACTATGAAAACATCTAATAGGAAAGGGTAATAAAACACTTTTGGGTCACAAAGTCAGTCAGAAAATATATTTAACATAAACTTGCTAGAAAGACAGGTTATAATATACAAAAGACAACTCTTAATAATTTTTCACTAGCATAACTAACCACATTTATTTTGCCCTGTATTTCATGCTTTTGCTTCGTCAGTTTCTTCATTTACTAATAGTAAATTAAACCAATAAGGGTTATCAGTTTATCAAGTTTTGCAATACAACCCAGTAAAGACAAAGTGTTTAGTGTAACGATGTTCAGTAATTAGGTGTAGAGTCACATCTAATGAGATGTCCAGGTTACATTCCTGCTATTAAGAAAACAGAAAAGCAAACTACCTTTAAAAGCATCCTATAATTAATCTAGAAGGCCTAACAAAGAGATTTACATTGGACAATACAAAGAATAACTAACAAGGACTGTATGTTAACAGTATAAAAAATATGACCTGCAAAATGAGTCTGTGAGAGTGTGTAAGCATGCATGCATGCATGCATGTGTGTATGTGTGTTTGACCTATACATGGTTTGGAACTGTGGTTGAAATCAGTAATTTTGTTCCTGCATATGACTTGTGAAGACAAAAACTAACATTCCAACCACACTTTATTGCTACAATAAAAAGCTACATATTTAAAAACTGAAGAGACTTCCTGTTTTTATAAGAAATATGAAAATTCCAGCAACTGCAGTTTGGCCACTGAATATCTTCTAATTTAGGTATAAGGTTCAAGAGGAAGCTGGAAATAAGAAAAGGCTAACAGGTATCCACTGTTTAGAAAATTTTAACTACAAAAGTATAAATTTTAAGTTAAACCTGCCTTTGAACCACACAAGGTGGTGCATTCTTGTAGTCACAGGTACTTGACAGGCTAAGGAAGGAGAATCACAAAGTTGAGGCCAGTGTAGGCAATTTAGACCCTATCTTAAAAACTTTAAAAAGGGAGCTGGGGACATAGATTACTCAGCAGTGATGTTCTGAGATCAATCCCCAATACAAAAACAAATAAATTATTATTACTTTTTAAAACAAATGAATAAAAACTGCTGAGGATGTACACCAGTGACAGAATTCTTGTCTACATGAGTGATAGTCTGGGTTTAATCCTCTGCACTAGAATGAAAATGAAAAGAAAATGATTTGATATTTTAAATAAAATAAAGACAAATAAGAGGATTATTTAAAGAACTTTCTTACTAAATATAGGAAGCTACTCTGAATTAAAATAAGTAGTACCCCACATATTATTTCCCAAATACAGCACTTAGGGTTAGTGATTACTCAAGATTCTACCCAAATTAACAAAGTTTAATTTATATAAAAGTCAAAAAAGCATGAAATCATGAACATTTTTACTACATGTACTAATATTGGTTATGTTTATCATACTATTCACCAAATAGACACATTTAAAAAGCATATTCCCAGTGAGCTAAAAATTCTCAACAGAGAATTAGAACTAAATATGAGGTAAGTTTAAGGATCAAACTAGGTCAGTCTATTTCTAGAGTTGAGAAAGCTGGCAATAATGAAGGTATAACTTGGATAGAAGGTAATAAATTTTTATTTCACAGGGGATCAAGACAGGCATGAATGTCAACAACTGATATTCTCAGAAATGACAAAATCTATGGACATTTTTCTTCTGCAAACAAACCTGTTACACTTGTTGCTTTCAAAAGTAACTGCTATAATTTTATATACCTATAATTAGTATAAATGAGTTTGCTTCTAAAACGAAATTTGTGTCAGGAAGAAACCAACATAAAAAATATGAAGATAATCTATAATTCAATTATAAACTCTTTATGAATTGAGAAATATGCTTCATTAGCAGTAAGCTTAACACATGAATCTGCTTTTTGAAAAGCATGGTATATTAGGCAGATACATTTCTACTTTGCTGAACCTTAGTATTATTTAAATTTTTCTACTACTTTAAACTTCTAAGGCTGCTTAAAAAAAAAACTATCACAATTACTAACCTGTTCCTTAACAGTAGTATTCACGTTGGTCAGGTAATGCTGACATATCTGACAAAATACCCTCATTTGTTTCTTTAAACGCAGTAAATCCTCCTTGAAAAAATTTAACATGAACAGTTTAAGATACTATATAAACAACTCATTCACAGTATTCCCTAAAGATGTTTCAAATGACAAAAAACATTACATATAACTTTATTAACTGTACTTATATATTTGATTTAAATTTCTTCATTATACTTTAGGAAAAAGAGATCACTTTTATACAAACCTCATAAAACTGGAGCCTTAAAGCTTTCACCATATAAATGGATAATATCCTAAGTGGTCATGGGCATTTACAATTAGAAAGCTTATAATTATATATGACTGGCATTTTGAGGGGAGGGGGGATACTGGAAATGAAACTCTGAGCTATACTGCTGGCTCCTTGACTTTGTTTTTATTTTTTTGTGTGGGTCTGTGTGTGGTTTGTGCAGGGTTTCACTACAGAGCTTAGAAAGCTTGGACTTAATAGTTATCCTCCTGTTTTCAAGCCTCCCAGCGCTAAGAATACAGGAGTGCATCACCAAGCCCAGACTGGGTCACTGGGCACCCAGGAGGCAGGAGCAGAAGTGGTACCAAAGCCGCATGTGGTGCGGGGTATTGAACTCTGGTCCCTGTGCTTACCTAAGCAGAGTCTTAGTCCGCTGAGCGATCTTGCCTTCCTGTACTTTGTTTTTATTAGTGCGTATCAGTTATAAAATATAGTGGGCTTCATTTGGCATATGAGTATAAGCATATAACATGTATGACTGCATTTAATAAAGCCACTATATCAGAATACTTTAAGAGAAAAAAGCTACTTCAGATTCACTTTATTATTTGAAGAGTAGCAAACATATGAATCAACATAAGTATTTTTTATTTGTGTTAAACAAAAAGGTAAGAAATAATAAAAGTTTCACAACAGGCTAATAGGAAATTAAAAACTAAATAAATAAAAGAAATGATCCTAACACTTTGCAAAGCTGAGGCAGTAGTACTGTGAGTTTGAGCTCAGCCTAAGCAATTTACCAAAACCCTGTCTCAAACTGAAAACATAAAAAGGGACTGTGAGGTACCTTAGTATGAAGGTCCTGCGTATAACCCCATATGGAAGTGAATGGGGATAAGAGTAGATATGGTATCTGGATATGGTATCTTCCATTTGTTATTCTAATAAGATACAGATTCTACTACTTAAAAATAAGGGAAGGGGCACAAAATTAGTTTTGTACTACTACTATAAATGATTCTTAGACATACACTTAAAAGTTGAATTTTATTCTTACATTGTTTTATATTTCTAAGTACTGATCAATTTATTTGAAATATAAATTATTGTCTACATTATCTAATTTAAGTTGCAATCTTTAGGCTATCTTCTTTTTTTT
>NW_004524827.1:712581-728798 GCF_000260255.1 Octodon degus | reverse complement strand
TACCACCACACCCAGTCTCAATAGCCTTAGTGCACACCAGGGGAAGGCCAGCACCGCAAGCAAGGGAATCCTAAGAACCATGGTCCCTTAGTCTGCCTAAGCAGACACTTTAATCCGCTGAGCTATCTGGTCAGCCCATTAGACTATCTTCTGATAACAAATGCAAAAAAAAAAAAAAACAAAAAGACAAGAGTACCAGTTCATATTGTATATTACATAATAGAAGTAAAAACAGATTTAACTGAGAGATCACATATAGTGAAATCTCAGTTTTAGCATAAGTAATTTTCTTTCTTTTTTTTTTAAGGTTTTTTTCTTTTTTCTTTTGTGCAGGGTCTCACTACGCAGGTCAAACTTTGTACTGATTCTCCTGATTCCTGCCTCCCTAGTGCTGCGATTACAGGTGTGCACAACTACGCCTGGACTCCATCCCCAGCTCAGCACACCCAGAGGCAGGGCCAACATGGCATGCAGTGCCAGGGATTGAACCCTGGCCACTTGTGCTTACCCAAGCAAGCGCTTAGTCCACTGAGCTATACCGTCGGCCCTAGCATAAGTAATTTTCTACTCACATCTACCCTCTAAAATACTGCCTCTTTCCCATTTTAATTTTCAATTTTTTTGCATAAGTAATCATATATGCTCATGTCATTACTATACCTATTATATAAGCTAGATACCTAATTAAATAATCTTCTTCCTATGGCCAGGCATGCTGGCATGCGCCTGTAATCCCAACCCTTGGGAGGCTGAGGCAGTAGGATTATTGAAAGTTTGGGACCAGCTTGGGATACAAAGTGAGCTCAATGCCAGCCTGAACTGCATGGTGAAACCCTGTCTCAAAAAAAAAAAAAAGACCAAAAAAATCAACTATTATCAAAACTTTCTTTTTGAAGAAAACTTATAAACACCTAAATATATAACTCACAAAAATTGCTTATTTATAAAAATAAGCCAAAATAATGTTGAAGGCAACATCAACTAGTGATGTTTAAGCTTCCAGTTTACAAATGAAAAAGGGAGTCCTACTTAAATCAATAATTTGTGCAACAGCTACGGGCAAAGTTTTAAAAGCTCTATGTTCCAGCAAGTGATACATTACACTCAATCAGAAAATGATTTCTCGTGAATTTGGTTTATCAGTAAAGAAATTTTTAACACGAAGGTGAACACAACATGATAGCAGGGAACAAAATAACTCAAGGAATTATTTTCACTCTATACAATTCAATACATATATCCATTTGTTTGAAATATACTTGGATACACTGTTCAGAAACCTATCTTTATATCTCTCCTCTCTGATTTTGAAAACATATAAAGTCATAAATTATACCACCTACATGGGAACAATTTTAATTAAAAATCATACCTGAAACAAACCACATTAAAGCCCGCTCATTGAATACACATTAAACTTAACTTTCACCAGGGTACAAGTTGAAATACACATAGGAAACAAGTACAACTTCAATGAAATAACTGACCTTATTAAAGAGGTAAGTTTGCCAAATACCATGAATGATGTTTAATCTTAAAAAAATGCAGAATACCACAAACCTTTGTAGAACTGC
This sequence comes from Octodon degus, assembly GCF_000260255.1. Classification (NCBI taxonomy): domain Eukaryota; kingdom Metazoa; phylum Chordata; class Mammalia; order Rodentia; family Octodontidae; genus Octodon; species Octodon degus. The sequence goes on along the minus strand of NW_004524827.1, from coordinate 727,224 downwards.
TTTCAGTGATCTTAGCAAGCTGCCAAAGGATTACATAGTGAGTACACTGAAGTGCATGAATAACAATCTGTAAAACAGAACCAAGAAAATAGAAATAAAATTTAAGTCACAAGCCTTCATTCTCAAAATTAAATATGCAATTTGTAAGTAAATAAAAACCTGCTCAGGCATATCTCCATTTTCAATTCCGGTTTTCAACAATTTGTAATTACAAGCAAAGAGATCCCATTTAGAAAGATCATGGGCACTGTGGGGAAAAAAGAATTATGTTGTTGTTAAAAAACTAAGCCAAATTATAACAGTTTCACACTTGAGCGAATGTTAATAGAGAACTGCTATTAATCATGGCAAGTATTTTAACACACCACACTACAACAAAACAATTTTTTCAAGTATATTAGATAATTTTTAGTCACACATCAATTTAAAACATGACTTTTTCAAGTACGTTCTTATTAAAAGCAGATGAAAGCTAGTGAAGAATCTGAAAACATTAAGACCCATAAAATATGCTAGCTGATATTGCTACAGTTTAAAGAAATCAGAAATACAAAGATTCAACTTACTTATGAAATGCAGTGATTCTCTTCAATGTTGACAATACCTGATAAGCATCATCTTCATCGGGTTCTTCACCCTATAAATAATGACTATACATTAAGAACCACTCAAGTGAAAAATATTAGGCTACTAATATGGTAATATTATCGTGAAAAGGAAAGAATAACAACAAATAGAAAAGAATAACAACAAAACACCTAGATCTGGCCAAATTTAAGGGTATTTGGAAGGGGTCAACACAGGTTGTTATAACAGGTACATTCTGTGAGAGGGAAAAAAGAATTATTTTCCTTCCTTTTTCTATTAAAAAAATGACATAAATCTGTGAAGAAATCTAGTACTTTATAATAATAGATGCACTAGAGATTTAAAGAAAAGTACAATGGATAATAAGATCATAAAAGACAACATTTAAGATGCAAAACCTAAGTACACTAAACATGGTGTTGAAAAAAGATGTATATGGACTAATCAGAAATAAATGAGAAAATCCTCTAAAGAATGAGTAGAAGGGCTGGCCAGATAGCACAGTTGACTAAAGTGCCTCATAGACAGACTGCAAGTGCAGTGCCAGCCCCGCCTCCAGGGCGGGGTGAGTTGGGCAACTAAGACTGGGCATGGTGATGCAGGCCTGTCATCTCAGCTCTTGGGAGGCTGAACAGAGGCTGATCACTCTGAATCCGATCTACGTAGTGAGACCCTGTAGACCTTGTACTAAATGCCAAAAAAAAGAGAGAAAGAAGGAATACATATGCTAATCTTTCCTGGGTATCAGCATTCATTAATATAATTTTCAATGCAGGGTAGGTTAAAGTTTGGGAAAACTATTATGAGCCTTACTACTTGAAACAAAAATTCTTTAAACACTACTCAATCTTCTATCAAAAACATACTTGTTTTTAAACTGTAATATTTCTACAAATAAGCTTAATTAACAAACTATTGCTTGATTTTAAACTAACTTGTCCTAATCACAATTATATTCAGCCACAAGTCATTAAAATTTTAACTAAGAATGTGGTAATTGTACAATATATTTGCACAATCCTCAAATTAGTAACACTTAAGACTAATGTTACATACACACATATAGCTAAGTAACTTGATAAAATGAAAAAAAGGGAAATTACAAAATCCATATGATATTTGAAGCAAATGATGTAGACGACCCTGAAGGCATTAATTTGATAAGTATCTACTTTATCCAAATGAAACATAATACAACTATGTATTTCTAGAAAAAAGCAATTACAATAAAATATGTATTTCAGTGTCAATTCTGTAAGCCTCTTTAGAACTACAATAGAAAAAATTAATACTCCAAGGCAACAGTGACCATAAGAGCAACTCATTAAAGCTCTATAATAGCAAGGATCATAATCACTGTTCCCTTGCCAACACTCCTAAAACATTAAAAACCTCCTTACTTTCTAGAGCTAGTAAGTCTTGATCTAGCTCTACTTTTCTGTTCCATTTATACACTATTCCTAATCAGACTCCAACCTATATTATTTTCTGAAAACAAAGAAGAGGCTGGGTATGGTGACATGTGACTTATCCCAGCACTTGGGAGGCTGAGGCAAAAGCAAGAGGATCACTGCAAGTTTAAGGCCAGGCTGAGCTGCATAGTGAGACCCTTTCTCAAAAAGACCAAAAAAAGGAGAAATGCACCTTTTGTTTTCACTTTCTCACAGGCACAGATTTTCCTATTTTGTGTAGTCTGACGATTCATGAATTAAAAGCATGATATATTTTCATAAGCATAGTGCTAGACCATCACTAGGACTAATGCTGAGGCAACTAATTAGGTTACTGGAGGGGAAAGGCCCAACTTACAAAACACTTGTAAAATATACCTCTTGTAGAAAATCCTCAAGAAGACGGTTAAATTTATCTGCCAGTTCATCTATCAGTTGACTTCTTGAGATATCTACTCTGTTAAAGATTGTGAATTCTTCATTACAGAGTGCATGGTAAGTTTTAGAACATGCTTCTAAAACATCTGTATCTGTGTGCTTCTCTACAATATTTCGTATCTGACGCAGTAAGGCATCCAAATGCTGCAAAATAAATTTTCATTAAAAGCAAGGTACAGGATGAGGATATAACTTAGCAACAGAGCATGTTGTTGGCATGAGCAAAGGTCACTAAGGTATATTCAACAGGAATAAAGTAACTATGTTACCATACCACAACAGTGAGCATTTTTGAGTATAGTAATGCTTCAACATAGGGCATACATTTTGTTTTCTAAACTATGGTCAGTAAATACTCTGATACAGCCATACTTGTTTACTCACTTTTATCGGAACTGGTGTAATCTATCTCATATGACTCAGGTTTGAATGTTTTTTTTTTTTTTTGGGGGGAGGGGGGTTGGTTTGCAGAACCGGGGATTGAACTCAGGCCCACCAGGCAAGCACTTATTTTACTGAGCCATCTCCCTGGCCCCCAGGTTTGAATGTTAATACAGATAAAGAAATTATACAATATCCATAATATATTAAACTTATGCACATTTCATAACATATCAAGAGTGTTCAATGAACTAATGGATTCATTTATTTTGCAACTGTTATTAAACAATGTTTAAAAAAAACACGTCAAATCCTCATAAACTTGGAATGGAGGTATTGATAGCAATGTGCATGAAGCAAAGGAAAAACTCATTAGCACCATTCTCTAAAGGCAACTGCTTTAAAATACAGAAAACGTAAGTTTCATTAAATATTTAAAATATATAAGCAAACAATATAAGAACTAACATTTTCTCTTTTAAAGGTTTTATTCACTAAAATTACCTTACCTTTTCTAATCGTCCAGTGGTATATATTTCCAAATCAAAGTACTGAGGCAATTGCAACAAGTTAGTCACCTTTTCCGCATCTACAGAGTACTTTGAAATAAAAAGGTCATGTTTAAAAATCACAATATTGCTAAGTAAAAAAAAAAATATTGCTAAGTAAACATAATAGTCTCTACAGTATTCTAAAAAACTTGTCACTTCTTACTAATACTGTAATATTAACACAAACTTACCTTTGCTAACAACTGAGGAAGGGCCACAGCAAATAGTTCAGTGATTTTTGTCCTATCATCCAACTGGGTCTTCTTCTCCTTCGCTGTTAGCACCTGAAATAATACAAGACTTTTATGAACACTATTAAGTGTTCAAATTTTAATTAGGACATATAACATAAGTAACAAAACTGTATTTTAAATGACTGATACAAAAATTTCTACTGCAAAACTTTACCCCAAAAAGTGATACTAGGTGTGGAGAGACAGTTCAGTGGTCTAAGCGCCTGCCTGGCAAGCACAAAGACCAGGGTTCAATCCTGGGCACCACACGCTGTGCCAACCTCAGGACAAGCTGGCCACCAAAACAGGGCATGGTGGCACATGCCTGCAATCCCAGTACTGGGATGGCTCTGACAGGAGGGTTAGTATGGGTCCAAGCTGCAGAGCAAGACCCTGCACCAGAAAGAGAGAAAGAAAGACAGACAGGCAGGCAGGCAGGCAGGCAGGCAGGCAGGCAGGCAGGCAGACACACACACACACACACACACACACACACACACACAGACACACAGACAGACGAAAATAATTTCTCCCTGTTTAAAAACAAAATACAGACAATAACAAAACCAAAAAAACTCATGAAATTAAAAAAGAAAATCATGTGAATAGTCCTAGAGGGAAAATCAGTACCAGACTAAACTGAGCAATTCTACTTTTGAATAGGAGGAAAAATAGAACAGGAAATATAGTTTAAGAGTTTATATAAAAATGAAATTGAACAGCATTCCATCTTACTATGGGCTATTAAAAGACAGCAATATAATAATTTTAAAAAACAACAGATGGAGATGTAGAGTGTTTGTATAGCATACACAAAAGCCTTAGGTTTGATCCCTGACACAGCAAACAAAAATCACAAATAGGATAGGAAAAACTACAGAATGTATAACATACTGGAAGTTTCCCTAATATTAGATGAAATTCTCTTTCAGTTGTATACAAATACACATATTCATGCATCCTAGGTCATTATATAAAAATGTACTTTTCTGCTTCATGGTAAAAAGAAATCAAAAGCCTGTGGCAGTCAATACAAATTGCAAATACGTGTGAACTCTGCAATCATCCATTCAATTTGATCCCATGATATCAAATTCATATCTCACATAAGTCAACTTAGCAATTTCAATGAGTACTTTATCTCCTATTTTATTTCAAATTTAATAAGAAAAAGAAACCAAAGCTATGTAAATAAACGAAGACACACAAATGCACCATTCTAAAATGGCAAACTACATTTATTCTTGAAGGTAGGGACTGTCAATCAGTATTTCATGTAGTAACAAATCATGACAAGAATCAAAATTTCTCAAATCGTTAATGATTTAAAATTTACACTGGCTGGGCATGGTGGTACATGCCTATAATCCCAGATCTCAAGAGGCTGAAGCAGGAGGATTGCTCCTGAGTTCAAGGCCAGCATGGGCGACATAACAAGAACCTGTTTCAACAAAAAATTTATATTGAACACACACATATATGAGAAAGTGTTCTGAAAAAAAATTTTGATCCAAGCTTAAAATTGAATTTTTTAAACAAATACTGAGAAAAGAGAAATACTGTTTAGTATATTGAAAAACATCAGCATACCCTTTTTCCTGTCCCTCTTCCCACAGGAGGATGACATTCAGCAGCTTGTCTAATAGTACAAAGCATGATTTCAATCAGAGCACTCTCTTGTCTGTCTGTTAGTGCTAAAAAAAAATCAGAGAGAGTTAACCTATTTCTTCTTCCTATAAGCCACTTGTAACAATTATATAAGTTTCTTCTGCCTATGAACAAATTCTGACCTAACGTACTACGGCAAACAGCATCACTTACCAAAGAAAAACATCTGAACAAGTTAAACCTTCCTAAAGCCCTAGGCATTTCAAATCTGTCCACCACTTATCTACATGTCTAAAGCAAAGATGAATCCAGATACAAATAAAATTTAACAGTAATTACATCTTTTGAAACACATTTTTTTTTCTGGGCTGGCTCAGGCTGCCTTAAGAGCAGGTCTGGTTAAGGCAGGTGGAGCTGGGAATTGAACCATGGTATCCTGCTCCTGACTACATTTGCATGACAAGGCACTTAACCAACTGAGCTAACCAGCAGGCCTCCCTTGAAACACAATATTTGCATATATAAATAAAATTGTGCAGAATAGGATTTTTTGTATCAACTTATTCTAACATTCTAACAAAACTACGCAAAATCTATATTCAAAACTGTCTATTCAATAAAAATATTATAATTAAATATCCTTACCTTCCTCTCCACTAAGTGGCTCCTCTAGCAATAAACTATTCATACATTCCCAGTCTTTCAGCAGCTCAGTAGCACAATCCCACATGCTATCCACAAGGTATGCTGCATGCTCATGTAACTAAAATTTAAAAAGCAATGTGCATTGAAATAAAACACTAACAACTCAGAACACTATCACTTTTTTGACATGGAATAAAGGACAGAGAAAAACTGTCCAAGCTTGCATGTATAAGTTTAGTAGCATCATTAAATAGTTTTCACAGTAACAAATATTAAAGTATACTTTCTAACAGGATGAGATGTGTAGCCAGGCATTGTAGTGCATGCATGTTATCTCAACACTCAGGGAGACTGATGCTTCCTCCAGGACTCCAGTTTGAGTTCAAACTGTGCAACTTAGTGACTTGGCAAAACAACCTATCACAAAAAGGAAAACAGCTGAGAGTTCAGTGTAAAGGGCCTAGGTTTAGTCCGCAATATAGGCTGAGGCAGAAACAATGCTAAATCAAGTACTACCTAGACCACTTAGTGAGACCCTGTCTCAAAAGTAAAAAAAAAAAAAAAAAAAAAAAAAAAAAGGCTTAGAATATAACCTTAGTTTGAAGGGCCTAGGGTCAAGTCTCAATGTATGTATATGTGTGTGTGTGTGTATTTTGAACAGAGGGGATATTCTGAAACATTGTCAAATGGAATGTGCATACATATATAAGTAAATGACCATGAAGCTAGGAATGTAATTCAGTGATAGAACATTTGCCAAGAATGTATAAAGCCAACTCAAAAAATAAATAAATAATCATGGGCCAGCAAAATAGCTTAGCAGATTAAAGAGCCTGCAAGCAGGCACAGGGACCGGGAGTTCCATCCCTGGGTCTATTGTGTGGGCCCCGCCCCGGGGGAGCACTGAGATGGCAATGTGACTAGGCAAGGTGGCCTGCGCCTATAATCCCAGCTCTTGGGAGGCTGTAAACAAGCAAAACACTACGAGTCCAATATAGTAGTGAAACCCTGAACATCCTATAGATCCTTCCCTAAAAAAATACAAAAAAAAATCACGCTCAATTATCATGGGAATACAAAGTTGGCTTCATATTGGAAAAAATCATTCAACATATTAACCAAGCATGGTAGTACACACCTGTAATCCAAGCAATCTGGGAGGCTAACAAAGAGAACCATAAACTCAAGAAAAGCATGGACAACCTAATGAAACCTTGTCTCAAAATAAAAACGAAAATTTTAAAAAGGGCAGTGATGCAGCTTCCGGGAAGGCCCCCAGTTTATTTCTCAATACCACAAAAAATAAATACAATTCATCACAAAAAATAAACAACCATCTCAACAGATGCAAAAAAAAGGTCATTTTTAGAGATTACAGTACCTAACTCTAGTACTTCTGCTAGGCCCTTTTGGCAAGACGTATAGAAATAAACATCCTCAAATTGATAATAAACACCAGCACAGTATCTGTAACTTACAACGTAAGTAATGTTGAAATACTCAATAATTATGCATAAGCTCAGAAACAACCCAAAGATGTTGATCTACGCTGACCACTGTTATTCAACACTATACTGGCAGTCTTAGCAAGTTCAATCAGGCAGAGAATAAAAATTAATGGACAAAAATGTTGAAAAGGAAGAAAGAAAAGTACTTTTATTGGCAAATGATCTGACTGTACATTGCAGAAATTCTAAAGAAATCTATTGAAAAATTATCAAGTGAATTTATCCATGAAGCTAATTAAATATACAACTGGAGCACTTAAAATGAATGTGCTCCATGTCCGAACAGTTTAGAAGTAGATTTTCAACTTAGGGGAGATTGACATAAATCCACACACACAACACTATTAACAGGAGGCATTAACATTTGAGAATTTATAATGTGGTAGGTGTATATTGTATTTGGATTATTGCAGGATTACCTGAGGAATTATAATCCACCTATTCCTAAAAAGATTAAATAACTAAAGCATTAAAGTTAAAAACAGTAAGCAGGGGACAAGCAGTAATCAAGCTTTTATGACCCCAAAATCTGTGTTCCCAGAAGCATAAAGATAAAACCTACTATTTGAACATCTTGCCAAAAGTAGAAAGTATTTTTTCAAATAATTTGTAGAGTAGGTTAGATCTGTTACATTAGAAGTTGACTAGTACACTGGTACTGAGTACAGTGGTTAGCCAGCCATATGCAGAATGAATCTAGACCCATATCTCCCACCTTGTACTAAAATAAAATGCAAATGGATCAAAGACCTAGAAATTAAAACAGAAAACACTGAATATGCTAAAATTCTTGAAGACACAAAGGCAAGGACTTTCTGAATAAAATCCTAACTGCACAAGAAATAACACCAAGAATCAACAAATAAGATTATTCCCCCCCCCCAAAAAAAAAAGATTATTCCAAATTTAAAAGCTTAGCAGTAACAACAACAACAAAAAAATATCCCAAGAGTAAAGAGAACACATACAGAATAGGAAAAAATTTACCAGGTATTCTACAAATGACTATCGAAAATACATGAAGAATTTCAAAACAAAAATTAGTATCCCCCTCCAAAACAAAGACACAATCCCAAAATATGCAACTTAAATGAGTACATATTTCACAGAAGTAAAAATGGACAATAAGTACATGAAAAAAATGTTCATACTCTTCCATCAGAGAAATGAAGCATCATGAACTCAAAAAAAAAAAAAAAATTGCTAGCAAGTTTGGAAGTAGAAAAAGAAACCCTTTTACATTTCATATGGGAATGTAAACTAGTATAACCACTATGGAAATCAGTATGTAGATTACTCAAAAAAAAAAAAAAAAAAACTAACTAGAAATTCCATATGATCCAGCCATTTACATTATGGGTATCTCCCTGAAAGAGTTAAAGATCTCCTACTACAGTGGTCTCATATTACAGTGCATACTCATGTTTACAGCAGGACAACTAATAATTGCTAAATCGTGGACGTGTCCTTTATGGCCATCAACAGATGAATGATGGATAAAGAAAATCTGTCATTTATGTACAGTGGACTACTATTCTGCTATAAAGATGGATAAATTTGTCATCTTTTAAGAAAACTGACACACCTTGAGACCACAATGTCAAGTAAAATAAATTACACACAGAAGGCTAAATACCATATGGTTTCCCTAATATTAGAAATGCAAAGTATATATTATTTAAATAGCAAAATAAAAGACAATGATAGGAAACGAGGCAGACATATTACATGTGGGGATTTAGGGATGCAGAGAAAAAAAGAGGTAACGGAGAGGAAAAAGCAGTATATAAAAGATTAAGATCCAACTTGTCTCTCCCCACTATGACTTTTCATACAAACATGTACTAACAACATTTTTCAAAACTAAATAGAATCTTATGCAGAAATTTTAAGATGTACAACATTTTAATGCCTTTTCATACATTCTCTGACTATAAGTATTAAAAAATAAACTAACCTCACTTTCTAGAAAGAAAAATACCAATGTCTTCACAAGGTTGGCATTTGGACCTTGTCTTCCCCTTCTTTTCATTATTCCATCCTCCTCTGGATCTCTACGACTGAAGAGCCTATAGACAAAAAAGAAAGTATTTTAAAACAATAATAATGTGGTTGTAAATAGGATTTCAAGTCCACATCTTGTACAGCAATTAACCACTAAGAAGAATGTATGCAGTGTGTTAATTATTGAAACTGTCCTACCGATTTGATTTGAGACTATCTCACTGCTATTTGTTTATCAATAAAATTATGGCAAAAAAACAATAAACTAGCAAATTTTAAAAAATAACAGTGTGGATTTCATAATTAAGTTTCTAATAATCAATTAGTAGAGAACTGAATAGATATGCTGTTGTCCAACATTAAACTACCAAGCAAATCATCACAATAACCCTTTCTATTAGTCTTGATAGTACTTTCAAATCTTAAAATGCCTTCAAGTTATTTATGCTAAAGAACTCCTAGAGTACTTTACAAATATTTAATTCTATAAAGAAATACATTTATGCACAAAAACATCCTTCTCTTTAAACCTAAACTTATCATTTTCCTTATATTCTTGAAGCATATCCCAACTCAATGGCCCTTTTTCTATGAGTAGTGTGACAATATTTCTTCAGAAACAAAAAAATTGTACGATTATTAACATAAAATTGTAGAATAGACATTTAAAATTTTTTAAATCTTTTATTTATTTGGTACAGTGTCTCCCTACACAGCTCGGACTCGTAGTAATCCTCCTGTCTCAGCCTCCCAGGCACTGGGATTACAGGCAGGCCTGCGCCACCATGACTAGTTCTGGTAGTCAGCACGGCATCCAGGGCTGGCATGGCATGTGGTACCAGGTATCAAACCCAGGTCCTTCCGATTTCCAGGCAGGTGCTCAGACTGCCGAGCTATCTCCCCAGCCTTTATAGTGGATGGTTAAAAGAACTATTCTTTGTAATAAACATTGCACCCCAAATAGACATGTTAATAAACCTTAGTACAATAATTAGTGAGCATTCAATATTCTTTTAAGTTGTTCTCTAACATCTACTAAATGTTTTTTTGTGACCAGATATTCATAGTACTGTGCATAGTACCTAATTTGAATTGGTAAATAGAACCATTAAAGTAAAGAGACCAGGTGGACATAGTGGCACATGCACCATGGGGAAACACTGGGAAAGCTCAGGCCAGGAAGATCAATGCTAGTTAAAGGCTAGCTGGGCTCCATAGTGAGTTCAAGGTAAGACTGAACTACACAGCCAGACCCTGTCTCAAAAAAAAAAGATATCAGTCTTTATATCATAACTTTATTATAGCTAGGTAAATTAAAAGTAATCAATCAGGCCTAGAGGTAGAGCTCAGTATTACATCAATTGGTTAGTATGCATGAAGCCAAGTAAAATCTCCAGCACTCTTCACCCACCCAAAATATAGTAAAACTGGGAGAGCTTCAATTTAACTGGCAGTCAATTTTCTAATTATATTTAATATACATATAATTACTTATTATCAAGTCTATCACAAATTGCTATAAAATTGTACTTTAGAAAATGGGTAACATAAGTATAAATTTTACTTTTTATAGAGAAATTCTCCAGCTGCTACTGCTACTGGTCGATGAGCTGAATAAACCAGATGATAGACATTTTCACAATCCTCTGCAGTAAGAACTTCTTCACTACTCCTAAAAAGAAGTAAATAATAAGGTTTTTAATGTTATAATTTTAAGCATATTAAGAATGCAAATATTCATGCTTGTAGAGCCAGGTGTGGTGGTGTACACCTGGAATCCCAATACTCAAAATGGTGAGACAGAGACTGCCATGAGCTTTAAGGCCAGCCTGGGCTACACAGTAAATAAACTACCTAACAACTTGTCTCAAACAAAAATGAAGAAAATTATATACTATTACAATAGTTCACAAATTTATAAAATAAAAATAAAACACATTTGATTATCATGTTTTGGTAAAACCTAATGGCTTTTACCAAAAAATCACCTTTTGCCAACAAAAAATAGGTACTTTATTCAGATCAAAGGAAAATGTGAGGGTTTGAGTTATAGTTCCAGGCATAGAACACTTGGCTAGCATGCACAAGGCCCTGAGTTCAATCCCAAGCTTACTAATATAAATAAATATAATGTAAAATTAACAGTGAATATAGCATGTGAATATGCAAATGCTTAAGATGGATGCTAAACAGAAATGAACCCAAAATAATGAAAACTAATAAAAGTTGTGGCACTCAAAATACTTAGTTAATAATCACATATAGATTTCAGCATAATAATTAGGAAAGACAATGTGACTATATTACAATGTACTAAAATACCTTACTTTTCTCACTCAGGAAGAATACTTTATTCATCATGTACTGTTTTGGTCCTTCCTGCTCCCAGAATTGCTCACCTGGGGTAGGGGGCTTTCTGAAGGCTCCACAAGAACCATAAGGGATTTTCTTAGTGTATATACCAGAGATCGAACCCAGCATCTTGTGTCTACCAGGCAGGTGCTTATGGCACTGAGCTACCTCACCAGCCCCCATCCATCATGTACTGAACAACACATAAGGCAATGCAAGCAGATTTTCCAAGTAGGTGAAATTTAAACAGTAAAGGTTATTAATTGTAATCCATCCTTAGAAAGCCATAGTGACATTTTCCTGTTCTTATATAAAACAAGCCTTAAAAATCTCTTGGAAAATTGGGTTCCTGAGACTACATTCAAGATCTTGGCCACTGTAAACTTTCCCCTTCCTAATAGGCTTAAACCCTAATATAAGATAAATAATCTAGATTTTTTCTATTATACGTGAACTACAAATCACAGGATCACCAGAAAGAAAAGTCTAAAAACATTAGACAGACAAGTATAGACGCTTTTTACACTTTGTTTTCCTAATGTGCTAAAAGCTTCACAGAGTTGTATTTTCTTTCTTTCTTTCTTTCTTTTTTTTTTTTTTTTTTTTTTTTTTTTTTGGTGAACTGGGGATTGAACTCAGGACCTTGTGCTTGCCAGACAAGCACTTATTCTACTGAGCTATCTCCCCAGCCCAAGGAGTTATAGTTTCAAAAAGTTTCTTCTTAAAAAAAAGGTTCTTATTTTTTAAAAAAACCTTTAATGTTTCAAATGTAAGTATCACTGATTTAAATTACTGTATAGTACAGTTGTGAGGGGGAAAACACCAGCAGTCATTAACTATGTAAGAAGAAACATTTCTAGCAAGTGGTTGAAAAAAATCAACATAAACTATGTCAATTACTTCTATCAAAATTATTAGAAACAAGATACTCATTGTGTATTAGAAAGGAGGAGGTAAAGAAGCTGCAGAAACATGTAGAACACTAAGCAGTTTTTTTACTCTCGGAGTCTTTCAATATATGCATAATGTGTATATTATTTTTAACTTTTAAATCAAAATTGAGAAAAAATATAACAAGTAAGATTGCTTTAAAAACCAAATGAAGGGGCTGGGGAGATGGCTCAGTGGAATAAGTGCCTCTCTGGCGAGCACAAGGGCCTGATTGAGTCCAATCCCTGGTTCCACCAAAAAAAACAAAAAACAAACAAACAAACAAACAAAAAACCAAATGAATGCTTAGAAAATGTTAATACCCCTTAAAGTGCATTGCTTGTAATTAGTACAATGCAGTCCATGTCAGGGGCCAGGGAGATAGTTCAAGAGAAAAAGTGCTTGCCTGGCAAGCACAAGGGCCTGAGTTCAATCCCTGGTTCTGCCAAAAAAAAAAAAGTAGAATGTGGTCCATGTCATATAAGTAACAACCACTTTTTTACAGGGCTGCTATACTAAATGAAATAATCCACATGAAGTGCTTCAGTTAGCTATTAGGACATATGTTAATTGATCTGTTTAATACATAGGGCTATATTAAAGAATGTAGACATCTTAAATTTTGATAAACAGTAACATTTCTTCAAGGAGTTTAAATCAATTTATACTCCAACAATGTATCAGGCAGGACATGTACACAATACAATGTACTACATATTTTTATCTTCCATAAGCAAATGTTTTTTTCTTTAAAAAGTCTAATGTACATGCCTCTAAGAACGGCTAAGCATTTTTTCACTTGTTTGCTTTCTTTTTTTTGTACTGGGAATCAAACTCAGGACCTTGTGTAATCCAAGTCCCATTTTTTTTCTTTTTTTAGTATTATGCATTTGGTACAGGGTCTTACTACAAAACCCAGAATCATAGTAATCCTCCAGTCTCAGCCTCCCAAGCTCTGGGATTACAGGCATGTGCCACAACTCCCTGTGTTGGTGGCCCACTCACATGCCCAGGGCGGGGCTTTGCATGGCATGTGGTACCAGGGATAGAACCAAACCCAGATCCTTATACTTGCCTAAGCAGGCGCATAGACCACTGAGCTATCTCTGCAGCCCCCAAACCCACTTTTCAATCAATGACCTGATCGATGTTTGACTCTTTCTATTGAATTTCTGTTCTTTTCATTGATTTGCAGAAATTGACACCTTTGGTACAAATACTTCACTCAATCTAACATTTGTTTTCTGAAATCATTCACAGTATTTTATGCCACCTAGACATTGAGTTTTTATTAAGCTAATTATTGAGCTATTTTATGTCTAGATTTTATGTCAAACTCAGAAAAACCTTACACATCATTTTACAACAAATAAAACTGTTAAATCTTCCCTAAAATTATGTTTGAATTTTTGAATTGAAATTAACTTTTACCTAGAAATTATTTTTGAAAAAGAAATGACAGAAAAATCTAGTATTACTTTTCCAGCCCCCAAAAAAACCCGTTGTCCCAAAAATCCTATTTCTTACTAAAGAAACGCTACTCTAGGGGCCGGGGAGATAGCTCAGTAGAATTAAGTGCTTTCCTGGCAAGCGCAAGGGACTGAGTTCAATCCCTGGTTCCACCAAAAAAAAAAAAAAAAGAAAAAAAAAAAAGAAAGAAAGAAAGAAAAAAGAAAAGAAACGCTACTCTTATCCTAAACTAAAACTCTGGGTCTATTTTTATTTTTAGTTTGTTCTTACAATATATTTATTTAAGCAATATCACTATGATTTTACAATATGTTTTAAAATCACATTGGATTAGTATTCACCCATTTGATTTTAATCAGAATTTTTCTTTTGGTGGGCTACAGACAATAGTGAAAATTGAATACAGAGCCTTCACACTTAAGTACTATAGTTCTCTCTCTCTCTTTCTCTCTCTCTCTCTCTCTCTCTCTCTCTCTCTCTCTCT
>NW_004524827.1:693876-712481 GCF_000260255.1 Octodon degus | reverse complement strand
ATTTCATTAGTTTGTTGAGACCAAGACTGTCTGCCTCACTAAGGTGCTCAAGCAAGATTCCAACTTGTATTTCTCCTATACTGCCATCTCCTAAAAAGCTGGGATTATAGACATGAGCCAACATGCCAGGCATTTTAACGAATAAATTTTCCATATGCACAGGAAGATAAGTTTACAATCATTATGTGGATCTTCTTAAATATACAAAGACAGGAACATTACAATTTTATTGCCAGTATAGTTGTATTCTATTAACTTTGCACTGTTTTCCCAAATAGCTGAGACTCCAGGTTGTTTCATTCACCTTGCCTGGATTTGGGCTGGATAATTTTTTATTATTTTAGGAATCTTATTTCTAGTTATAAAATGTTCATGTTAGTTTGACTTAAAAGGGCTGAGGGCTGGCCAGACAGCTCAGCAGATTGAAGTACCTGCTTAGGCAGAGGCACAGGCTGGAGGCTCCATTCTCCAGCCTACCCTGCTGGCCCCACCACAGGAGCACTGCAAGAGACAGCAACTGAGACTGGGCGTGGTGGCACAAGCCTGTAATCCCAGCACTTGGGAGGATGAAAAACAGGAGAATCACTACAAGTGTAATCTGTGTAGTGAAACCCTGTAGACCCTATATTAAATACATTTTTAAAAAGAATGCTAATTTTTAAGAGCTTCAGCATAACCATCCAAGTAATTGGTAAAAGCTAACACTGGCTAGTTGGCTGATTTACTGACTTATGTATACATGTATGCAGTGCTGGGAATGAAACCCAAAAAGCATTCTACTGCTGAACTAAATCCCTATTCTTATTTATTTTTTGAGACAGGGTCTCACTAATTCATTCAGGCGGACCTCTAACTTGTGATCTTCCTGTTGCACCCACCCTCCTACATTGCTCAGATTAAAGTTGTGAGCCACCCTATCTAGCAATGAATATTTTACCTAATAAAAATTTAAGAAATTTTTTAATAATGATGTGCAGAAACTAGGAATACGAAAGGTTACGATCTCTGTAGAAGACAATATAATGATTCTTTAAAAAACAACCAACCAAATCAAACAAACAAAACATTGGGCTGGGGATGTAGCTCAGTAGTAAACGTGTGTGAGGCACTGGATTCAATTTTGGGCACTTAAAAAAAAAACCTACACAGTCCATAATTTCATTTCTAGGTACAAACAAAAGAATTAAAAGCAGGGTCTCACATGCCAGCATACTTATATTCGTAACCACAATACATATATGAACCAAAAAGTGGAAACAGTCTAAAGATTCATCAGCAAGGAAGTGTGTGGTGGTTCACACCCGTAATCCCAGCACTTGGGTGGATGAGCCAGGAGGATTGCCATGAGTCCAGCCTGAGCTACACAGTGAGACCCTGTCTTAAAAACAAACACATCCATCAACAATGAATGGATAAGGAAGACATAGATATATACATACAATAAAACATTATTCAGCCATAAAAAGCAAAATATTCTGGCCAGGAATGGTGGTGCACACCTGTAATCCCTGCACTCGAGAGATGAAGCAGGAAGATCGCTGTAAATTTGAGGCCAAAATAGGATTCAACCAGCCTGAAATGAATAGTGAAACCCTATCTCAAAAAGATAAAAACAAATTTAAAGCAAAAAAATTCTGACACACACTATAATATAGATCAGGCTTTAACACAATATGCTGAAGGAAATAAGTCAATCTACTTACATGAAATATTAAGAAAATGGAAATTCAAAAAGAAAGTATAATGGTGGTTTTCAGAATGTAGGGAAGGGGAACAAATGAGGAGTTAGTGTAGCAAGTACTGGAATGATGAAAATGTTCTAGAGATGAACAGCGGTTGACAATTTTGTAATAAAATAAATACACTTAAAAGTCAGTGAACCTTACATTTAAAAATGGGAATGGTAAGTTTTATATCATATATATATTTCAATGTAATCATTTATATATAATTCAGTATAATTATTTTAAAAGGCAAAATATTGCAGTATCACTAATACATATCAACATAGTATGTCTTAAGTTCAGACTGTTTATAAGTAATAAACCAGAAGATCCAGTAAATGCTAATACTCTGAAAAATGTGATAGAATATAGTATTTGACACTCAAAGCTTTATTTCAAGATCAAAAACAGTTAATAGCAAGAAAAGTACCAAGAAAGCAGAAACACATGAATTCCTACTCAGTTAAAATTTCTTAGGTTTAATGGTTCATTCCTCCTGTAATTTATCAATGTTACATAAAGAAATTAAATTTCTGAGAGCAGTGGCATGCATTTGTAGTCCTAGCTGCTCTGGAGACTAAAGCAGGAGAACTACCTGAGCCCTGGATTTCAGGATTCGCCAGGCAACAAATTGAGGCTCCACCTCAAAAAAAGTAATAAAATAAATTTTATAGCAGTATATTCCCATGATTTAAACTATTAAAATTTAGACCTAAATTTGAACCAAGTAGTGTAATGTATTATTTAAGTATCTGTACAACAGTAATACAAAACAATTACATACTTACTGTAAAACAAGAGTCAGTAATTTTATTGCTTGTACTGCAACATCATATTCTTTGTCAAGGGTCATAGAAACAATTCTATCCTACGAACAAAAACATTAAAATTGTTTGACAAGGAAAGGAAATACTTCTATTTGTAAATAATTTCAAAATTCCTAGTACAAACCTTGAATCGACTGGTAAATAGCTCCAGTTTGGAATTAAGCTCTTTGTTATAATAAAGCCCTTGTAGAGCAGTAAGACACTTGAGCCTTACCTCACCTTGCTAAAAAGAGACAAAAAGAGAAAATCTATTAGTCCTGTATTTCAAACCTGAATATTAAAGATGTATATAGTATTTTCTGCTTTAAAAATTTAAATAACATTTCTTCAGAAACTCTCAACTTTTGATAATGCAACCTATGTTTAAGATCAAGGGGGACAGTCCACTCGGGGTCCCCCTTCTGTCCCTCTCTTGGACAGAAGCTTTCTTTCCTTCCATAAATATATTCTGCTCATAAAAAAAGATTAAATACTTATGGGGCTACTATTTTTGTAGGTGAAATCAATTTTTTTTCTTAATGTATTTATTTGGTTGTTACAGGGACTTACTACGTAGCCTGGACTCATACTGATCCTCCTGTTTTTAGCCTCCCCAGCGTGTAAGCCACTGGGGGCAGGCTAGAGGGGCACATGGTGGTGCTGGGGATTGAACCGCAGTTCCTGTGCTTGCCTAAGCTTGACTAAGCAGGTGCTTTATCCACTGAGCTATCTTGCTGGCCTCCAGTTAAATCAATTTCTGAAAGTATATCTAAAGCAAAACTACTGGGAAAGATGATAGCATATTTCACATTTAGGTAATGAGTGGAAAGAATACATAAAAAGAAGTTCTTCAAGGTTAATGAAGAGGCAATTTAAGAAAAAGATTAAAAGGTCACAGACCACGTTGTAAGTATAAGTTTACCAAGAGAGGTTAAAAATTAAGAAGGACTGGCAGTACATCATCACCGGCCTACAATATATGACACCCTGAATTATATACCCAGTACCACATGAAAAAATAAGTAATTTTTTATAAAACATAGCTAACACTCAGATAACAGGACAGTAACGGCTCTTTATACTAGTCTCAAAAATGACTCACCATCAATACCTACATGAACCAGTATTTCAACACAAAAATTGAACAGTGAAGATTAAATCAAAATTTAAAACATATAGAAAATTTTATGCACCAGAAACCAACATGTCACACAGAAGATAGAAAAGAATAAGGGAAAAGTGTATGGGAGAAGTTTACAGAGATGTGGACTAAGGTATACAACAAGCTGATAACTCATTCAGGACTAAGAACTGCAGATAGTCATGCCTACATATAGGCAGAGAAGCAGCTAGGAGGGCAGATCTTACCTTATCATGCATAGTCCAACCAACATATTTTAAATAGCTGTCATTAAGAAAGGCATCACTATACATTTTCATCCAAATGCCAATCTCCTCAATGCATATAGCTCGGATTTCAGCTATTGCATCCCTACAGAGAACAAGGAAAAAATCAGTATCAGTATCAGTATATCATAAATTTATGGTTTACTCAAAAGATGACAAGTATTTCCTATCTACTGTAAGTACACAATAACCATTGAGATTACTGGGGATTAAAAAGTAGCACTGAAACACGGCTCCAAATGCAAACAGCTTACAATGTAGTTGGGAAAGCAAAATTATCGGCACACAGACATTTAAAATTAAACACAACTACAAACAAAAGGCCACTCTCACTTTTATACCAGACCATATCATAACCTTTGCTCATAACCTGCTGGGATTCATGTTTACAGATACTAGTCCACTACACTGTACTTGTCCAGGCAAGACTTAAACGTAACACTGAGACCAAGCTCAATTGAGATATTATTGTCAGACAAAATTTATAATACTGTTTTTAAAGACAGGGTCTCAATATGGTGCCCAGCTTGGTCCCAATGACTTGAGACCTGCTTCAGGTTCTAGAGGAGATAAAACTGCATGTCACTGTGTCTCGCGCAGACTTAATGATTTTAATTCCTACTACAGTTACTGGTGTCACTGAAGCCTAAAGCTGAGTACAGCAAAAGGATGTTTTAGGAAAACTCATGAAATCTCTAAACAAAGTGTAATACAGAAACATAATAAAGTAACAATAAACACAAATGAAAATACCCCTATAAGCCAAGTATTACACTGATTCAGTAACTGCCAAGTTGGAGAAATGAGGGACAATTAAATAAAATATTAACACTTAGTAAATCAGTCAGAAATTATAAGATTTATCTATTTCTTTCCTCTGTTCATTCAAAATAGAGTAAGAAAAATGTATTACCTTAATCTACCCAAATTTTCCAATGCTTTTCAAAAGGAAAGAAAATCAAGAGTCCAAGATGTGTAACTGCTAACCAAAAACGTATCTAAAGACAACTAAATACTTCGCACCCTGACACCTAATAATAGCAATATCTTCCATTGGTTGTGAAGCTACAAGTAAAGCGCAGCTTTAACTCCACTGTACTCATATGAAACATCAAATTCACAGCAGTTAAATGGCTAGACCAGAGTGATTCAGTGGCATAGGTTAGATTCTAACCTTACTTTATTCCACACTCTTCCAAGTAATTCATACTACCTAAATCACTAAATACCCTAACGTAGTGCCACCTATGAAACGTTTACACTTACCTGTATCTATGTACAAACACGCCCTTAAATATTGCATTCATCATATTTTCTATTTCATCTTGATTTTCCTGAAGCTATAAAGAAGAATACACTTGTAAAAGGAAGACCATTTTAAGGGAAGACAAAATACACCTAAAAGCTGTTGTAAGTATCAAAAAAATTTAGGTTTGTTCTCCATTGTTTTCATCATATTTATTATATATTTGGTATAGGGTCTCACTACACAGCTTGGAATCATAGTGATCCTCCTGTTTTCAGCCTCCACAGCACTGGGATTACAGGCGTGTGCCACCACACCAGACTTCATGATTATATTTAGCTTTTCTTCTACTGGACGAAAGGAACCACAGAGAAAAATTAAAAGTTCTATGTGATGAAGTTAGAGCCCCTTGATTACAGAAATAACTGACTTGGCATCTAATGTTTGACTGAAGAAATTTGGCTAGTAGACTAATGGTGTTCTTTATAATGTTCACAAATTGCTACTGTATAAAGGAGTTGGAAGAAAAGTCTGTTCCGTAGTTTATTAGTATATAACATTATACATACTCATGCTGTATCATAAAAGCACTATTTTTCATTACCTTGATCTTAGCAGTCTGAAACAAGAGGCCATGTCAACTAGCCTTGACTACAAGAACAAAGGGGATTATACAATAAAATAACTACATAAACAAACTCTATTACTAGTGAATTCTCTCTTTTTTTTTGTCCTGAGGATCAAACTCAGTACCCTACGCTTGTAAGGCAGGCATGAGCTATCTCCCCAGCCCTAGTTAATTGTTTTGATCAAAGAAAGACTGAATTGAAATAAGCAAGTAAACATTTCAAATTTTGATCAAATCTATTCAAATATTTTCAATTGGAAGTGGGAGTGAAAATGATTCTTTACAATCTAAAGATAATTTTGGTTTTACATTCCATACTTTATATTTTTCTGCATGAATTTTATTTCTAAGCAATGGTAACCCAGGCATATGCTTTTCTGATCTTAAACCTATGGGAAAAAATAAATAAATAAACCTATGGAGCACTGAACTACAATCCCAACTCTAATTTATATTTTATTTTGAGAGGATCTCACTTGAATTGACCAGGATGGCCTAGAACTTGTAATTTCTCTCCCTTAGGCTCCCAATCTCAGGGATTGCCAGCTTGTGCCACCACACCTGACTTAAGCCTGTGCTTCTTAAATTCACTTGCATGGTCAACAATGCAACAACAAAGCTTAGTTTATTTCAATGTCCTTTAATGTTATTCACTTGTTTTATATTAACAAGCAAATTTCTGTCCCTGAATAAGGCCATAAGGTCAAGAGCTAAGACATGCTTCATATTCATCTAATAAACCGATAAAGTTTATTAACTAAAATAAGGAGAAAAGTATCATTTTTAATTTTTAATTATCTGAAAGAAATAAGGGCTTTAGACAAGAAGACTTCTTGATTGTCTTCAATCAGAGAATTTCAAAGGTATTACATATTTCAGAAACAACTAATTTAAAATTGTAACTCCTGGACAGGCACGGTAATGTACACCATTAATCCCAGTACTTAAGAAACTGAGGCAGGAGGACTACTACAAATTAAAAGGCAGCCTGGGCTACATAGTGAGTTCAGGACCAGTGAGACTCCATCAAAAACTACAAAAAAATTTATAGCTCCTATCCCCTCCAAAATTCAAGACCAAATAACTAATTTATAAAGTACCACGACAACTATTAAAGGACATTACTAATATTTTTGAAACATCTCTTTCCCTATAAGAAGTAAAAACAAGCATCAATTTTTTTGTCTTTTTAAGGCAGTTTCACTATGTACTTCAGGCTGGCCTTGAACTCATATTTGTAGCCCAAACTAGCCTAAAACTTGCAGATATTCCCTTGCCTAAGCTTCCTGTAAGCTGGAATTATAGGCATGCACCAAATAAATCTCGTGCAATTTTCCAGGCTGATACAGATCTCCTTTCTTAAAGTGTAATAGTCTCATTAGTCCATACCTGATTAAAAATATGCAAGGTATATTTGGTATGGACAGTCAAAACTTAAACTCATTAAAGTTCCTGCAAGCAGGTGCAGGGGCTGGGGTTCAATCCTTGAGCCTACTGTGACAGCCCTGCCCCAGAGGCAACTGAGATTTTGATTGAGACTGAGCTTGAGACTGGGCATGGTGGTGCACCCCTGTAATCCCAGCTCTTGGGAAGCTATAAACAGGTGGATCACTTCAAGTCCAATATAGTAGTGAGACCCTGACCACCCTGCTCTAAAATACAAAAAACTTAAATTCTGAAGCACAAACAATGTAAAATATACAGTTTAAAATTAAATCTCTCAGGCCCAGCCAGATAGCTCAACGGACTAAAGCGCCTGCTTAGGCAGAGCACAGGGACCAGGGTTCAATCCCTGGCACCAACAAGCCATACTGGCCCCACCTCCTGGGTGCAAAGAGAGGGTGATAGAGACTGGGCGTGGTAGCACATGCCTGTAATCCCAGCACTTGGGATGCAGATCCCTATGAGTTCGATCTATGTAGTGAGACTCTATAGGCCCCATACTAAAAACTTTTTAAAAATTAAATTAAATCATTCATGGGGTTGAGGTAGCAGAGTACAGAGGTAAGTGGTAAAGCATATGCTTAGCATGTACAAGGCCACAGGTTCACTGTACACTACTTCTCTCAAAATTAAATATTTAAAAAATTATCTATAGGGCCAATTATATAGCTCAGTTGCATCGCCCCAAGGACCTGAGTTGAATTCCCAGTACAAAAAGAAAAAACTCTATGGAGTTAAGAAGTTATAATTAATGTTAGTCAAGTTGTTCACACAATAGCCTAAATACTCAAAAGAAAAATTTACCTCTTTCCGCTTTTGTAGCAAGAGTTCTAGTCTCTCATTGGCTCGTTTTCCAATCATTTTATTCCGTTCTGCCTCATATTGTCTTTGTGTATTATCCATATTAATGCTAAGATTTAGTGCCACATTCACCAAAGCTGTCATTAACTTCATAGCTATTTTTAAAAGAGTAAAATTTTAAAATTAGACTAACAGATGCAAAAATTTAAAATCAAATACAGAGAAATTAAACAGAGATGGACTGCTGAGCATCTTACAAAACACAGCTGCTTCAAATGACAATACCAAAGCTACAGTTAATATTATATAAAATACTTAGACATAGGCCAGTATATTGCCTGTGCTATTTATTTTTCATGGTTTATATATCCTTATGACAGGCCTCAAAGACAAGAGTTATGGAAGCTGAAACTGGGGGAGATTAAAAAATCAGGCACAGATTACACAATTCATAGAGGTCATTAAACCAGGATTCAAAATGTTCAATATCACTGGTAATTCGAGAGATGTAAATTAAACCTATCCAAGTTTTAAAAAACAGGATTTAAAACAACATGATGCTAAAAAAAAAAAAAAACCTATCTGATATCAGACTAAGCTTAAATTCCATTTCTCTATATTACATATCCGACAGTCTTTTTCAAACATCATGTTTCAAGTTCTAAATATATTTCGGTCCATAGGGAAATTATTTAGCTAACTCAGTAATCAAATGGAATTTGACTGCTTTCTATTAAATTACACTGAATGTTATGTTATACGAGACAAGAATACTCATATTTTGTGACTTCAAATCTAAAACAAAACATAGGGGGTACTGGTCCCAGCCCCGGGCTGTGCTGAGACAGTGATTGAGACTGGGCATGGTAACACACACCTATAATGCCAGTGCTTGGGAGGCTGAAAAGAAGAGGATCACTAATGAGTCTACTCTGTGTAGTGAGACCCTGTAGACCCCGTACTAAATACATAAAACAATAAATAAACACAAATATAGGGGAAAACTTATTTTTTGAAAAACTGAACACTGAGAGGTATAATCTTTTGTTTGATACAGGGTCTTGTTGTGAGGTACAGGCTGGCCTTGAGCTCACTATGTAGCCCCGGCTGGCCTCAAACTTGCAGTGATCAATCCTCCTGAATGAGCCTCCCAAGGACTGGGATTACAGGCATGCACCTCCACGTAGCAAGGTGTATCTTTCATAATAGCTCTAATTCTTTGTGAAAATGTTCTACAGAAAAGAAAATATATCCAACAGAGAAAAGCTTTCAAACCAGAAATCTAAATTAACATCAAGGCATAGAATATTTTTTAAAAAAACCTTATCTAATATATTTAAATTGAAGTCAAGGAGCACATATTCAGTAACATGAGTAATTTTACCTATATCATAAACAAAAATGAAGACTTTTACACATGTGAAGCCCAAAATCATCTTTCTAGAATTAACCATGTGAAGTATAAAATTCGTTTCAAGAGTTAAAGATTATAGAACTTGACCTAACCTAAAGGTACCCAGAAACATAAAGGTGTGTGTGTGTCTGTTTATTAGGTAAACAATCCAGATCACATATCCAAATTTGTGGTCTACGTAAATTCTTCACTGATATCTTCCTTGATAAAACATCTTTCAAAAACCCAACATATTCCCATCAACTAATTTTCCCTTGATGTGAAAGAATAATCAAGCAGGTTTATCATAAGAAAATTACTATATATTAGTTATAGTGTTGTATAGTGTTATATTGTATAGTATAGTATAGTATAGTATAGTATAGTATAGTATAGTATAGTATAGTATACATGGAAATAAGCAAAACTGAGAAGTACTAATCCATTCCAGATACTTCACAAGGGATTGGATGAGGGAAGAGTTGTCATGGTGATCACTTCAAAAATAAAATTAATTCATGCCACTATTATTTTCTTTCTCTTTTAATGAGAATGTCTTTCATCACAAAACCTAAGGAAACACCAAAAATATCCCAAATACTGACCTGCCAAGGTGCTTGTGTGTTGAAATGCTCTGACTTGTGAGTCAGATAATCCTGTAAGAAGGGAAATGACTGTATCCATCATGTACTCATCATATATGATACTATATTGACATTGCCGTACCAATACACCAATGAATTCACAAAAGCTGGATTTGAATTTCTTCCACTGAGGACCAGCCATGGTAAGTGGATAATCTCCACTATCCTAAAATAAAAATGTTAAATAACAAATTCACTTAAAATGTATGGCATAAGACTCTACTTTTTTCATATCTTAGGCAAAAAGCATGAATAGATTCTTTTTTCTACATTTCTTCAATAAATTCCCAAAGCAACAAGACAACACACAAATGTAGACAAATGTAGACTTAGCTTTGAATACTTCTGCTCTTTTAAGAACAGATTACATAAAATAAATTCATTTTAATCAATGAAATTATATCAACTGAGGTTAAAATTTTTCTAAATCTTCCCTCAATAAAGTGAAACTTTTCTAAGAACAAATATAATTAACCTCTTTAATCTGAAAGTAAACCAAAACCAAGGCAAAACAGTTTCTTTAAACTGATTCAATATGAAATTATATTCTCAACTAGTCTAATAGGATATATATATATATATATATATATATATATACATACACATAAACAAATGGTTTCAGTGTATATTTTCATTATTTTGATAATATTATATAGTCAACAGACAAAAACTACCAGATAAGTTTTAAAAGAAGAGCAGGGGGGCCGGGGAGATGTCTCAGTGGAATAAGCACTTCCCTGGCAAGCACAAGGGCCTGAGTTCAATCCCTGGTTCCACAAAAAATAAATAAATAAATAAAAGAAGAGCAGGACTGAGGATGTATTTTAGTGGTAGAGTGCATGCTTAGCATGCAAAAGACACTAAATTTAATCTTTAGTACTGCAATCACTAAGTGAATAAATGAATCCACCTTTTAACAAAAAAGAGACTAATGCTATACATAAGCTTTAAAAGATAGGATATGATAAAAGTCATTAAGAATATTTTAGCAGTTCATTTTAAATATTTCTGTCACCAATAGATTTTTTAAAATTTAATTGACTCCATATGGTAAGTTCAACTGTGTCTGACAATAAGGTCCTAAAATATTGCACAAAAGTCTGTCCAGGGACTACAAGGGATCAAATCCAGGCTTTTACATATGCTGAGTATGAATTTTTCAATAAGCTTTTCCACCCTAAACCCCATATTTTCTAATAAGCACATTTAGTGACTACACAGAAATGTATCACCTCATTTTTTGTTAGTAACTCTGCTGAGATTTTCAAACAGTATTTTAGAATGATTATTTTAAATACTTGTTTCCCCTTGAGAAGGTTCTCACTAAAACATTTAATATTAAAATATTAAAAAATACCATTATGTATAATTATTTCTCAACAGCTTGGATACTGATTAATAGCAATTTGTGATCATCAAAGCCATTTTAACAACTCATGTATCTTTTGGAATGAGTCGAGAGATCCTTCATTAGACAGCAACAAAAAATGATCAAATAAAGACCAAGTGAGACAGTGGAAAGGTTTTTCTACTTGAAAACTCAGTGAAAGGGTAAGCATAAGTACTAGTGTTGCAACACAACTGTGAACAAAACAAATAAAATCCTTGCCCTGAAGGAGCTCACAGTCCAGTAAATATACTAATACACTTATTGGTAACAGTATTTAAAAGCATTCAATGATATTTAGCTCAATTCTAAACTTTGTTTTTTATTTTAGGGAAGGGTTTATAGGGTGTTCAGGGTCTCACTACTAGATCACACTCATAGTGATCTGTCTGTTTACAGCCTCCCAAGAGCTGGGATTACAGGCGAGCTAAATTGCCACCTCAGCATGCCCCAGGGGTGGGGCCAGCACAGCAGGCCTGGGGATCGAGCCCCCAGCCCCTGCACCCACTTGCAGGCACTTTAATCTGCTAAACTATTTGGTCAGACGTTTAAACTCACATTTATATTATTGTTCATATCATTTATAACTGAAACACAAAGAAGGTTGTAAATAATTTATAAGCTTCCTGCTTCCCAAAAGAATGACTAACTCTTCCCTTCCAAATATTCTGGATATTCTAAATAAGGTTTCTGAATATTAAATTCATTACAATAGGGCCATGGAGATAGCTCAGCAGCATAAGGGCCTGCCTGGCAAGCATAAGGTCCCAAGTTCAATCCCTGGTAACACACACACAAACAAAATCCATTACAATAAAAAAGTCTAACATTACTGAGTTGTTGCTATGTGCCAGGAATTAACAAAATGTTAAACCATTTTCACATATTTCTCCCTACTTTATAAGAAAACTATTAGGTTCACTTTACAGATGATGAAACAGACCTAAAGGCAACTTGCTCAAGGTCACACAGAGATTATTTGAATGGTAGCAGAGTTCACATCCACATTAGTCCTTAAAATTTATAGTTTAAAAAATAATTCAAGATGAAAAACAAGTGAAAATCAATATGTATAAAATTATCAGAACATTCAGGATAAGAATTTACCTCATCAAATTCTTCAGTCATTTTTCGAATTATTTCAGAGTTCTGCATATGTCTGAACATTTCTGCCGTGACAACACCTGAAATTTGCAAGTGTCAGAAGTTAATACACAGTTTAATGACGAAGAAAAAAACACTAAGTCCTCCTCTAACATTAAGAATATATTCACACAATAAAGGCATACTTTCTCACTCTATTTTTAGAATGATACTTTTAATATCTCATATGTATATGTTTCCACAAAGTCTCATTGGGTCCTAAGGAGCGAGCTGGACCTCTGGTGTATGATGCTGAGATTAAGGCTGTGTGATTACTAAATTACTCCACAGATTGGTTTGGCATAGTTTTGGTATGATACTACCTGCCTTAAGGTTGGGTAGTCTACATAAAATACAAAGTGACAAAAAGAAACTGTTATTGCCATTTGTTCCTTATTCTTACTGCCGTTCACCTGACATGAACTACTGTCTTTCTCCTCTGAAATTCTCTTCTACCATGCCATCTTGGGTTGGGGCCAGGTATAAATTGAAATCTCTACAAACTAAGCTAAATAAACCTTTCTTCCTTTAATTTGAAGTATTGGGTATTTTACCTCAGTAACAATTAAAGGATCAAAAGACAGAATTTGGTACCAAGAGTAGGGTTGATGCTGTGACTGGACTTGACATGTGGTTCAGGAGGCTTTGAAATTGGCTCGTGGGAAGAATTTAGAAAGATCTGAAGAAGTCAGCTGGCATGCTGACACACACCTGTCTCAGCACTTGGGAGGCTGAGACAGAAGGATCACTGCAAGTTCAAGACCAGCCTGGGCTACAAAATAAGTTCAAGCCAGCCTAAACTAAACAGTGAGACCCTGTCTCAAAAAGACCAAAATAGGAGCTGGGGGGATAACTCAACAGCATAAGCACCCGCCTGGCAAATGCAAGGCCTCTAATTTGATCCTTGATACTGCATGCCATGTCAGCCCTGAAACCGGGTGTGGTGGCACATGCCTGTAATCCCAGTGCTGGGGAGGCTGAGATAGCAGATCACTACAAATCCGAACTGCATAGCAAGACCCTGTTGTGAAAAAAGAAAAAGAAAAAAAAAGCCATCTTAAGCAGCAGCCCTGGAATGCCTTTAGCTGTACTTCATGGGAGATTCTAGTCAGAGCTCAGAAGGCCAGAATGGTGACACAAATGCTGCCAGTAAAACCAGACTCAGGAGGTTTATGCTGGGAAGGACTACATTGGCTATTATAGTTCACATGACACATGCAATCCCTTAGCAGAAAGTTTGTCTGCATTTTGTTCCTGTCAAGAGACTCTGACTGAGACAGATTAAAGGTGGTGGACTAATTATTCTCACAGAAGAAATTTCAATATCGGGTATTTTGTGTAAGCAATGAAAAAATTAATACTGAAATATACCAACAAAGCAAAAACAAATGCTACTATCAACATATACAAGAGAACAGCTTGGGGGCCAGGGAGATGGCTCAGTGAAATAAGCACTTGCCTGGCAAGTGCAAGGGCCTGAGTTCAATCCCCGGTTCCACCAAAAAAAAAAAAGAACAGCTCTACAGTTCATCCAATAAAAAGTAAATGTTATATAAACAGTTGTTACACTATATTGTTTGGGAATAATGAGAAAATTTGTGTATGTTCCATACAGACACAATTTTTTTTCTAATATGTGATTTAAATACCCATAGATGGGGAATATGGAAGATTGACTCTACTTAGCTTTACCTTTTTAACACACACACACACACACACACACACACAGACGACATCCTTGCAAATGAATGTGAAGTTAAATGTGATAGAGAAAAAGGAAACAGAGTTCTTTTAGGTAGGTTTCTGTATTAAGCACTACTATGTGTAAAGCAACTACATCCTAACATCCTCACAATGAGCTATAAATCATTTGTTGTAGGTCTTTCACCTTAGTTGGATATTAAACAAGAAAGAGACAAAAATAAAATAAACTATTAGAGGATATATACAGTAAGTGCCCTGTTAAATGGTAACATGAAGAAATACTAACCTTGGATTGGGAGAGAGGCTATAATGTCAGGATTAACTATCAGGGAAAACTATCTTTTTCATAGTCAGTAAAAAATGGGAAAAGCAGCATCTAGAATAAGATTTAAAACCCCCAGGAGGAAGACTGTGGATACAGCTCAGTGTTACAATGATGTCTGGTATGTATAGATGCCTAGGTTCCTTCCCATACTGTGTCACACTCACACACACACACACACACACACACACGTAGTAAAATTAGCCAAAGATCAAGCATTAAAAAAGGGATTTCTAGGGGCTGGTGAGATGGCTCAGTGGTCTAAAGCACCTACTTAGAACAAGCTTAGCAAAGCACAGGGACTGCGGTTCAATTCCCCAGCACCACATGCCAGCCAGCCCCGCCCCCTGGTGGGCTGAGCTGGCCACACACACACACACACACACACACACACACACACAAATAAATACAATGAATAAATTAAAAAAAAGCATCTTAGATAAATACACACTTCTCAAATGAAGAAATACAAATAGCACATAAATACACAAAAGAAATTATTCAACGTCACTAGTCTTTCAAGAGATGCAAATTAAGACAACCCTGAGATCCCATCTCTCCCCCAGAAAGAATGCCTATCAGCAAGAATTCAACCAGTAACAAACTGGGGGGCTGTGAGGGGAAAAGGGATCCTTCTCCACTATTGGTGGGAGTGCAGACTGGTACAACCACTGTGAAAGTCAATATGGAGATTAGTCAAAAAATTAGGTCTAGCACCTACTTAGAACAAGCTTAGCAAAGCACAGGGACTGCGGTTCAATCCCCCAGCACCACATGCCAGCCAGCCCCGCCCCCTGGTGGGCTGAGCTGGCCACACACACACACACACACACACACACACACATAAATAAATAAATAAATAAATAAAACTTTTTTTAAAAAAAGGGATTTCTAGGAAAAGGTATGTTAGGAGATATGGCATGAAGATGGACATAAACTTCCATTGACAAAGCATCATGAAATTTACACAGAAGGGGATATAAACTTTTAAATGACCTGGATTTTCCAAGATACGTATTTTTACTGGTGGACTGTGTAGTTGATTAACAAATACCTCTACTAGTACCATAAATATAATAAATATTACACTGGTACAGAAGATTTATAATAAGAATCTAATGTACTACGCATTTTTAATTGTAAGAGGTATATTTTCATCCACATATTTGTGTGCATATATATATATGTATATATATATATGTCACAGATAAAGACCCTAAAGCTAAGAGACATTACACAATTTTTTCTTCAATCTGTCTTTTGACACGTTGCAAGAGAAAATACCTAGTTTACCTGAGTTTTAGAAAGATATTTCCAAAAAAAAGAAAGATATTTCCTTTGCCCCACCTGAATGATCAATAAAACTAAGTCCAATTAGCAAACTGAAAGGGTAGAAATTACATAATTCATCCAAGATTATTGACCTACATTATGCTGCCTCCTCTAAGTGAAATCAATTCTAATGGTACTCTAGAAGAATCTTTGCCAGGGAGATGACTCAGTGGAATAAGCGCTTCTCTGGCAAGCGCAAGGGCCTGAGTTCAACCCCCGGTTCCAAAAAAAAAAAAAAAAAATTACTTTCTAGGGCCGGGGAGATGGCTCAGTAGGATAAGCACTTCCCTGGCAAGCTCAAGGGTCTGAGTTCAATCCCTGGTTCTGCCAAAAAAAAAAAAAAAAAAGAAAAGAGAAAAAAGAAAAGAAAAGAAAAGAAAAGAAAAGAAAAGAAAAGAAAAAGAAAGAATCTTTACTTACAACAACCTTTAAGTCAAATGATTGTTTAAAATCTATTGAATTCAGAAGAAAGCTCCATTACTTTCTGGCTAAAGAAATAATTCTCAAAACTTTTGAAGGCTTTTTCAACTAAATCTAAAATCATAAGTACCTTTTCAAAACTTTTTCCTACTTTATACTATGTGGAATAGTTCATTTGCTTTTGTCTCTTTCTTAATTTTCAATATCCAACTAGATTTAGATTACAGGCTCCTGGAGGGCAAGGCCAATAACTTACTACTTATATTTATACTATTTACGTTACTGCTTACTTCATTTACAGTCCTTTGGAAAGATTTTAGGGTTACTAAGAATTAAACTGTAGGACTCTCCACACTGATTTCTAACCATTCCCTTTCTTGGTATCTTCACAAAAGAATTAAAAGCATCATACCACAGCGATACATGCACACTCATGTTTATAGCAGCACAGTTTATAATAGCTAAATCTTGGAAGAACCCAAACACTCATCAAGTGATGAGTGGATTAAAAAAAAGATGTGGTTTTTCCCTAAGTGGACTAATATACAAGACATAAAAAGGAGAAACTTGAAATATTTACAGTTAATTGGATGCATCTCAAAACTACACTGCTAGGTGAAACAAACCAGGCAAATGTGTAAATACTGCATTGCTTGGTATAAAAAACTAGAAATATAAATAACCAAAATGTATGATAGATATTATAAAATAAGAAAAAAAATTCAAAAAGAAAGGGAAACAGAGGAAGGAATAAAAAAGGGGAAAGCTTTAAAAAATGAAAAAAGAAAAATAAAATTGAAATAAAGCTTCATAAATAAATATGAAGAAAAAAAAAACAGACAAGAACTCAACTAAAAGAGAGAGCCACAGGCCAATTTCTTTAAGGAAAGCACATACTGAAATACTACAGAAAGGTACTGTGAATAGCACAGAACAAATCATTAGAAAGATCACACATGATAGCCCAATAGACTCCATCCTGGTGATACATAGATGGTCAATATACATAAATTAATACATGTAGTAATACATAAATAGAAGATAAGTTACATGATCATCTTACAAGGAGATAAATGATACAGAAAAAGGCTTTAACAAAATTAAACATCCAAATAAAATAAAAACAAAAAATATGAATAGAAAGATGTTATCTCAGTCTGATAAAAAGCCATTCATGCCAAACACACTACTAAAATCATATTAAATGGGGAAAAAACAGAAAAGGAGAGAGATGAGGGAGAAAGTAAGGAAGGGGGAAAAAAGGATAAAAACAAAGGTTTGTAAATACAGAGGGAAAGAGGGATTGAAGGGAGGGCAAAGAGGAAAAAATAGGAATCAAGTTATATTATGTACAGGTACAAATTCCCTATGATGTTATAATTATATCTAAACTACAGCAATAAACTTTCTTGCAATTCTTTTTCTCAATTTTAGCGTCTCAATTTTATAATTCTATTTTCATAAATCTTTCTTCCTGATTTCGAATGACCAAATTTTTAGTGTCATTTTTTCATTAAAAATCTCATGCTCCATAGGGGCTGGGGAGATGGCTCAGTAGAATAAGCGCTTCTTTGTTTAGCGTAAGAGTCTGAGTTCAATCCCCAGTTCCGCAAAAAAAAAAAAAAAAAAAATTTCATGCTCCTGAAAACTTGATAAAATGTAATTTGCCTGGGCAGGTATAAGAGACCCATGATATACCAGAACCTGCCAATAATCTTAACTCAATCACTTGCTGATGTATGTGAAACACATTTTACATAATTTTGTCCCTCTACCAAGTACCTGTCCTAAAAGTTATTGTCCTAAGAAAGAAATTACTGTATTGTGTACTTTTCCCACTCTTACTTCAAAATCTTGCTAAAAATAAACTTTAAAGAAGACCCCACTAATAAGGATATAATTCTGTACCTTTCAGAAGAATAGCTGCCTCTTTCACAAACTATAGAACTAGATTCTTATTTACTGTTATTCGTGGCACTTTGTAATTCCCTACACCATAATTCCTTGCTATCTAAACTGGTATCTCATTATTTTCCTCCTTTCATCTTTTCACTTTCTTTTTTCCTAAAACCAAATGCTGAAAGTGGTAAATATATCTCAAAGTAACACAGTAATTATAAATTCTCAAGTTTTCAGATAAATGTCACATATGAATATAATTTTGTCAATAGGCTTTTTCTATTCGTTCTTCACTTTTTTCCATAT